>NC_056745.1:1449416493-1449748993 GCF_019279795.1 Protopterus annectens | reverse complement strand
TGATTCCTTGGTTAATTATCAGCTAGTGTGCATTATGTGTGGAGTCTACACTTCATCTTTGTCTATGTAGACTTTCACTAGGTGTTTTAGTTTCTTCCTAAATCTCAAAGTTGTACATAATGTGGCTTGGCATTCCATAACATGGCATGAGGTTTGTTTGTAAGGATTATCTTCTGTCTCTTGTACACACTGTGTACTGGAAGAGGCAGTGTGCAATCACAGAAAGAACAAATGAAGGAATAACAGTAAAATTACAGCTTACTAGTATGTCATCATCTTTTCCCCCTCCCCTCGCTAAACTAAAAATGCTATTACCAGTCATGAGATTGTTACAGATAGCAGAAAAAACTGCATAGTAGATACTTTATTATTCTCTATGGCATATTCTGTAGGATGATTGACCTTCTTTTTCCATGTTTTTCCTGATGCCTTGGCTTTGACATGGGTTGTGTTGAGTCAATTATACCCCACTCTGTCTGTCTGTCAGTATAATAGCCAGATTGATTGCTTGTTATATGATGTGCCTTAGATATGTGGTTTTGAGTAGTGTGAGGTGTGTCTCATATGTTAAGTTAAAAGGACATTTGTTGTATGACCAGGCTCTGCTGTTGAGTACAGGGGCAGCAGAGGTAGATAATTAACCACCAGCTAGTTGCCAATGTTTGAATTGCTTCAGCTGGGCCTGTATATTTGCTGAGAGGTAGATTCAGTTTGCAGTGAGTGGCTGATGTGGTCTTCAGTCTAGAACTGCTATGATCTACTATATATATGTGTGTGTGTGTATGTGCACATTTTTTATATTTCTCTTAAGTGTGGAAATTTTGAATCAGCCTTCATATTAGTGAGTAATGCTCATTGCTACCAGTTCACTACGGAGTGCCCTCTGTAGATAATCACCTAATCCTTGCAGTAGCAAAACATGTTAGCAGCTACACTGTCCACCCTCTCATGTTGTATATGAGGCTGTCATGTATAGGTTGACAGAAAACAGCACGTAAGTATACTGTGTGCCTGCATGTGTCTATAAATGTTGATTTCTGAACATTTAAAGTAACCAAAAGTGCATGTTCCATGGCTCAGTTGGATTATTTTAATATCAAAACAAGACACACTCCCCGGGATTCATGAAGCTCGGTTCAAGGACGGCGTTAGCCTTGCGCCGACCGTGCGGTATAGAGATGGTGCAGCAACACCACATGCATATTAATGAAAGTGCGCTGCTGTAACGGCCAACTGTATAGGAAATGTGTACGAGTGCAGCGGGCATGTCCAAGCGCGGCACAGAGGGGGTGAACATGTCGGCTGCATACGCGCAACTTAAAATGCTGACTAGTATAGCCTGCCTCTAATAGTAATCACTTCTGTCAGTGTCCATAGATAATGAAATGTATGCAAAGCATACAAGACATTTTTGCGAACACCACAATAAGAAGTAAACACAAAGACACGTAGCTGAATATTGAGTCCCTATCCCTCAAACAAATGATATTCAAAACCCCATGCCTGTATTTCATTGTAGTATCGCTAGTTATACCAAGTGGAAGTGAAACACACCGTGTTAGCTTGTTGCCAATTGCTAAGCCTAGCCCACCTGTTCTACATTGTGAGGGACAGTCCCCCTCTAGGCAGGTGTGTCCATACCAAAACCATTATAAATCTGAAATGTCCTGTGATAGTAGGACATAATTATGTCCCATATTTTATGTAATAGTCCCATACAATACTTATGTCCATATATAAAATACCTAAATGTTACAAGAAACAGAACAAGCAAGTAAATGAAACAGAATAAGCAACTACACCACTACAACAGTAAAAGTTTATATGTAGGCATAAAACTAAAGTACTAACCTTTGTAATGACCATGGGTATGTGTTGGCCTGTAAACTATGATGTGTGTCCTGAAAATGTCCCATCCAGGTCATATGAAAAGGTGGCAACCCTACCAATGGTCAGAGCATTCGCCCAATATCTGTCCATTCATGGTCCAAGTTGTCCTTGTCAGGATGGCCCATAGATGAACGGGTATTACCTGGGTCTACCTACCATGTCATGAAAGATAAGTATTTGCGTGTACTTATGTGCGTGAAGTACAGCATGTGGATGATCAGATATGCTAGGGTAGTCCTCACATCCATATTGGTCACAGAGATATGTAGTGTATGCAATGTGTTCTGTTGACTGTGCCATGGGCCATCAACCAGAGAAGGGATGAATGGTGTCTGTGGAATATGGGGGTGGGGGTGACGGGTAATGTAATAATTTGCCAAGGGGAGACTGGGTTGGATGCACAATAGGTGAACTGGAGGTCTACGAGGGAGCAGTGGGTGAATCAGGAAGATAACCAAAGAACAACTATACACATCCACAATACAATCCCAAAACATGTGAACATTAAAAGGTGCAATACACATGCACAGAAATGTTACCGGTACATACCCACATAATGGTCTGGCCTGAACTGAGCCATCCAACCCCAACACACCTGGATACATAATTGAATACCCATTATCCCCTTCACAGCACACCACCCCCCCCCCCTTCCTGAACATCCACCAAAACCACCCATACTCGGGCTGCTAGATAGGCGCAGCCATATCTGCACATAGTCACCCCTACCCATATCTAGTAGGCAGTCTTAGGATTGCAAACTATGTATCTCTTGCAGGTATAACCCTACCGTATAGCCATAAAGCAAAGAAGGTCATCGGTCTCCACAATTTTTGGATATCCATCATGGGATATGTATCTGTTCTAAACATTAGACTTGGTGTCACGACACAATGTCCAGTCCTGTATACATCTGGACACAAGTTGTATGAGCAGTAGTTGTCCACAAGACTGCTCAGCCCCCAGCCAGTTCTGCAAAACCTATGACCCAGGATTAAACACCTGACCATCATGCAAGTCTCCCCACATGCATTATCAAAAATATATACCTTACACATTCGCATAGTGGCAGTCCGATATAGGGTGCTTAAGGTGCTTTAAAGCAGATGTAAGTAGGGTTACCACCTGCCCCACCTTGCGACGGACAGTCCCTTGTTGGGTAGTTGTGTCCAGACCAAATATAATACAATGGCAAATGTCCTGTGATTGTAGGAAATACTTATGTCCCATATTTCATGCAACAGTTGCATAAAACAGTTATTTCTGTATGTAAAATACTTGAAGTTACAAGAAACAGATTAAGCAACTAAACTGCTACAAGAATAAGCTTTCATTTAGGCAAATAAATAAAGTTCTAACCTTTGTACTGACCATGGGTATGCGTCGGCCTGTAAAATGAGATGTGTGTCACGAAAATGCCCTACTTTGGCCATATGAAAAGGTGGCAACCCTAGACGTAAGCGGGTATGCAAGCGTGTATGCACGACGGTAAGTGGCGGTGATTCAACAGTATGGGAAATGTAAATGAGCATGTAGGTGTATTTGCATGTGTATGTACAGACCGACAGACCGACACACACACACACACACACACACACACACACACACACACACACACACACACACACACACACACACACACACACACACACACACACACACACACACACACACACACGTAGATATGAAGAATGAACATGGTTACAATATAGCAGTTATAACAAATGTGAAAGGAAACAGCAGCAGAAATCCCTGTAATAGTTAGTGCTGTTATATATCAGGATGACCATAGGTGCGCACACCTCTGCATCCCCAACCACAGGTAGGACGCTAAAAGTGGAACAAACAATCTCCCCGTTCTAAGTCTGACTTTCAACTTGGTACAGGGCAGTCCCAGTCTCCAGTTGGACAAGCCTAAACCTGAATGACCATATGAACACCCTGACAATCAAAAACATGTATGTGCCAGGACTATAGGCTTTGGAGGTCTGAATATCCTCGGAATGAGTCAACATGCGGCATAGGTCCAGAGCAGTAGAGAATAGGGAATGGCGCATGTGTAGTAGTGCAGTTCTCCCAACAGGAAAATGGATGCCTGCTGTGTAAGTGAAGTGATGAGGCATGTGTTCAGGTAACTATGCACCATGGGTATACATATAAATGAAGCAGAACACCAACAGTGTAGTGGTTAGAGCATCCGCCTAACGAAAAGGCATTCACACTTCAAGGTCGACAATAGCACATATCATTTTCCTTATGGAATGAATGTTGTTCTGTTGTAAAGCCGACATTTAAACATGTAAAGGTGAATGTGTGTATCACATGGGATTACTAACCAGATCCTTTCAATCAAAGTGGTATTGCCATAATGAATAAGGCACAAATAAGCACAAATAAGTGGAAGTAAACATATGTAATGCACAGTAAGCGAGTGCGCCTGTGCGGGTGTAAGCAGCTCCCAACATAAGAAATGTATGTTTGTATGTGCAGATGTAATATATATACATATCTATAATATATATATATATATATATATATATATATATATATATATATATATATATATATATATATATATACACACACACACACACACACACACATACACATATATTTGTGTATAGATTTATATCTACATACATGAAAAAAAAAATATATATATATATATATATATATATATATATATATATATATATGTATAAAGAATGGACGTTGTGACAATAAAGAACACAAGGGATGTGAAGGGAATCAAGAGCAATGTTGGTATTACATAGTGCTTTTAGCGTATGTCATAAAAAGCTGCCCAGGAGTGAGCAGAGCACCGCTACTCACACTACAGGCAGGGTTTTACCAGTGGGAGTAACATTGGTGAAATGCTAAGTCTACTTTACACACAGATGGAATGCAGTCCCATGCTGGGACCTCCAAAAATTGGAAAGCGCAAATGGCCGTATTCCATAACCCCAGGAAAAGTATGTATGTGCAAATATACATGGCAGGAGACCCTGTGAATACACGAGGTGGGACAGAATATGTGTAGGGCCCCAAAAGCTCTGGAGAGGGCAATGTGTAAAGGTGTGTCATGGCTGCGATAACAAGTGGATAATGGATGTTACATGTGTAAATTTAACACGGGTGGGGTGGAGGAACTATGGGTATGCAATTATGGATCCAGGCGTGCCAGGGTTGGATGGGCAGGTTCTAATGGACCGCCCCATGGAGGTCAGCTAGGTTGTAACAGATATATATGCATACTCATATGCAGACAACAATATATATTGAAGTACAAATTCTATAACACATACATTCCATTTGTTGACATAAATAATAGGAATGTGCCAATACAAACATTGACAGTAGATGGAATAATAGGCTGTGCAGAAGAGGAATGGATCGAATCACACTATCACATTCCAATTACCATCGGTAATCCATACATTAACATATAGCGACATCTGTCTGCTGTATAACGTGCTACATACCGATTACAAGATAACTGGAGTGTGTCGGTGTTATAATGATTAAGGCACTAGTATGCTGGCGAAGCATATAAACACCATTACGCATGTGTAAGTGCGTATGAGCGGGGAATGTGTTGACACACTGATGTACCTATATCTATAATCATATATCTATATATATATATATATATATATATATATATATATATATATATATATCTATAGACATATATATATATATATATATATATATATATAAAAATATATACACACAAAAAAAAAATATATATATATATATATATATATATATATATATATATATATAAAACAGCAAGATATGACTATACATGTATGAATACATATGCAGATATATCTGTATATATTAATGTAAATATATATATATATATATATATATATATATATATATATATATATATATATATATATGTTACAGTAAATATTCACGTGTATATATATCTAGGTTTTGTTACAGCAGTTACGGGTAACATATGTTTAGACCGGGCATATGTTGGTGGGAGGTCCACTCAACAAACATCTACCTCCCACCCCCCCCACCCCCAGCTAGGCCGGTGAGACATACAGACACACAATAAAGGTAAAGAGAACACTGCTTCCCAGACCACCGGCAGGAAACTACCAGTGGGAGAAATCTACAAGGTCTACACTTTAAACATGGACAGCGATGTCCCTTGAGGGACACCAAACCTTTTTGGTCCTTCCAACCAATGGGAGTAACACAATGGGCGGCACAGTGGTGCAGTGGTTTACATTGTCACCTCACAGCAAGAGGTTCTCCGGTTCGATTCTCGGCTGGGGTGCCTTCTGTGTGGAGTTTGCATGTTCTCCCTGTGTTCGCGTGGGTTTCCTCCGGGTACTCCGGTTTCCTCCCACATTCCAAAGACATGCATCTGGAGCATTTCTCCCCGGGCCTCCGCTGAAAACAGGCTCTATGGAACCTAGTCGGACATTCCCGGTCAACAAATGTAAAATAAATAAATAAAATAAATAAATAAATAAATAAATTACGATCAGGATGCAGCTGTACATGGAACAGTAGGTTGTGCAAGCCTGATAACACATGGGTTGACACAAAGTACGACATGTGTCCCAACACGTGGAGAGTGGGCAGTGTGTAGGGGTGTGTTCATATCCCAACTGCGTCCACCTGCACCCACAGTAAGGATGAGTGCTGTAGAGTAGAGGCAGGTGGGGGAACTATGGGTATGCGATTATGGGGCTAGGCGTGCAGGTGTTGGCTGGCAGACACGTATTAGGACCGCCCCGTGGGTGTAAGTAATATTCCAATGTGGGTATAGCAGACGCCCATACTTCTCAAACTTTAAGAGCACATCTTCTGGTCAGTCTGTAAACCATTGGGGGAACACATAGGGACCATATCATTGAACTGTCCTTGATTACCAGGGACGTCCATGATTATGAATCAGAATCTAACACAGTCCCAACTTAACCCTCCTAGAACTAGTGTTATTAGGAGGAAAGGTGGCGAAATACACGTAATGAATAATGACAACATGTAAGAGTCATAAACAGCATGTACCTCAGACAATGTGTATGAATGGGTCTACTTTAGAATACCGACACGCCACTTTGCCGACACATAAACCACTGACACCAGATAACCGACAACATACAAAACCGACAACGCAAAACACCGAACACCATTACACCGACACACTAAACGTAAACAACACATTACACTACATTGCATAGCCACTAGCCCTAACCCAAACCCTAACCCTAAGGTCCGACACTATCGCACACTCACCCTACCTGCACCCTAACCCTAACTCACTTAACCTACCCCTAACCCAAGGTCCGACACTATCGCACACTCACCCTACCTGCACCCTAACCCTAACTCACTTAACCCACCCCTAACCCAAGGTCCGACACTATCGCACACTCACCCTACCTGCACCCTAACCCTAACTCACTTAACCCACCCTACACTAAACTCCGTCACGATCACACACTTACCTTACCCGAACCCTACCTCCATACCTCCGACACTACCACACACTCACCTATCCCACACCCTAACCCAAAATCCCACAACAACGCACACTTACCTTACCGATCCTAACTCCGTCACAATCGCACACTTACCGAGACGCGCTCACACGTTACCCTAGTCGCTGCATCCACTATCGTCACATCACCTTTCTGGTAAACTTACCAGTCGGTCATTTCGTCTCCCTCTTCCACGTGTCGGTCAACTCGGTTTCGGCACATCACCTTGTCGGTAAACTTACCTGTCGGCCATTTCGTCTCCCTCTTCTGCGTGTCGGTCAACTGCGTTTTCGGTAATTTAAAGTAGACCCGTATGAATACATATGTGCTCTGTGTCCATCAGTGTGTCAGGTTAATAGCACCAACCTTCTAAATGTGTCCCTAAGGTTGTTATGCAGTGTCCCTGATTCAGTGTTCATTCTTCCCCATTCGTATAAGAGGTCTGATAGTGGGAGAAAGCACATGTTCTGCCGACTACCTTAGAAAGTTGATAGAATAATAGGGTTGGGGTTACCACCTGTCCACTTTTGCGAGGGACGCTCCCCTTTGGACAGTTGCGTCCTGCATGATAACTGCAAATAAGGCAAATGTCCTGTGATTTAGGGCAAAGATTACCTATATTGTCTGTAGTAGTTGCATAAAACAATTATGTTCATCTGAAACACCTAAATGTTATAAATAACAGTATAAGCAACTATAATGCTACAAGAGTAACCTTTTATTTAGGTAAAACAGTGAAGTACTCCCCTTTCTACTGACTGTGGGTGCATTGCTCTGCAAAGTCTGATGTCTCTACATACAGGTCCTACAGGTTGCCACCTTTCCAAATGGCCAGAGTGGGACAACACAAGGTGGGAGCAGATTGTAAGAGGAACACACAAATATGAATGATTTCACGGGACAGGCCGCTGATTCCATACAGTTGAACGCCATGCCGTCACCTAATGGGCAGCCATTCCTGATACTGTAGTCAGGAGTGGCCCTAGGTCAAATGGTGCGCTAGGCAGAGGGTACAATGGCACCCCCCCCCCACCAGACCACCCAGTGCCCCCATCTTGGTCTACCTACACCAAATAAATACTGTTAAAGTGCCCCCACTAAAGCAGCACCCAAGGCGGCCGCTTAGTTGGCCGGCTATGACTGTAGTCATGTAGTCTGATGTGATAGGCATCACAAGGTGGGAGCAGATTGTAAGAGGAACACACAAATATGAATGATTCACTGGACAGGCCGCTGATTCAGTACAGTCAAATGCCATGCCGTTGCCTAATAGGCAGCCATTCCCAATACTGTATTCATGTATTCCGATGTAATAGTCATCACAAGGTGGGAGCACATTATATGAGGTACACACAAATATGATTGTGTCACTGGACAGGTCGCTGATTCCGTACAGTCGAACGCAATGCCGTCGCCTAATGGGCAGCCAATCCCAATACTGTAGTCATGTAGTCCAATGTAATAGGCATCACAAGGTAATATTGTGGTCCTCACTCACTCCCAGGGGTGTCAGTGACAGATGCAAGCACCAATGTCGGTGCATTAGCAAAGTGCAGGAGCGAGCGGGTGTAAGCATGTTTGGCTACCAGTATGCGAGTATTGCACTGGTTAAGCAATGTAGAGGCTAACCAAGCATAAGAGGCAGTAACCAGAGGTCAGCAGTGCCTAACACCGTGCAAACCCACGCACACCCACTCCCAACTGCTTTAATTTGCCTTACTCCCTCCGTATCCAATGGGCTTGCTCTGCCCTGCAATCAACTAAATGTCCTTTGCAAGGTTCAGAACTAAGACCCTGCACGCACAGCTAATGTGTATTACCAATACGCCATGGCAGATATACAGACAATGAACAGTACCACAAACATATCATACAGTGCAGTCATTCAACAGTATAGGAAAGTATCCCATCATGTAGATGTACATGTGAGTGTTTATGTCCCGCATATAGGTATATACATATGTAGAGATGTATCAGGAACATACCATGCGGCAACAAAGCATTACAAACTAATGAAATGGGAAACACCAGGGATGCCTGTATTATGTAGTGGTGTTGCTCTATGTGATCACAAGACTCCCTCAGACAGACATTTGTCAGTCATACACGCAAATAGTTGTGCATTGGCCATATACATCACTCTGTGCATGTAATGTACATTAATAATCATTATGTGTAAACAGTACTCTTGCAATGTACTGTGTGCAACATCATCATCATGATAAAGGTAAATGGTGTAACCATAGAGGGACCAGTAGTGTTTTGTGTACAATGGGGTCATCCTCCTCACGTGTACCTAGCCCATGTAGGAGTGATGTGCATAACAGGATCGTGCGCCTGAGGGACAGGGGAGAGGATAACAGGAGTATGTTATAATGCATATTACAAGGGTTTCATGTGTCCAGTGGGCATGTGCGTGTAATGGACAACTATGTATAGGGCAGATGGTGTCCTAGGAGCCGAACGGCCTTATGTGTATGTAGGTAAGGGTCAGATGTTGAGGAAAGAGTGTAGGTATGGCCGTGAAGGATAGGTAGGAGCACAGAAATGACAGCATACAGGGTTGGTATGACACATGTGGGGGGATACACCCTGGATGGGATGGATCTTCCGCATTCAAAAGCCCATGGGAACAGTGGGACGGAGGTCCCCAGCCATGGGCAACTGCCACTGCACCTACACAGCTGCAAAGGAAGCAGTGCTGGGGGCTGTCCAGGAGGGGCACCATCATCCTGTAAATGTGACACTCCGCCGTTGAACTGGCGTATCTGGCTTTGTAACCCCTTAGGGAGCCACCAACGCAACACGTCAGGGACCGCACAACAGCAGATATGTACCTGTCTGGTCTCGCTCCCAAGGGAGACATGCTCTATCCTCAGTGGTGGTACCACCAGAAGGTGGTGCAGAGCCAACAGAGGTTGATGTCTATGGCTGGACCCTAGATGTGCTAGTGCCTGGTGCTATGGTAAGCTGAAGTGGGACAGGAGGTTCTGCCGGGACTTCCCAACCCATTCAGCCTATGGTGTTGCATTTTAAACCCACATATGGCTTGGTGATAGACAACAGCATACAGGATTACCTATGACAGCATGCATAGATATAACCAGCAACCCAACACAACAGATAGTACACATTTGCAGAGGGAGCACAACACATGCATATATACCACATGCCAACTGTACAATGTGTAGTAGACGTGTGAACGCAGCTATGAACTGTTGCCCATCATTGGCTTGTCACTGGGAATCCCACACAGTGTCAGTCATACCACTATCTCATGTGACACATATCCTGTCAGGGATGCGATGGCAGTAACACATCCCTATCATCATGTACTGTCTGCATTCCTCACACCATGCTTCTGCTGTTAACAGATGTGTATTCAGTGTGTAACACAGGAAACAAATGGTTGCACACACTAACCAGTTCACAGATGGCCCTACAGATGGGGGTCCCTCATGAACAGAGTACTACCACACACATGTTAAACAGGCAGTAGTCTCAATGCAGCATAGCTACACTTACATGCTGTAGTTATGTGTGGCACATCACCCTCCTGTCATTAGGCTATTTCACACTGTGGAAAATGATTGAAGTACATCCAGATATCATCTGTGATGCCATGTCAGAACACCACATCCAGGTACCACTCACAGCGACTGCCATGGCCAGATAATAACATGTTTCCCTAGATAGTGTACTGTGTTTATCATGCGGATGGCTATGGGAACACCATCACAACTTCTACCACATGCAATCAGCTAGAGGAGAACTGCAATAGGTGCAGAGGCTGTCACCTGACCATTTTTATCTCTTACAATACACATGCTGCTGCTGTGCAGGTGTACACCTTCACATCCACCAGAGAGTATGTGGGCGGGACAGGCAATATACACCAGGGAAGGGGTTGGAGACTTAACCATAAGCATCATCTGCCACACGCCAAATAGTACAAGGGCAAACCCCTGACTACTCATTACTATTACATGTGCATGACATTACTACATGTGCCATAAAGGCGACATGCTGCTGTGCTGTAAGAACATGTGTGTAGGTGAGTGAGTGCCATCTGCAATAGATATAGTACACATACATTAGGAGTGGTACACATGTCAGTCCACGGGAATGGATGCCATTGTCACCACAACCACACTCTCTAATGGGCACGCATTGACAGCTTTGCCAGGGCCACAAATACACAATGTAACTACTTAGTTTGCCACACTGCAGTAATGCACAGGACCACATGCACCACTGGGGATATCTGGAGGTTCTATGAGCTAGGGCATGTGAAAGTGCTTGATAACTGTTGGTATTCAAACAAGGTTTATACTGGGAGTGACTGTGGTTGGGAGCATCACAACCCACATGCAGACACATGGTGCCAGTACTGGCATGCAGGTATGCATTGCTCCATGGGTGTGTAGTGTTTGGCTGTGCAAGATGACTGTACAAGGCTGGGTGAGGGATAATCCTTGCCCTTGCATCACCTGACAATGGTGTGCAGTGCAGGGGTGTAGTGTCTGCAATGTCCCACACAGATGGGTACTGCATTATCTGGCCTGACATCCTGGTTACCAATGTGTAGGGCCATAGCTTTGCAATGCATGCCATGTCTGTGTTTGATAGTCCTTCACATGGACATTGCCTGGGATGTGCATATCCCACAATACTGTACAGTGACATATACAGGTGTACGTGGTTTGGCAGACACATGTAGTGTACACAGCCTGTTATACGCCGATATGCCAATACTGGCCTGGTGTGGCAAAACCTGCTTATAGTGAGCAGGTCGGCCCTGCACCTGCATGGATAGTATGATGCAGGTATTCCATGGTGTCAGTGACATGGGTCCATACAGGGCACATGTGTACATCATTGTCTGGCCTTAGTGGATCACATTTGATGGCACCACATATGTTGCAGGCATTGTGTGGAACATAGTGAAGGCACAATGTCCACATATATGTGCCTATTGTACCGCTGTACAGGGTGCCATGTCCTCTGCAGGCCACTGCAGTCACACCATGCCTACTATCTGTCCTCAATGTGTATGTTACTAGCAACATAGTGGGATATCCTAGGCAAGGTTGTATGTGCATGGCACATGGATGCGGGGCATATACCGGGTACAGTCACAGCCCTTAAGACTAAACAACACACCTGATACACTTGTAATAGGTGACTCTATCGTCAGGCACACTGACGTCCCGCTCACCAGGCTGAACAAGGAGAGGGTCACGGTGAGCAGCTTGTCGGGTGCTAGGATCTGCCACATAACACAAGCACTCAGGTCACTCCAAGGCAAGTACAAATATGACTCAGTCATTGTCCATGCTGGTGTGAATGACCTGAGACGTACCTCCCTGGACTACATGAAAAGAGACATAAAGGAGCTCTCTGAGCATGTAGCCCAGACCAGTATGACCCTGACCTTGAGTAGCATCTTACCCTCACCAAGAATGATGCCACAATATGAAGACAAGATGATCAATTTCAACAATTGGCTTAAGTACTGGTGTCATTCAAAGGGGATCCAATGCCTGTCAGCTTGGGATGATATGCTCGACAAGCCACGATGCTTCGCTAGGGACGGCTTGCACCTGTCACCCATGGGCTTTCGGATATTGGCAAAGGCTCTTGCTACCCCCATAGTGCCTTTTTTAGGCAAGGCTCAAAAGACAAACCCACCTCCATAGGTATCACAAGGGATAAGAAACTAAGAGTAATGCTACTCAACGCCAGAAGTCTAAACCTCAAGATGCATGCACTCAAAACTCTCCTTAGCATGGAGAACATCGATATCTGTGCAGTAACAGAAACCTGGTAGGGCTCCTGAGAGCACCCTAGCACTACCAGGTTATACCTCATACCATGTTTTTCGGCCCCAAAACTTGGACCGAACCACAAAAGGAGGGGGAGTATCGATATTCATCAAAGATACCCACATCTCCAGGTTGGTGGCAAAGCACGAAGCATCAGAGACTATCTATGTGCAACTAACAGTGGGTAAAACTGCCTTCCAATTTATAGCCTGCTACAGACCACCCTCCCAAACCCAGGAACCCCACTCAGCCTTCCTGAGAACACTGGAAAATATGAAGGTCTCTCCAAACACCATTATATTGGGCGACTTCAACTACCCAAACATAGACTGGGAGCATTACTCTAGCTCCAACACCCTAGCCCAAAGGCTCCTAGAATTTATAAACTCAAATGCTATGGAACAACTTGTTACCACTCCCACAAGAGGGGAAAACATACTGGACCTGATCATCACCAACATGGGGACTCTATGCTCCAGACCAGAAGTGTATCCCTCTCTGGTAAGATCAGACCATAAACTAATCTCACTGGATATTCACATCCCGACCCCACCCCCTGCCCAGAAAACCACAGTGAAAAACTTCTCTAAAGCAAATTTCACACTCCACAAAACTGAGGTGGAATCCTTCAAAGCCCCCGGGCCTGTGGAAAATAGGGCCCAGACCGCAGAATCCTTTATAAACGCATTCTATGAACACCTTCAGGAATGCATGGATCATGCAATCTCAAATAAAACCAAGTCCCAATCCTCCAAAGGCAGACGTCCTGTCTGGTGGACCCCAGCCATAAACAAACTATACAATAGAAGGAGGAAGCTACTAAATGATAGAGCAAAATCCCAAAAAGGGAAGGCATCACTGATCAGTATTAGCAAAAAACTACGGGCACACATAAAATTGTCTAAGGCCAGCTTCGAGAGACAAATTGCACAGGACACTAAGGATAATCACAAGGCTTTCTTTAGTTATGTTAGGAACCTGGGTGGTAATTCCCAGATATGCTCAGAATTAGTCCAAAATGACAAGAAATACACCAAACCCACAGACATTGCCAACATCCTAGCTGACAGGTTCAGCGCAAACTTCTCCCCCCACTCCCCACCAAAAGGGCAAATATCTATCCCAACAGAGTGCTGCCCCCCTGACATCTCAGATGCTCAGGTAAGAGCCGCCCTCTCCAAAGCAAAAAACACAGCATCAAAGGGACCAGACGGTGTCCCGGGCTGCGTCCTACATGAACTCCAAGAAGAGCTAAACCCAAACATAAAACTACTTTTCAATCTCAGCCTTACTACAGGATATGTGCCCAAAGAGTGGCATACAGCAACAGTGGTCCCTCTCCATAAAGGTGGTGCCTCAACGGATCCTGGAAACTATCGACCCATAAGCCTGACTAGCTTGGTCTGCAAAGCTATGGAAAGGATCATCATGGACCTCATAAATAAAGATATTGGGGACCTACAAACACTGGATCCTACCCAGTTTGGCTTTGTTAAGGGCAAATCCTGCCTCTTAAACCTGGTTGATTTCTTTGAAACAGTCACCAAGGCCATTGACGAGGGGAAGGTGGTCCACACAGCCTACCTGAACCTCGCAAAAGCCTTCGATACAATACCCCACTCAGGCATTATAGATAAGCTCACCAGCTTAAATATAAACCCCTATGTCACTAGATGGATTGCAAATTGGCCCAAGGACAGAACCCACATGGTTAGAATTGCTGGAGCCATGTCAGACTCCAAACCAGTTACAAGTGGTGTCCCACAAGGCTCAGTCCTGGGACCTCTCTTGTTCGGTATATATTTCTCGGAGGTACAGGCCAACACGGAAGGACTGTGGCTGACCAAGTTCACAGATGACTGCAAACTGGGCGCCATAATCGACTCTCCAGCCGACACAAGCATCCTCCAAAAGGGCCTCATAGAAACAGACAACTGGTGCCAGAGCCATGGCCTCAAGCTAAATGCCAAAAGTGTATAGTCATCCCTTTGGCAAAACAAAGTGCCCACAAATTACCACAGAGGTGGTAATCCATTAAGTACAGAAGAAGTAATTAGGGACCTGGGGACCCAAGTTGATAGCAATCTCTCATTTGACTACCACGTGGCCAAAGTGGTTAGAAAAACATTTTATATAGCCCACCTAATCATGAAGGGATTCACATCTAGATCAGGGGACGTCATTGTGCCTCTTTACTCATCCCTCATCAGGCCCATAATTGAGTACTATGCCCCTTTTGGGATGTACCTTACCAGACACCTGCAGCAACTGGAAAGACCCCAAAAGTACCTCACCAAGAGGATCAAAGGGCTCAAACAGATGCCATATGCTGCCGTTAAAGAAACTCCAGCTCTACTCAGTGGCATACCACCTGCTCAGAGGCGATCTGTGCCTGATGTATAAAGCCATGTCCAACCTGGAATTAATGGACATGCTGCATCTCAGAAAATCCAAATCCCATCGAGCTCGCTTCGAGAGACTTGAACCTCAGCACTGAAATAAATAGGACATGCTGGAGGGACAGATTCATAACCCAGAGGTTCCCTTCACTCTGGAATAAAATCCCAGTCCAGGTTAGGCAGAGTCCCTCATTGACTCTCTTCAAGAGGAATCTTGATGAGTGGATGGGAGATCGTAGGTTTACCCCGGGTATCACTTTTGTGTCACTGTTAGACAGAGGCACAGTATACTAACCTCGAAAAAGGGCATAGCAAAATAAATTTAAAATGGGTGGTGAAAGCCAAACACATTCTGGCTAGGCTTATAAATGCCCTAGGACAGATAGCCTAGTATGAACCTATGAACCTATGAACTAGTAGGGCTGCATACTTAGTTCATCAGGCCTTTTGCCAGATGTATGAGTATGGCTTGTCAACACAGTGCCGTGGCTGACTGACAGCTGTACTCCTCGTGGGATGGCCAATGTGTCATAAGACGGATACTATATAGGAAAATTACAAAACCTGCTCCCAAACATGTCAAATGGTTAGACAATCATGGCCACCTCTACACAGGCTCTGACAGAGAAACACACACTTGCCATGTCCTGTATACAAACCTATGTTATATCACACTGCAGCAACACACATTTAGGGCATGCGCTATGGCAAATACTACAAAGCACTGTACTTCTCTCACGCAGGCAGACACACACACACACACACACACACACACACATACACACACACACACACGCACACTTGGCATGTCTGGGATTAGAGTACCGACCTAACTACTTTACTACACTACAGCATTACGCAGTTACAAAATGCGCTACCAAGATTACTGGGACACAGCACTCCCAGAGGTGTATTTGTAAATGGGTGACATCATCGGCCTTGATAATGGTGGGTATAAGAAATGTATGGAGTGTGAGCAGTACAAAAGCATTACTCAGTCCTCAGGCAAACGGGGACACACACACACACACACACACACACACACACACACACACACACACACACAGCAAATGTGGGACTAGAACACTAACCTAACTACTTTATTACACTACAGAATTATGTAGTTACAGAACGTGCTACAGAGATTACTGGGACACTGCACTCCCAGAGGTGTATTTGTAGATGGGTGACATCACTGGCCTTGCTAACGGTGGGTATAAGAAATGTATGGAGTGTGAGCAGTATAAAGGCATTACTCAATCCTCAGACACACACACACACACACACACACACACACACACACACACACACACACACACACACACATGCCAGTGGTGGGAACGGAACACCTGCCTATTTACAGATTACTATTACAATACTACATACTTATGAATCACGCCACACAGACTACACATGTCAAGGCTGTCATTATGACCTTCTGGGAATGCAGACATCAACAGGGTTGCTGGCAGTTAAGATGTACATACCTGTGAACCTTTCTGTTCAAAGTAGGAATCCATCCTGATCTGGAGTATGCCCATCTGTGGAATGGATGACTACTACCACTATACAGGGTTAAATTGGCCATGCCCATACATAGAGGCACATAACTGACACAAGGTGTCACTTGGCATGCTCACACACTTAGTAGCACAGGGCTGTTCAGAATGCACTATTTGTCCATCTACATAAGGATATACTGGGCATGCTCATACACTTAGTAGCACAGGGCTAACTGGGATGCACTCTGATGCATGCTCACACACTTAGTAGCACAGGGCTGGTCGGAATGCACTACTATGTGTCCATCTACATACGGATATACTGGGCATGCTCATACTCCTAGTAGCACAGGGCTGACTGGGATGCACTCTGATGCTAAGCACGGAAGGCCACAGTGGCCATGCTATTACAGCTAGATGAAAAGAACACCTTGTAATGGGCTCTGGTGTTAGTAGTTGTCATTGTTAGCAGGAACGCTGCTCTACATATATTTGACACCGGTCTTTTACACATCTGCTGTCATTCTGGGATGACATGGCTGATAGTAGGCAGGCCTTTGTTACATATCACATGCATCCATGATTCAAGACAGTGGGGATATTACCCAAGTCGCATCCACCCACACAGTTCCATTCCAAGGCAAATGTCCTAAACACAGGTTAACTCCCATACACCTACAGGAAAACTGCATTGTTTTCTTATGCTAACCAGTGCTAGATGTGTAGTGTCCATATTCACAGCTGGTCGCTGTAGATCCAACAATGGGGAGTACTGACATCTGTGCAGTGAGGAAAACCTGGCTGATGGCTCTGTAGTGCACAGTTGCACTACCACTATATACCTCAGAACCTAGCACTACCACCAAATACCTCAGAACAAGACATGTGGGCCATAACACAGGTATGGACCACTCCAGGTGGTGTACCCACATACATAAAGGCCACTCACATGTACAGTCCCCCTACAAAAAGCATCACAGATGAGCCATGTGCAGGACACAGTGTCACATGATGCATTCTAGGATGTAAACCTCAGATACGACCATGCCCTCAGACCACCAACACGCATCCATACATGTTGTATGACATAGAAAAGTACACCACTATGTGACCCTTGACCTTTGTACTGTACTAAGCTCGACATCATCTGTAGAGAGTACACATGTACTGACACAGCTGCATCATGTGTTATGCAATGCAGTGATACCACTGTCTGTGAACAGGTTAGCTGTACACATACCAGGGGTCCTCAGTACTTTCCACCATTAGCAGATGACTGTTGCTGTACACCAGTACACACCCTCATGTATGGATATGACATATATGTACCTGCCCTGGGTATGTTCATGCCACACACACACACACACACACACACACACACACACACACACACACACACACACACACACACACACACACACACACACACACACAAAACATACCTGTAAATAGCATATCTGTTGTTGCTCTTTGTGCAAACAGGTGGCTACAGCCATTACACACATGCACATGGAATGTAGGTCCATGGCGTCTGAATGCTAACAGTACATAAGGTGTGATATCAATGTTGACAGAGGTAACATCCCTTCAGTACTGGTCACCCATCATATCATACAACAGTCCATGTGTCATGTATGTCATTACACATATCCACCAATTGCAATGCCTACAAACATACCCAAATGTCAGGATTGTAGGGCCTACACACCTGTACATGTAGTATTGTGCATTCAGATAACATGTGTGTGCAGTTGCTGATTTATGCAGGTGATGTGTATCCTAGTACATCATGCAGTTGCAATGCAGCCTCAACATTGCCAACTGTATATGGTGATATGCTGAATGTACAGAAAGATGTACCTCAGGTATGGACAGATGTGTGGAAATAACTAAGTGGTGGGGCATCTTTGTAGATGGATGTTTGCTCTTGGCAGCTCACAGGTGTGTCACAAGCAGTCCTACAATACCCTGTGTAACCGGTAAGCGATGGTTTTGTTAACTGAAGGACATAACATGAAACTTAGTGGTCAGGGTGACAGCGAAGGTAAATCACTTGACACCTGTTAATAGTTATGACGTCCCTAATGCATATATGAGCACTGCTGCCACAGGAAGCATCTGTACAGTTTGTAATGAGTGCAATACTGCTGTACATCTGACATACATAACATGAGCTAGGCAGGTCTGAGATTCACAGTACTGGCATGTGTGGTTGCGTGTGTGTCCATATATGTCACGAATTGTGGGGAATACATCTCAATTGTTACTCACTCTCCTATACACTAGTGTACACATCTGTACAGACTGTAGTATAGAAAGCAGGACATAGGCAGGGGCGTGTATCTCACCCATGTGAGGTATCTGTATGTGCATGACATAGGTGTATTAATTACTGAATGCCACAGTGTGTGTATGTAGGGCTGACTGGTCCCTGGGGTGAGGATGTACGCTACCATACAGAACTGATAAGACTCCTCCCACCATCCAGGTGAAGCAATCTGCTAACCATGTTGATGTCTCTGATCTTAGGCCGTACTGACTACCTGTACATGTGTATTCTCTGTGGCGTGTCACGTAGGTGCTCAGTAATGATAATTTTCACATAGGCAGGGGTCCTCACCTCACCAGAAGCAACTGTGTGCAAGTATGTGTTACTGTGTCGGTGAATCCGTAAGAGTGTGGGTGTGTCACTGTCTCACTGAATACATGTGTGTCAATACCTGAGTGTGTGGGTTCAGTTGTGTGTTGGCATCCTGTCATGGGAATGTGTATTACTGATTCCCAATGAGGCATCACACTTCCCACTGGCCTCTACCCTTGTAATCAGCTAGACCACTTTCTTACCTCATCACTCCATGTAATTGTACCTATGATGTCACCCTTTATGGATGACACGTCTGTGGCCACAGTAGTTTAATACACAGCTATCATGTTCTTGGACCAATAGACATGTTTGTAATGTGAGACATTCTCACTAGTATGTGGCAGCTACATGGTGCATGCTGCTATATTCATACATACCTGTGAGTAGTCCACATTGACATATGGAACACTAACTGCAAACACTGACATCCACCAGCATGTGAAATTAGACCTGAAGGAGGACAGCAGAACATCATGACCGATATGGCCAGTGGAAACTACGGCCCAAACTGCAGAATCCTATATAAACACATTCTACGGACATCTCCAGGAATGCATGGATCATGCTATCCCAAACAAAACCAAGACCCAATCATCCAAAGGCAGGGGTCCAGTCTGGTGGACCCCTGCCATAAATAAACTGTACAACAGAAGGAGGAAGCTATTACATGATAGAGCAAAATCCCTAATAGGGAAGGCATCTCTGATCAGTACTAGCAAAAAATTACGATCCCTCATAAAATCCTCCAAAGCCAGCTTCGAGAGAAAAATTGCACAGGACACCAAAGACAATCATAAGGCTTTTTTCAGTTATGTTAGGAACCTGGGATGCAACTCCCAGACTTGTTCTGTGTTAATTCTAAATGACAAAAAATACACTGAACTCAAAGACATTGCCAATATCCTGGCAGACAGGTTAATTGCAAACTTCTCCACCCCCTCCCCCCAAAAGAGCAAGTATCTATCCCAGCAGAGGGCTGCCTCCCAAACATCTCTGATGTTCAGGTGAAGGCTGCCCTCTCCAAAGCAAAAAACACTGCTTCCATGGGACCAGATGGCGTCCCAAGTTGTGTCCTACATGAACTCCAAGAGGAAATAATCCCTCAAATAAAACAGCTATACAATCTCAGCCTCACTACAGGATATGTGCCCACAGAATGGCGTACAGCAACAGTGGTCCCACTCCACAAAGGTGGAGCCTCTACGCACCCTGGAAACTATCGCCTCAAAAGCCTGACTAGTTTAGTCTGCAAGGCTATGGAGAGGATCATCATGGAGCTCATAAACAAAGACATTGGGGACCTACAGACACTAGATCCTACCCAGTTCGGCTTTGTCAAGGGTGGATCCTGCCTTTTGAACCTGGTTGACTTCTTTGAAACAGTCACCAAAGCCATAGATGAAGGGAAGGTAGTCCACACAGCCTATCTGGACCTTGTAAAGGCATTTGACACAATAGCCCACTCAGGCATCATAGACAAGCTATCCAGCTTAAATATAAACCCCTATGTCACAAGATGGGTCGCAAACTGGCTCAAAGACAGAACCCACAAAGTGAGAGTTGCTGGAGCCATGTCAGACTCGAAACCGGTCACAAGTGACATCCCACAGGGTTCTGTCCTGGAACCACTCTTGTTTGGTATACAGGCAAACATGGGAGGACTATGGCTCACCAAGTTCGCAGACGACTGCAAACTGGGTGCCATAATCGACTCTCCAGCTGACACAAACATCCTTCAAAAAGGTCTCACAGAGACAGATAACTGGTGCCAGTGACATGGTTTAAAGCTAAATGCCAAAAAATGTATAGTCATACCCTTTGGCAAAAACAATGTGCCCACAAATTACCACATAGGCAGAAACCCATTAAGTACAGAGAAAGTTATTAGGGACCTGGGGACCCAAGTTGATAGCAATCTCTCCTTTGAAAACCACATTGCCAAAGTGGTTAGAAAGATCTTCTACATAGCCCACCTCATCACGAAGGGTTTCACATCTGGATCAAGAGAGGTAATCTTTCCCCTTTATTTATCCCTCATCAGGCCCATCATAGAATACAATGCCCCTTTTAGGATGTACCTTACCCGACACCTGCAGCAATTAGAAAGACCCCAAAAGTATCTCATCAAGAGGATCAAGGGTCTCAAACAGATGCCATATGCTGCTCGGTTAAAAAAACTCCAGCTCTACTCAGTTGCATACCGCCTACATCGAGGCGATCTATGCCTGACATACAAAGGTATTTCAAATCCAGAATTAATGGACATGCTCCACCTCAGTAAATCTAAATTCCTTAGAGCCACACACTCGAGGGACTTGAACCTCAGCACAGAAATAAATAGAACTTGTTGGAGGGACAGGTTCATAACCCAGAGGCTCCCTTCGCTCTGGAATAGAATTCCAGTTCATGTGAGGCAGAGCACCTCACTGAATCTCTTCAAGAAGAATCTCGATGGGTGGATGGGGGATCGTAGGTTTGTCCCAGGGATTACTCCCGTGTCACTATTAGACAGAGGCAAGTAAACTAAACCTTAAAAAGGGCACAGTATACTCAAATCAAGGGGTGGCGTAAGCCATACAGAATTGGGCTAGGCTTATAATTGCCCCAGGGCAGATAGCCTAGTATGAACCTATGAACCTATGAACATGCAGTTGCTGTTGTTACACAAGACACATACTGTTAACAGTATTGTACACGTGTACTACATGGTATATCTGCTGTCTGTCAACAGTCCTCAACAATTGTAAACTACACTTATCTTCCTAGTCTGTTCACCTTGTGCATCAGACCATATGAGCATGTCCCTGCACCGATGGTGTGGATGTCAGGGATGCGGCACAGGCATCATCATATATGCACAGGGTGTTAATGTTTGCCAGAGGCCTAGGCTGCACTGTGTTTACACAAGGCACATACTGCTAACAGTATTGTACACCTGTACTACATGGTATATCTGCTGCCTGTCAACAGTCCTCAACAATTGTAAACTACACTTATCTTCCTAGTCTGTTCACCCTGTGCATCAGACCATAGAAACACAAAAACATTCACAGAGGCTCTCAATAATAATGTGCTCAAGCAACAGAGACCTCCAAAGCAGAAATGCAAACAACCTCCACCCCCCAATACAACCCAAATGACACATAGCCTGCAGACTAAGTGTGCCACTCAACCACAGCCAATAAGGCAAAACAACGTACCCAACACACTAGTCATAGGCAACTCTATAGTTAGGCACACTGATGTCCCACTTACCAGGCTAAATAAGGAGAAGGTTAATGTCAGCTGCCTGTTGGGTGCCAGGATCCGCCATATAACCCACGCACTCAGGTCACCCCACAAGAAGTACAAATATGACTCTGTCATTGTCCATATTGGTGTGAACGACCTGAGACATACCTCCCTGGACTACATGAAAAGAGACATGGAAGAGCTTTCCGATCATGTAGCCCAGACAGGTATGACCCTAGCCCTGAGTAGCATTCTGCCATCACCCAGAATGATGCCTCAGTACAAGGACAAAATGATTGACTTCAACAATTGGCTAAACTTCTGGTGCCATTCAAAAGGGATCCAGTATCTATCTGCCTGGGATGACAGGGTCGACAGACCACAATGCTTTGCCAGAGATGGCCTGCACCTGTCACCCCTGGGATTCCGGGTACTGGCTAAGGTTCTTGCCGCCTCTATAGTGCCTTTTTTAGGCAAGGTTCAAATGGCAAATTCACCACCGTAACAGGAACAGGCAAGCAAAAACTGAGGGTGATGCTACTCAATGCTAGAAGTCTAAATCTCAAAATGCACTCACTCGAGGCACTCCTTAAAATGGAGAACATCGATATCTGTGCAGTGACTGAGACCTGGTTCAAGGCTCCAGAGAACACCCTGCACTACCAGGCTATAACTCATACCACACTTTCTGGCCATGTAACCTGGACCGGAACACCAAAGGTGGAGGTGTGTCCATATTCATTAAGGATATCCACACCTCCAGGCTAGTTGCTCAGCATAATGCAGCCGAGGTTATCCAAGTGCAACTAACTCTGGGCAAAGCTGCAATCCAAATTGTAGCTTGCTAAAGATCACCCACCATGCCCCAGGATTCCCACTCCTCTTTTCTTGATGTACTGGAAAATATTAGGGTTCAACCAAACATCTTAATAATGGGCGATTTCAACTACCCCACCATTAACTAGGAAAAGTACTCATGTACCAACTCCTTCACTCAACGCTTTCTGGAATTCATAAACTCCAGTGCCCTGGATCAACTTATCCACACCCCCACCAGGGGCAATAATATCCTAGATCTAGTCATTACCAATATGAGTGACCGGTGTTCCACACCTGAAGTCAACGCCTCATTGGTCCAATCCGACCATAAGCTAATTACCCTAGATATCCGCATCCTGCCTCCACCCCCGATTAAGGAAACCATGGTAAAAAATTTCTCCAAAGCCAACTTCATGCTTCTTAAGACAGAAGTGGTGAACTTCATGACACCCATGCAGATGGACAATACAGTTACGACTTCTGAATCCTACACAAATGCACTTTATAAGCACTTACATGAGTGAATGGATCGTGCTATCCCAAACAGAACCAAGACGCTAGCCTCCAAAAAAAGGAAGCCAATCTGGTGGTCCCCTGCCATAAACAAACTGTACAACAGAAGGAAGAAACTCTTGCAAAAGAGAGTAAAATCCCATGAGTGGAGGAGCTCCCTGGTCAGCCTCAGTAAGAAGCTGCGATCCCTGATAAAATCTTCCAAAGCTAGTTACGAAAACAAAATTGCCACTGATTCTAAAGACAACCACAAAGCATTCTATAGCTATGTCAAGAATCTCAATGGCAACACTCAGACCTGCTCTGAGTTACAGCACAATGGCACCAAATATACAGACCCAACTGATATTGCCAACATCCTGGCAGATAGGTTCAGTGCTAAATTTAACCCCCTTTCAACCAGTAAAGAGCCCCTCTCTATACCGGAAGAATGCAAAGTTCCTATAATCATGGCTGCACAGGTAAAAAACACACTCTCCAAAGCCAAGAACACAGCATCCATGGGACCAGACAACATCCCAGGCTGCGTTCCACATGAACTACAGAATGAACTGGCACCCCCAACTAAGTACCATGTTCAATCATAGCCTCACCTCAGGGTTTGTGCCTGCTGAGCGGTTATCCCACTCCACAAGGGGGGTGCCACCACGGACCCTGGGAACTACCGCCCCATTAGCCTAATGAGCCTGGTCTGCAAGGCCATGGAACATATAATCATGGAACTTATAAACAAAGACAATGGTAATCTCCAAACTCTGGATTCCACCCAGTTCAGGTTTGTAAAAGGCAGATCATGTCTCCTAAACCTGATAGATGGTTTAGAAGCAGTCACCAAGGCCGTAGACAAGGGTAAGGTGGTTTACACAGCCTATCTAGATCTTGCCAAGGCTTTTGACACCATCTCCCACTCCGGAATTATAGATAAACGCACTAAACTAGGTATAAATCCCTATTTCACAAGATGGGCTGCCAACTGGCTCACTGACAGAACCCACACTATGAAAGTAGCAGACTCCAAATCTGACTTCAGACCAGCGACAATTGGAGTACCACAGGTTTCAATCCTGGGTCCTCTCCTGTTTGGTATCTACTTCTCTGAAGTACAGAATAACACAGAAGGCCTTTGGCTAATGAAGTTCGCAGATGACTGCAAACTAGGAGCCATAATCGAAACTCCTAACAATGTGGACATCCTACAAAAGGGCCTCACTGAGACAGATGCCTGATGTCAAAGCCATGGCCTCAAGCTCAATGCCAAAAAGTGCATTCTCATCCCCTTTGGTAAAAACTCTGTACCCATGAACTACAACATAGGCAGTAGTATACTTAACACCAAAAGTGTGATAAGAGACCTTGGGACACAGGTGGACAGTAGTCTCTCCTTTGATAATCACATCACCACAGTAGTCAGGAAAACCTTTTACATGGCACACCTCATTACAAAAGGTTTCTCATCCAGAAAAAAATAGGTCATTGTTCCCCTCT
Organism: Protopterus annectens; assembly: GCF_019279795.1. NCBI lineage: Eukaryota > Metazoa > Chordata > Ceratodontiformes > Protopteridae > Protopterus > Protopterus annectens. The sequence continues at coordinate 1,449,723,172 of NC_056745.1, read as the reverse complement.
ACTCATCAATCATTAGACCCATTATGGAGTACAACACCCCTTTTGGTATGTACCTCACACGACATCTACAAATGGAAAGGTCACAGAAATACCTCACAAAGAGGATTACTGGCCTCAAACAGATACCCTACGCAGACCGTCTCAAAAAACTCCAGCTTTACTCCGTCGCATATTGCCTACTCAGAGGTGATCTCTGCCTAACATACAAAGCTATGTCAAACCCAGATCTGTTGGACATGCTCCACTTAAAGAAATTCCAATCCCTCCGAGTTACATGCTCTAGGGACCTAAACCTTGTCACCACAATAAACAGAACATGCTGGAGGGATAGATTCCTGTCCCAAAGACTTCACATACTCTGGAATAAACTACCTATCTATATCAAACAAAGCTCATCATTAACACTCTTCAAGAAAAATCTTGATGATTGGATGAGAAATAGGAAATTCACCCCAGGGATCACCTCTGTGGCTCTGCTCAACAGTGGCACAGGAAAATAATTTTCTTGGGTGGCAAAAGCCAGGGTACCTTTTTGGCTGGGCTTGTATAGGCCCCAGGGCTGATAACCTAGTACCTACCTATGAACCTACGAACCTATGAGCATTTTCCTGCAGCGATGGTGTGGATGTCAGGGATGCAGCACAGGCATCATCATATGCACAGGGAGTTAATGTTTGCCAGAGGCCTAGGCTGCACTGTTGTTACACAAGACATATACTGTTAACAGTATTGTCCACCTGCACTACATGGTATATCTGCTGCCTGTAAACAGTCCTCAACAACTTTAAACTACACTTATCTTCCTAGTCTGTTCACCCTGTGCATCAGACCATATGAGCATGTCCCTGCACCGATGGTGTGGATGTCAGGGATGCGGCACAGGCATCATCATATGCACAAGGTGTTAATGCTTGCAAGAAGCCTAGGCTGCACCATTGGATTACATCATGTGTGTGGGTTTAGGCCTTTGATCTAATTGGGCGTGTATGGATGTTATGCATGTCTGTGTTGCGGTGCCCTACATATGTTTCCAGTGTGTGCGTGTATGTATGCACACAGTTCTGACATGTGTCTGGCCTATAATGGGGTATTATTGACAGCTGCAGACTGTACAGGTGAGGTTTTACAGTTCACGGTGTCCGGCCACGGACATGTAACCTGTGCCTGCCAGGGGTTGGACAGGCACTATCAGGCAGAGGTGCAGATTGGGTACTGTTTGATGTCACTTGTCCACTGGAACTGTGTCCCTGTTGGGACCATCCCAGGCCATGTGCACATGGCCTGCTCTGTCATGGTGTGGACAGCACAGCACCAGATGAACTGTTGCTTCTACTGCCACTATGGGAGCGGACATGTGAGGTAGCTCGTACACGTAGACCTGACACAGGTGATGTAGCAGGCCTACGTCCACATGCCCGATGCCTCACTCCTACCAGATGTTCCAACACAGACAGCTCATGCTCGTGGATTGTCATGCCATGGTCAAGGACTCCAACCATGTCACCCAACCATCTATCCAAAGCTTCAGCAATCTGCTGTTGAGCATTTACCATTGCCTGGATGTTGTTATTTAAAGAACGGTCAGCAGCCCTCTGTAGCCTTTGATCTTCTCTGTTGTGCCATTCAGCATGTGCCTGTGCCTCCATTACAGCCTGAAACATGTGTCTGGTGACACCAGCTGCTGAGCTCTGTCATGCAGGAGCATGTTGGCCAAAGGTCCTCCTATGAGCAGCACTGGCCACGTGCCTGTTTGGGGCACCACCAGTCATTTGGCTGATACCATGGTGTGCAGGCAAACCTTCCATAGCACCCACACTTTCCTGTTCCAAGCTACCACGCACCAACTGTCCTTCCTGTATGGCCACTGGTGATGGGGTATGTGCAGGTATGGGATTTGTGTGTTTGGATGAGGGGGATATAGATGGAATGGCAACCAATGGCACAGTTTCAGGCCCTGACAACTCTGCCTGTGACTCAATCATATGTTCATCATCACTGCTAGAGTCTGTGGGGACACTAACATCAGATGTACCGCAGGAGGGCAATGCCCCTACATCACCTGTGAGGGCAGACAAGATCTGTACATTACAATCTATACAATAGACACACACACAGACACACACTCATGTGATATGACAGAAGGCATGCAACATGCATGTGATATGGCAGACGGCATGCAGTGCAGACAATAACAGTGGTAGTTACCATACATCCCTGGGTTGCACACAGCAGCATGCATGTGTCATAGAAGACGGCATGCAAATTACACAATCATAGTAGTAGTTAGCATACATCCCTGTGTTACACCATGTAGACCAGCACAGGTTAACTGTACACATGCCTGATGTGTGGCATATGACCTTGACAATCAGATGTAGTATGAGATGTGATCTGCTGACATGTGCAATGACATGCATACATGCTTAACACAATGGTGTCCTGTCAAATATACAGTGGGGCAATGGTGTCCCAATGCAGTGTTGTCTGTCCACACTACAGATATACTGCACATTTAGCTGATGTGCATGACCATTGCAGGGAATCATGAGGTATCTCTAGTGCTATACAATGTGAGTTATAGACAGGGTTCATAGCCATGACTGTGTTCAGATACAATACATATACACTGTGGAATGTGACCCACATCTCTGAGGTGTATACACACTAAATCATGATGCGGAAGTTGTGTCAGCTGTGTACCACACACACACACACACACACACACACACACACACACACACACACATGGCACAAGTATGACATTGATGCCAAACATTAGCAAGGGGAATGTACTGTATCAGTGGGCTGACGTAGATACTGTACAGGTGATTGCTGGCATGTTGTGACACCCTCAAGATGCACAACACATCTTACGTGGTCGATTGATGTTATGCCTACACAAGATGTGCACAGGCCTGTAGGATGTCTAGTGTTCCACATCTACAATATGACCATTATACAAAGGCCATATTTGAACCATGTGTAGCCATTGTATGACAGGGTGTACACACAAGCACAACATGTCTATTGTGTGTGTGTTGCTCCATGTCTCTGGCCATCCTCCATGGCCATGTGTGTACATGTGTTGTCCAAATTATTGTGACGGGCATCTATTTCACATGTCTGTGTTGGCCCACATAACATATATGCTCCACTGACAATAGCGTTATGTAGATAAAGGGTGGTATGTGGGATATGTTTTCAGGTTAGGTAGGCAGTGTTGCAGCCAGGCCAATAGATGCCATGGACATGTCAAGATAGCACATCACATTGTGTGACATTCATAGCAGGGCTATGATCCACACCAGTGAATCCTGTGTGCTGGCCATACTCCTGCCCACTGTGTAGTACTGCTTGTATTCACCACATGTGTAGATCTGATCTGTAGTATGTCCCTAAAGTGAACAGCTCCTCCAGCATTGTATGCACAACTGTCTACACATCTGACAATGACAGTTTGTGAGGATTCATGTCGGTGAGATGATTCACATAGTTTGCAAGTGTTGCACATGGGTAGTCATTGTGATGCATTGCAGGTCCGACCTGTATATTGTGACAGGATCATACATTATGTGTACATGTTGTAAATGGCCACATGGCAGATAGATTTGTGCATTACAATTCCTGATAAATAATAAGACTCTCACCTGCAATGGGTTGCTGTCACAGCAGAACTCCAGAGGTACCTAAATAGGAGTAACACAGCAGTATGAGCATAAGCCACCCCTGTATAATGGCTACAGGTTGCAATGTGCATAACACATACACCAGTACATTAGACTATACTATGGTGTATGCACATGTGTGCATACACAGAGTAGCATACTATAGTATGCGGCATGTGTGTATACATGCCTTGCATATGATGTTACATTACATATTGTACAGTGACACATGCAACTATATGGAATATAGTTGTTATAGGTGCAGTACTGACTTATCGGGCAACTCCAGACTCAGTGGTTGAGAGACACCCACCTCCACAATATCGTATAAGGCATGTGGATGTGGTTCTGCAGGTGTCCTCTGGTTGGCCAGTAGCTTCTTGGTACATGTGAGTGGGGGCTGGGTTGTTGGTCCACCTGTTGCACCTTGTTCCCTGGCAATTGCATTTGCACGCTGTTTCACCCATCTAATGAGGTCTGTATGGTGTCTGCACACCTGCTGGTATGTGCGGTTGTGGCCACCAACATCATTAACCCTCCTGCAAAGTTCCATCCACAGGGCATCACACTGCTGTGCATCCTGTGGTACATGGCTGAACAGGATATCATGATTATCGAGTAGGTATTGGATGAGGGCCTCATCTTCCAAGCGGGTAAAAGGAGGTAGCCTTGCACGCAGCATACCTGGAACACATAATGATAGAGACAGGTCACAGTAACTCACAGAGACATACAAAGCTACAGTTGAACATACATGTGTATTGCATTTATTAAGTTTAAATAGTTGTATTTACAAACCTACATGACACTGACATGTTTGTTTCACACACGTGACACTCAATGTTGAGTGGATATTATCACCATATATATGTGTGTGTGTGTGTGTGTCACCTGATAACATTGCCCATACTCCATGTGGATGCCGTCTTCATGTGGGCATGTCTGTTTGCCTATACTGGTCTTCCTACCTATCAGCACATGGCTGGATGTGTCCACATTAATGCAATCGACCTTGAAGCTGTGTATATGTCACATATAAGGACGTACACTGCCTTAACAGACAGGACCTGTGACCCTGCAGACTTGCTCACATAAGGTGTTACATGTATGTGTTCTGCCATATACATCTACATGGCACTGTACAGCAATTCAACATCCTACCATGTATCACCTTGTTGCACATGTGATACACATGGGACACTGGCTAGACAGATGGTATTTGCAGGGATAGATATCAACTATAGCATGTACAGTCAAAGTCAACTAGTGGGCTATATGCCATAGGCCATGTATGAATCTAGGATGAAAGGTTACCTGGCAGTAGTTGACAGGCGGGTCTGTGGGGCTAGGTGGAGCAGTGCCACATTACTGATCCACAGGGTTAATGATACATTTAACATGCGTTACCATGCGGTCATCACACCATGTCAGAGAGTGGAGCGATGTGCAGCTTTGACAGACAGGAATGCATATATGGCAGGACTATGGAAAGTGTATGGGACAAGGATCTGTCCAGCATGTGGAAGGTGGATGTTCATGAAGTATGTGTTCGAGATCAGGATGAGTATGTGTAGCATGTCCAACATCACTGGGTTGGACATGTATTAATTCAGGGTATGCATCATGCTACATAGTGAAGATAGGGAATGGGAAGGCTGGTGTAGGCCATTTGCACATGGTCAATACCCCTTAAAGGAAAAATGTGATCTGATATGGGTCACTTGAATGTTGTGTATAGCTTGACAATGATCTCTAAATTTATGGATGGCACCTTATCATTATTAGGATTGCCACATATGACTATCTGACAGGTGTGGTGACATAGCTATCACAGGAAAGACAACTGCCCAGCTGCATCCCTTACACACAAGTTTCCATTACATTGACCACTGCCTAAGTGGTAGTTCATGGGTACAAGGTTATTAACATAGGGGTGACAATGCAATATGTAGCTGTCAGATTGTGGCCATATGTCACACATATCTCACCCACAAAGCCCCTTCTGTATGTTGTCCACAACACTCCTGAGTCAACTATTGCTCCTATGTCATAGCCATTCACGTACTTCAATAGGCAGATGCCTTCTGTTTGTCTGTGAGGTATGGACTACAATGAGGGGGAATAAAATTCATTAACCCTGACATACTGTAGCTGCCACTGGTGTGATGAGCATGTATTATTCAGACACCTTCTGTAGTGTTGTTTCTGCCAGTAGTCCTGTTGCAAAACACTCCTGTGACATAGGAATGTACAGCTAGTACACCGAGTGTAGGTGGTACACAGTATGGGTGATGATGTCTTATGACCTGGCAAGGTTATGATATGCAGTGTGACATCAACCATATTGCATCTACATCTGTGCTGCTGACATCAATTAACTGATCAAGGTTCATGGCCTTCCAGACCAGACTCAGCAGGGTAGTAGTGCAGTACTTCCCATTATCAGTGGTGTCTGCCCCTTTGTGGGTTGTGATACCTGTTGGTGTGCACCATCCAGGGTGTACACAACCTTATATGGAGCTATGTTTTACATGATGTGTACATGGAGAGCATCTTGTTTCGCCATATGTGTATGATACAACCTGTGATGTGGACAGGTCCCATGCAGCCTGAGTGCAGCTTGTACCTGCATAGTTGTGGGTACAGTGGCCCTGTAGTGTACATGGATATATGCTTGTGTACCTATTGGGGGGGTGTGTGTTTATGCTATCCAAAACCCTATCTGGATTGCTTATTCATGCTAAGCACTTGTTCAGGACTTGTAAGCACTATGTAAGCTAATAATTACTATAGTACTCAATCTTCCTCAATACCTAGAAGTAAGGGTGAACAGGTTTTGTACATACTTTTCTCACTTGCTTAGAGTAAATTAGCTCTTGTACTCACTTTCCTCACTTATCTAGATGAAAGTAGTTCTACATTCAGGCATGTCCAAGAGTCAACTGCCAGTGTTTTCACCTGTCTATATAATGAATCTGGACATCTTGAGGCAATGTACACATTGCCTCATGTACACAGACAAGCCTTTACACCTACTACCCAACACTACAACCTGTGAGAGATGCACTCATCTAGCCAAACTGGAGGTAAAGGTCTCTCCAACCAAGCCTGTCCCCGACTGTCATGTGGAGAAGGGAAACATTCACACCACATCACACTCATCACATAGTCTCACTGAATCTACCCCACCATTAACTGGGAAAACTACTCGTGTACCAATACATTAGCTCAACACTTTCTGGAATTCATAAACACCAATGTCCTGACTCAACATATCCACACACCCACCAGAGGTAACAATATCCTAGACCTAGGCATTACCAGCATGAGTGACTGGTGCTACACATGAAGCCAACTCCTCATTGGTCCAATCAGACCATGAGCTGAACACCGTTGATATCCACATCCCGCCCCCACCCCCCTTTAAGGGAACCACAGTATAATATGTCTACAAAGCCAACTACATGCTTCTTAAGACAGACGTGGTGAATGTCATGACACCCATGCAGATGGACAGTACTGTTACAACTGCTGAATCCTACACAAATGCACTCTACAAGCACTTACATGAGTGCATGGCTTGTGCTATCCCAAACAGAACTGGGACACTATACTCCTAATTAAGGAAACCAATCTGGCGGTCCCTTGCCATAAACAAACAATACTACAGGAGGAAGACACTGTTGCAAACGAGAGTACAATCCCATGTGTGGAGGAGCCCCCTAGCCAGCCTCAGTAAGATGGTGAGATCCCTTATAAGATCCTGCAAAGCTAGCTACAAAAACTAAAATGACACTAATACCAACAACAACCACAAAGCATTCTATAGCTATGTCACATATCTCGATGTCAGCAACCAGATCTGCTCTGAGTTACAGCACAAAGGCATGAACATTATAGAAACAGCTGATATTGGCAACATCCTGGCAGATAGGTTCACTGCAACCTTTCCTCCCTCCTTCTCAAAGCTGCACACTCTAAAGGCAATATCACAGCATCCATGGGACTGGACAACATCCCAGGCTGCGTTTTACATGAACTTCAGAACGTACTGTCTCCCCACCTATGCACCATGTTCAATAATAGCCTCACATCAGGCATAGTGCCCCCTGAATGGTGCAAAGCAACAGTTATCCCACTCCACAAAGGTGGCACCACAATGGACCATGGGACCTATTTCCCTATAGGCCTGACTAGCCTGGTCTGCAAGGCTATGGTGCACATCATGGATCTCAGTCACAGAGACATTGGGTACCTCCAAACCTTTGACCCCTCCCTGTTTGGCATTGTTAAGGGTGGACATGCCTCCTAAACCTGGTGGACTTCTTAGAGGCAGTTACCAAGTCATTAGATGAGGGTAAGGGGTCCACACAGCCTACCTAGATCTCTCATAGGCTTTCAACACCATTCCTCCTTCTGGTATTATCAACATACCCATCCACCTGAACATTAACCCCTATGTCATGTGATGGTTTGCAAAGTGGCTGATGGACAGAACCCACACAATGGGAGTTGCATACCCTAGGTCTGACTGTATACCAGTTAAAAGTGGCATCCCCCAGGGCTCTGTCCTAGGACCCCTTATTTTCGGTGTATACTTCTCTGATATACAGACAAGCACAGGAGGGCTTTGGCTGAAAAGGTTTGCAGATGACTGCAAACTAGGGGACATAATTGATTCCCCAGCTGTTACAGACACCCTCTGGAAGGGTTGCACTGAGACGGATACCTGGTGTTAATATCATGGCGTCAAGCTGAATGCCTAAAAGTGCATAGTCATCCCCTTTGGATATAACTAATTACCCGCGGACTACCACATAGGTGCTAGTCCCCAACATACACAAAAGGTAATAAGGGATCCAGGAACCCCAGTAGATAGCAATCTCTCCTTTGATACCCATAATGACAAGGTGGTTAGAATATCCTTCTACATGCCCCCCCCAATCTCTAATGGGTTTGCATCCAGATCAAAGGAAGCCATTGTGACTCCACTCATGACATATTAGACCTATTAAAGGATACAACACTCCATTTGGGATATACCATACAAGACAACTGCAACAGCTTGTAAAATCACACCAGTACCACACCAAGAGGATTACTGACCTCAAACAGATGACCTATGCAGCCCAACCTAAGAAACTCCAGCTGCACTCCGTTGCATGCCGCATATTCACAGGTGATCTCTGCTTGACATACAAGGCCCATGTCCAACCCTGTATTGCTGGATATGCTCCACCTAAACAGAGGCCCCTGAGAGCCACATGCTCTTTGGATATACACCTAACCTCAACGATGAGTAGGACATGCTGAATGGATAGATTCCTGACCCAGACACTCCCCATGCTTTGGAACATGATTCCAATGTACATCAGGCAGGGCCCCTCACTAGCACTCTTCAAGGGAAACCTTGACATGTGGATAGGAGACAGATATGGACCCCAGGGATCACTGCAGTGGCTCTGCTGGACAGGGGCACAGGGAACTAATGGCTCTGCCATTCAGAGGCACAGGGAACCAACCTATGGGGGTGGTGAAAGCCAACACACTCTAGCTAGGCTTACAAATACCCTTGGTAAGACAACCTACTACCTACCTTTGCACATATTACATGTCTTATGTGCATGAATAGTTAACTAGCTCTTCCATTTTACTTTGCTATCATGCTGATAAACTGTCATGTGACTAAAAGACATATGTATCCTGTTACTGTGTATTGTAAATGCCAATAGACATAAGTAATGTTTGCCTAACATTACAGTAATGCTATGTAGCTTGTAATACATATCTGCCTACAATACTGTACATTACACAGTTATTGGCACAATATCCCACAATGCAAATCATAATTGCACAGTGGCCCAACCTTCCACGTTATTCTCAGTAATACACCCATACATATGGCTACAGTTACAATATATCAACATATATTATCCCCTGTTATAGCACATACTTGTTGGACCAGCCCTGCCACTGACATCGGCTGGTGAGGAGTATTTCTGTTCAAAGCCACTATATAGCATCCCTTGCAGTGTATGCGGTGTTTGCCTTGTGACCTACAGCAGTATACACAAATACTACAAGCATTACTATGCTCAACAATACATCACTAAAAGATAACTGTTTCCACTATATGGATTGCGGGCACTTTAAATACTACAGAAAAGTACTACATACACAGACATAATGACTGTTCTACATACCTTATTAGTAACCGTGGTGTCGTTAACTGCTGATTCAATCCTTTTCAGTTTGTGTTTCAATGTTCTTTGTAACATTCCGCTGGTATATACGGATGGTTTGAATGTGTGATAACACATCCTTTTCTAGTTATATATCGGTAACATGTGGTGTCCTGTCCACCAATTGCTGTTCCAAAGTAGTTAATTAGATGTACTTCAGCTGTGCAGCTACTCCATTAGCTGATACCATAGCAATGGTGGTGTATAACTGAGTACTCCTTTTGGGCATTGTCCGTGTGCCTTACTTTCAAGAAAGATGGCCTGGATGTGTTGTTTATGATATATTTCAACAGCTATATGGAGACACACAGAGATATATTAGCTTCATGACTCTCGTGGACTGTGTGTAATGGCTAGACAATTTAGTTCTACATGTGAGTACAGCTGTTATATTTCAGAACATTGCTACTTATGCAGGGTTTGTTTGTACCTGATACTTCTGTATATTTTTAAGTCTGGCAAGGATGTTTGGCCAGCTCAAGGCCATATGGCTATGCATAAACTGTTATGTGGTTTACAGTGTGCTCACCAGACATCCTTGATTTGGTGTACAAGTGTAGCATACTGTGCTGTTACTCAGCAATTGCTAACACATCCCGGTGTACACACAACCCTCTGAAATGGGATTAGTGCAAATAAACCCTGTAACATCAGCAGCTGTTCCATTGTATAACAGCAGTTATTTCACATAGGGTCATGTTAGTGTGTCTCTGACAAGGTATGTTAAGGCTTCTGCAGATGTTGTACAGTGAGTGAATGATTTGTGATGTTATTACAGTTTGTATTGTAATATGTTTGGGTGTGGTGGGTGATGTTGGTGGGTGTGCATAGAAGATGCAGGTGTGTAGGAACTGCTTTTATACATAATCGATATGTGCGTGAGGGTTCCTTCCCTATTTGAACATCTATCCTTTTGTGGACTGATACAATGGTAATTGCAGGCTGATTCATTAAGGCACTGTTATGTGATTCCTGTATAACATCCAGGTGATGTTAGTCCTTGAATCCCTTCGGTAATACATCTGAATGTAATAAAGTGTTGCTACATGAAAGCTGTGTATTTCTGTCATAGGTATTTGCAGTCATCATAGTTGTATTGGTGACTGACCCTCTTTGGCTAGGGTTGCCACCTTTTCATATGGCTATAGTGGGACATTTTCTGGGCACACATGAGATTTTACAGGCCAACACAAACCCATGGTCAGTACAAGGGATAGAACTTTCCTTCTTGCCTAAATATAAGCTTATTCTTGTAGCAGTTTAGTTGCTTATCCTGTTTCTTGTAACATGTAGGTATTTTAGATACAGAAATAACTATTGTATGCAATTATTACAGTACATATGGGACATAATTATGTCCTACAATGCCAGAACATTTGCCACGTTTAATATATTTGGTCAGGACACAACCATGCAAAAAGGGAGTGTCCCTCGCAAAGTGGGACAGGTGGTAACACCTCCTAGGTCGCGGAAACAGACACACAAAGCTAACCCATACCCACACATTACAGTTCCCCAAGAACACACACCACACACAGAACACACACTTATACACACTACAGCCCTAAGAAACACACTTACACATAGTAACCTACCTGAACCGCAACACCAGAAGCACTGACTAACTGTCCCTTAACATCGTGATTTTACACCTCACACATCTGGTATTTCAGTACTGTGTTCTTTCGGACCTTAAGCCTTGGGATTACGCGTGTCGGTATGTAAAGCAGTCAGTATGTGGTAGGTACCCCATTTATATGTACCTCCATGGTTATGTAGATGTTAACTTATCTATATATCTACATATATATGTATATACCCATATATCGACATATATCTCTCTCTCTCCCTCTCTCTCTTTATATATATATATATATATATATATATATATATATATATATATATATATATATATATATATATATATATATATATATATATATATATATATATATATATATATATATATATATATATATATATATATATATATTATATATATATAAAACATACACCTTTCATTGGGTACATGCTGGTTTGTCCTATTTCAACACATTCCTACCTTTTGTGTTTTATCCTGTCAGTATACACAACTGCCATTGGTACATCTGAGGTAGCTTAGTGGTATGTTATTGTGATGAATGTGTACATGGTTGCGTGGTCTAATCCTGGCAGTGATATCTTACCTCTCAGAGCAGGCACTGGTAGTGCAAGGGTGATTAATGCACATTTCAGTGGATGTGTGTTCCACATGTTTATTATTCTGTGGAGAACTACCTATCTATGCAAGCTGTGTTTAAGGTATACTATGTAACATCTAAGCATCTATGAAGATTCCTGTCAGGGATACTCCCCATTATTTGGAACTACATCCCTAATTACAGGATAATTAGTTAATCAATGGGGTGGTGACTGCAGACACGTTTTGCCTCTGCTTATGCTTGGCCTAGGCAGTTGGGCATGTTCCTACCTATGTATCTATGAACCTGTACATACAGTATGGACACATACTGATAGCTTAATTTACTGTTTAGGTATTGACTTACCTTGTGCCAATGGCAGTTGTGTACAATAGTTCAGGGCTACTTATGTAGGATGCACACAGTAGACCACCTATACATGATAATTTACAGGTGGTAATGTGTGTGTGCCATCCATGTTTGCTGTGTGTGCAGGTGGAGAATGGTGCTAGTCCATGAGTGCCTACACTGTTAGTGTGTGTGCTATACATTCCCTCTTTGCCAAGGCATAGGCATACTGGGCATGCCTCCATCTGCCTACTGGGGCTAGCACAAGGTGTTTGTGGTCTGAGTCCCCCTGTGCCTGTGGGTCCCTTGGCAATGGTGGTGGGCTGTGAGGGCCTTCACTATTCTCTCCCTGCTGTAGCTGTTTCCACAGGATCATATTGTGTAGCATGGCACATACTATGAAGATGTGGTCACACATTCCTGGAGAGTACTGCAAGGCTCCACCAGATATGTCCAAGAATGGAAGCATGATTTCAGCATCCCAAACACGCACTCTATGATGATTCTGGCTTCTGTGTGTGCCTCATTATGGCGTTCTTGTGTGGCTGTGTGTGCATTTCTGATGGGAGTTATCATCCACGGTTCCAGTGCATAGCCAGCATCCCCCACCAGGTGGCCATATGGGATGTCCCTCCTGGCAAATACCTGATACAGCTGTGAGTCATGCCAGATGTGGGAGTCATGATAGCTTCCAGGGCTGCCAGCACACACATCCATGATAATGCCCTGGGCATTGCACACAACCTGGCAGTTGATAGAGGGGAATCCCTTGTGGTTTATGTAACACCTACCCTGCTCACCCAGTGGTGACTTGATGTGTATGTGCGTGCAGTCTATTGCACTCAGTATCTCTGGGTAGTCTGCCACACAGTGGAAGAGACGCATATTGTTTGCCAACTCCTCCTGCATTTGGGGGAAACATATGTGCTCATTGGCATGTGGTAACATGGCATCCAGGAACTAGTGGATAACCCTGGATGCTGATGCCTGTGAGATCCCCATGATATCCCCAGTTGGCCTTTGGATGGTACCAGTGGCTAGTATTCTCAAGCTTACACATACCTCCGTGTCCACTGGGAAGGGTTCCCCTCTGTTACTTCTGGCTCTGAGGCGTGGCTGGCACAGCTCAACAAGTTGCTGTATGATGTCCCTGTCCATCCTGTAATGCTCTACTATCTCCAGATCATGTAGCCCCTGGTAGGTTACCCTGGGTCTTAACACTCTTCTCCTCCTCCGGTGCCTGAGATGGTTGTCAGCATAATCCTCCACACCACCATCAGTCTCCAACACATGCTGTTGAATAAAAGCTATGGCGGCCCCTAACATGTACATATTAAAAGTTCCCCATCTGTATACACCAATGGTACAAAGTTTCTGGGAATACACAAGTGTGTGTGTGTGGGGGGGGGGGCTTTCACACCTTATACTATTGTGCAATGGATGATGCTGGTGTAATTGGGTGTATTTGTGCTATTCCAGCTGCAGGGTATCTTAATTATTGGTTTTACAGCAGGTACTACTATTGTGGGGCCTTTGGTGTTGACTTACGCTTGGCTGCCGTGATTCATCTATTGCCCTTTACTTCAATTTTCAACCCAATTCCCCTCCCATTGTCAGGCATGCATGCAGCTGCCACCTTTCTTATTTTGTACTCTCACAACCCAGGATTGTGTTGGGAAATGTGTTATGTAGCTGATCTACTGCAAGTTTGCTTTGTTCTGCTGTGACAGTACTCTTTACTTTGCTGTACAGCACCTCCCCTTTCCTGTTCTGCAGGTAGCTGCTAGCAGCCTTGTTAGCTGTTGTCTATGGCCCACTATGAGTTTCTAGGTGTTAATTCATCATTTGTACTCCAGTTACCATGCTGCAGCATTTACTTATTGTCTTCCTGTATCCTTCCTGTTTCAGCTGTGGTGCGCACTGTGCACAGCCATTTACTGGGTTTCGTGTGCGTTTTCATCCACGTTCACATGAACTTTCAGTTATCTTGTGTGCTCTTAGCTAATCAAAGCTATGGCTACTTCCACACCCCTATCCTGCGGCTTTGCTTAGCAACACGCAACATGGATTAGCAATGATCCAATGTGCTTACAGCTACAGTGGCGCACTCCTCTCTTGATGTCATGTTTACCTCCAGGCCACTCCTCGGTGTTGTACTGCTAGACCGTGTGGTACATCCTTACGCCAGCAGGGCATTTGCGATTCAGTATTACTTGACTCATTTGCATGGCATTGACTGCTAATTCCTAGTTACCGCACGGAACACTGTCACAGACCCTTAGCAACCCTTGCGCCATGGTTGTAGTGTAGCATGCGTGCCATAGACTATCATGGGGATATCATGAATTTTGTTAAATTTCAGTTTTATGACATCTAAATATATTTTCTTTGTAATCCCATTTGCGCACAGATGCACTGCAGTTTTACTTTGCGTTGGTGTGGCCATGACATTAAATGTTATTTTTTATATGTTGTGCATGTTGTTTTATGCCATTGGCTATATATTTAGCTATTGGCATATATTAACATTATAATACATAAGTTTGGTCCGCTTTCATGGCTCCGATTTTATGTTTGACAAAATGTAAACCTTTTTTTTCTTGGTTTACATTTCTACATGAATATGCTACGCCTGCACCACTTCATGAATCGCTATATACCTTCATTTGCATGCTACACTGCTGTGCATGGGGTAATTAGCATACATGTGCCAGGAGCTGTGCAGCTCTGCTGTATGCTGGTAGTGCACATGGAAACAGCTCTTACCTGAATCGCTCGGAGGCCATATTTGGTGCTAGATCACCGATGCTACTCCGGCACCTGGCGCAGGCTTCATGAATCCCAGGGACTGTTTTTCTCATGTTTTTCTTTTCTTGTTGAGCTAATATGGTTGGTGTAGCTATATGTGTGATATACTGCCTTATGTTATCTTTACAACCCTAATGAGACTAATTAACCCCCCAAACTCTTTAACTTCATCCTTGCAAATAAGGGTGTCTTTTTTACCTTATTTCTTGTTGAAGGCAGGTGACTAGATTGTAGTGCTTATACTCCCTCTAAGAAGAATCATTAGCTTTGCCTACATTATAGCAATATAACTTTTGGGGTGTTACCCTAACATCCAGGAATGTGTCATTGTGCAGGCACTGATTACAGTGCATGTGTTGCTGTTTTGTTGTCCAATAAATGTTACTGGATGGTACAAGGTGCCTACCAACATATTTCTATTGACTGAATACTTATTTTGAGTCATTTTTCAAGTCTAAATTAACCTACCATTAATATTTTTTTTGGAGGGTGTTAATTGTAAGATAGTGTTACATCTACATTATTCAAATAGGCCGAATCAGAGTATGGGAGGGGTTGCATGAGCCATTTACAGTAATCAAAGTATAAGACCCCTTGTTAAATAAAAAGTACTCAGCTAGGTAGCAGTTAATGCATCTATTAGAAAAATGTATCAACATCAACAGCAAGTGCAAAAAAATGAAATGTATTTAAATTAGAAAAAAATAACAAAAAGGGTTTTTCAATGTGTAGGTCCTTCATTAACTCAAGCAAAAGGAGCGCTGGCTTAGACTTAGATACATCTTCTTCTTTCAGCTTTTTCCGGTTAGGGGTCACCACAGTGGATCACCTGACCACTCATGATTGGCAGTGGAGTTTTATAGTGTCAAGTTGCCAGCCCAGTGCCCAACCTTCCACAGAAGGCACACACACACACACACACACACACACACACACACACACACACACACACACACACACACACAATCATGCCTAGGGCCAATTTAGAGTATCCAATCCACCTACAGCATGTCTTTGGGATGTGGGAGGAAACAGGAAATCCACACGACCACAGGGAGGACATGCTGGGCTAGACTTAGATTAAACCTATGCATATGCATAGATTGTGTTATTATTACTGAATCAACCTGAGCGTCCTAGTAAGAATGACTTGCGAGTTATTGATGTTTCTTAACAATAAGCTAATTATTAATTTCCCACTACATCTGGAATGATAGTCCATCACAGACATAATGTGCCTCATGGGGATTTAAATATTTAGGGCTGTAAAGTCTGACTAAGCAAGTCCTGCTGGTAACTGAAAATGTACATATATTCTGGAAGAAAGCAATGTCTAAGCTTGTAAAGTTGGGGCTTTCATTTGAGGTTGTAGCAAGATCATTGTGCTTCTCCAAGATTTCTACCCCTTCTACATGCTCTGAGTTTAGCAGACTCTGAGTGTTTTGAATCTTTGAAAAAGACACTGGTAAGATTTCCTGTGGAATTAAAAGCTGTCACATGGTGGCTTTGATGTGCTGACATTTTCGATTTGTGAATAAGGAGCAAACCTGCCAGATACATGGGTGAGTTATGTTAAAGCAAGAGTGTTCCCACTCATGTCTCTGGATCTGCAAATATGTAAGACAACTGATATACCACAGCATGAAAAACTGAAAATAGTACACTTGTAGCCCTGGAAATCTAGGGTGAGGTTTTCACCTACCAGTCATTAAATCACCACCACACATTAATATAGTCCTCTTTAGGGGTCCGTATAACAACTCTACAGTGGTTGTGACTAAAGTGTAAGCTGAAAACTAAAAATGCTATAGAAGTATGAGTATTAAATAATCTTTCACTATAGATAGGCAATTCCAGTCTGTCTGGGTCTGAATTACCTAATTTGGTAAGACATAATATTGTTGAGTTAATGTGAGAGGACAACACAATGTATTTAATTGTTTTATTGGCCATATCACTGGACAATGTTCTACTTAAATAAAGAAGAATCAGTTTGCTGGCACTATTCATGTGTCCACTGCTTCCTCTTTTTGTTGTCACCATTAACAAGAGGTGGTCATATTAGGATCGGAGTTGGATACAGCCTCACAGCATTTACTGCAGAAATAAGAACATGCTGTGCATTATATGCCCACACTAAATCATACAACGTTATCATTCAGGATGTGGCACAACATTTACTATAGCCCTTATGTATTGCACTGTGCACGTTATCATTCATACACACTTCTCCAAAATAACTAAACATGTGGATATCATAATAATTGCATTCAAGACATGGCATGGATACTTCAAAGGTCACTAAGAACTATGATGCACTAATAAAAAGTTACGTTTCAGACTCCATTTAAAGGCCTCTTAAAAGGACTGTACTTTACCAAATTTGCACATCACATGACACTGATTTGCTGCCTTACAGAAGCACATTGGGTATTCACAAACATTTACTGTAACCCTTATGTATTACACTGTGCACGTTATCATTCAGGATGTGGCACAACATTTACTGTAGCCCTTATATATTACTCTGTGCACGTTATCATTCAGGATGTGGCACAACATTTACTGTAGCCCTTATGTATTACACTGTGCACGTTATCATTCAGGATGTGGCACAACATTTACTGTAGCCCTTATGCATTACACTGTGCACATTATCATTCAGGATGTGGCACAACATTTACTGTAGCCCTTATGTATTACACTGTGCATGTTATCATTCAGGATGTGGCACAACATTTACTGTAGCCCTTATGTATTACACTGTGCGTTATCATTCAGGATGTGGCACAACATTTACTGTAGCCCTTATGTATTACACTGTGCACGTTATCATTCAGGATGTGGCACAACATTTACTGTAGCCCTTATGTATTACACTGTGCACGTTATCATTCAGGATGTGGCACAACATTTACTGTAGCCCTTATGTATTACACTGTGCGTTATCATTCAGGATGTGGCACAACATTTACTGTAGCCCTTATGTATTACACTGTGCACGTTATCATTCAGGATGTGGCACAACATTTACTGTAGCCCTTATGTATTACACTGTGCACGTTATCATTCAGGATGTGGCACAACATTTACTGTAGCCCTTATGTATTACACTGTGCACGTTATCATTCAGGATGTGGCACAACATTTACTGTAGCCCTTATGTATTACACTGTGCACGTTATCATTCAGGATGTGGCACAACATTTACTGTAGCCCTTATGTATTACACTGTGCACATTATCATTCAGGATGTGGCACAACATTTACTGTAGCCCTTATGTATTACACTGTGCATGTTATCATTCAGGATGTGGCACAACATTTACTGTAGCCCTTATGTATTACACTGTGCACATTATCATTCAGGATGTGGCACAACATTTACTGTAGCCCTTATGTATTACACTGTGCCTATCTGGTATCGTTTGTGAATACCCAATGTGCTTCTGTAAGGCAGCAAATCAGTGTCATGTGATGTGCAAATGTGGTAAAGTACTGTCTTTTTAAGAGGCCTTTAAATGGAGTCTGAAACGTGACTTTTTATTAGTGCATCATAGTTCTTAGTGACCTTTGAAGTATCCATGCCATGTCTTGAGTGCAATTATTATGATATCCACATGTTTAGTTATTTTGGAGAAGTGTGTATGTAGAGCTCTGCTGCTTCATTTGTACTATTTAGTGCTGTTACATTATGCAGTGCTTGCCTACCCTTACCCACTGATGTATGATACCCCTATCCACTGATGTATGATACCCCTACCCACTGATGTATGATACCTCTACCCATTGATGTATGATACCCCCATCCAATGATGTATGATATCCCTACCCACTGATGTATGATACCCCTATCCACTGATGTATGATACCCCTACCCACAGATGTATGATACCCAATCTATTGATGTACAATATCCCTACACAGTGATGTATGATACTCCTATCCACTGATGTATGATACCCCCTATCCACTGATGTATGATACCCCTATCCACTGATGTATGATACCCCTACCCACTGATGTATGATACCTCTACCCATTGATGTATGATACCCCCATCCAATGATGTATGATACCCCTACCCACTGATGTATGATACCCCTATCCACTGATGTATGATACCCCTACCCACAGATGTATGATACCCCATCTATTGATGTATGATACCCCTACACACTGATGTATGATACCCCTATCCACTGATGTATGACACCCCCTACCCACTGATGTATGATACCCCTATCCACTGATGTATGATACCCCTACCCATGAATATATGATACCCTTATCCGCTGATGTATGATACCCCTACCCACTGATGTATGATACCCCTATCCACTGATGTATGATACCAGGCCATTTCAAGATTTATGAATGATCTTACCATGCTGTCATTAAAATTCCTGTTACTGATAATTTATTTTATGATGGGATATGTATATTCCATATGGTGACAACAAATTTCTTGAGCACACGGTGTAATATAGCCTGATTAACTTTAATGTCACCAGCTTTCATTCTTTTCAAGGGACAGACATGATTTAAGTAGTTGTATTCTGGGAGAAACCATTAAAAATGTCAAATTAGTTAGCGCTACACATGCAGCAGCAAACAATTTATTGGTATTCCCAAATACTCCAATCAAAGAATGTCATCAACAAAAATCAACAACATAAACCAGTTTTGATGGTAACGAATATTGAGCCTGGCATACCATAGGAAGTTAGCTATAGAATTTTACTGTAGAAGAAAACAGGAAACATGGCAAATATCCTCATATTTTAGAATAAATCATTATTTCTCATTTCCATCTAAATATTATCCAAACTGATAATGCCTCTGGTCCTGGAGACTACAGACCTATTACTCTGATTACTCTCATCTGTAAAGCCATGAAGCTTATAGTGAGGACCCTCCACCTCTGGGCCAATAATCAAGGAGCCTCAGTCCTCACCACAGGCATCTGTGGGGAATGATCACTGCGAGAATAGCAGGTACACACCCACTATTTCCAGATGCAGCTCTCTATATCAAGTACAGTCAAGTATAATCCCCTTAAGAGAACACTGGGAACACAGTCAGTCTGGGGTTGGTTTCTCCCTCTTTCTCCAGATCCACAATAAGACTCCCCACTGGCACAGCTATAGAGTTAAGCCTTTGGATTCAATAAACATTTTTTTCCATGCAGGAACAGTGTAGCCTCTCCTGCATGGAATATGGCTACCAAGCGATCCAATAAATTACTGTTCTGACATGCACAAGCCTGCTTACACTATTCCTGCATGGACACCACTGCATAATGCTAATTACCTCATTTTGCTGGTGAAAACTATGCAAATAAAATGAATTAGCAATTCAGAAAGCAGGCAGGCATCCGTGCAAGAATAGTGCTAGTTGCAGAAATGTATTCAGCTACTAGCCGAATACATTTCTGCAGAAATTAAAAGGGAGGCATGACAGCTCAAATAAAAGCATGTAATATAACCTTTAGGCATGCCAATGGCCAAATATATGGCCATTGGCATGAAAAAGTGTTTCATTTTTATAAAAATAAAAGGTTTTTTTTGGCCAATCTCAGCTGTTTAAGCATAGGGCAGCGGCGTACAAATGGGATCATGCCGAAAATAAAAAAAATGTGAAAACTCAATTTTAAGGGAAAGCTGCACTTTGACATTATAGTCTATGGCATGCATAATCAAAGCAATACCAGGGAACAGTGGTTGTTAAGGGGAAAGGCTCTGGGATAGAGAATTAACTATGGACGAATGCAGTGGGGTATGCAAATGAGGGGAAGTTTACTGAATCACAAAAAGATTCTAAGTGCCAAACTGCACCTAACCGTGTAAATGCTATACCATGATCCTGTAAGCAGGAGGAGCAGCAGACATGAAAAGGGTGTATATCACACATGGCATAAGCACATTGGAACCCTATGGCCCCCAGATACGCTTAGCTAAGCATAGCTAAGCAAGGGGGGTGTGCCTGAGGCTGTATTAACTTATTCCATGAAATGAAGAGTGTGCTCACATTCAGAGAGGGCCATTTCTTTGTGTTTACATTAGCTAAACAGATTTGCGCAGTGTGCACCGGGTCTAAAAAAAAAAAAAAACCCGGAAATAGCAGGACTGTTTACATTTGGGCACCAGGTTGCGCGGTGCACCTCTGGGCTTAAAAAGGGTGGAAATGGGAAGGGAAAAAAACAAAAAAAAATAGTAGAATAAAAGCAATCAATAACAAATGACATAGCTAGCAGGTGGAATGCATCATAGTCAGCCAATCATACAGGCAACATCTGTAGCACAACAGTATAAACTATGCAAACACCTTACAGTTTGTTTTTTCCCACAAACTCTGCACCATTGGTGTACACATGCGGGGGAATTTTAACTGGAAAAATGTTAGGGGCTGCTACTGCTTTGATCCATCAGTATGTGCTAGAGGCTGAGGGCAGTGAGGAGGATAAAGTTGACAACCACCACAGACCGAGGAGGAGGAGAAGAGTGTTCAGACCCAGGGTAACTTAACAGGGAGTACATGATCTGGAGATAATAAAATGCGACAGGGTGGACAGAGACATACTTCAGCAACCGGCCTCAACTCAGACCAAGAGCCAACAGAGGGGCACCCATCCCAGTGGATACCAAGGTATGTGTAGCCTTAAGAATGCTAGCTACAGGTACTTTCCAAAGACCTACTGGGGACATCATGGGGGTCTCACAGGCATCTGCATCCAGGGTACTCCACCAATTCCTGGATGTCATGCTACCACATGCCAGAGAGCACATTTACTTCCCCAACACCCATGAGGAGAGGACCAGCAATATGAATCTCTTCCACCATGTAGCAGAATACCAGGAGGTACTGGGTGTGATAGACTACATGCAAATCCACATCAAAGTACCACATGATGAACAGGGTAGGGTCTCTCCCCATCAACTGCCAGGTCATGTGCAATGCCCAAAGCATTATCATGAATGTGTGTGATGGCAGCCCTGGAAGCTATCATAACCTTCACATCTAGCATTCATCACACCTGTACCAGGCATTTGCCAGTGGAGGCATCCCGTATAGCCATCTGGTGGGGGATGCTGGCTATGCACTGGAGCCGTGGATGATGACACCCATCAGAAATGCACACACACCCACAGAAGAATGCCATAATGAGGAACACGCATAAACAAGGGTCATCCTAGAGCATATGCTTGGGATGCTCAAGTCATGGTTCCACTGCCTTGAAATATCTGGTGGAGCCTTGCAATACTCTCCAGCACATGTGCACACATGTTAATAGTATGTGCCATGCTACACAATATGATTCTGCAGAAAAACCTGCAGCAGGAACAGCATGGGAAGGGTCACACAGCCCACCACCATTGCCAAGGTCTCCACAGATACAGAGGGACTCAGAGGAGGAGGCCCCTGAGCCTGCACCTGTAGGCAGACAGAGACATGTCAAGTATGCTCAGACCTTGACAAAGAGGCAACACATAGCACACAGATTGACACTGTAAGGACCCCAGGGAATGACACCTCTTTCTGACTCACATGTACAGTAAAATGGATGACACACACATCACATTACCTGTAACTTACCATGTATAGGCAGTGTACTGTGTGCATCCAACATAGGCAGCCCTCAAGTACCGTCCTCACAACTGCCGCAGGTACAAGGTAAGTCAGTCTTCTTAACAATAAATGAATGGATTAGTATGTTTTGGTAGCATATCTATGGTAATGCTGCATGCAGGCAAGGGAATGGGGTGGCCTACTGGGATAGCAGCAGACAACTGACAGCTAAGTGGGACTCCAGGAAATGTCTGCCCAAAACTGGCCTTCCCACACTATGCAGTAGTGCTCAAGGTGGCAAATCCCACAGCACTATATGTGTGGGGACAACTGGGAGGTCATAGGTCACAGGCATGAATGTCAGTGTGGGGGTCCCTACCCACCCCTCACACCCACACAGCAAGTCAGCTGTAGAAAACCAGAGAGAAATGTCTGGCAAAGGTACACAAACTGAGGCAATGTTGAATCACCCCCCTACAGACTCACACAGTGATAGCAGAGCATGACTCATAGTTGCAGTAAGGCTATGAAGAATAAAAAGTCTGAAACTCAAATGTATGCCATTACAATCTGACCTGGGTTCTTTACTGATATGCCTCTAGTCCCCAAGACAGCGCACAATACTATGGTAAATGGAACCAAAATGTAAAGCAAATATCAGCACAGTGTGTGCAAATGTGTATAGTCGACAGGTGTGCCCCCCATATACCCACAGAAATGCAGTAACATGTATGTTTGCAGGGGAAATAGCAGCATATTACACATTGGCAGGGCTGTACCAATACACATGAAAACATGTTGCCTGTCCACAATATGCAGGGGTCAATGAGCCACATATATGTGTGGTTAATACTGTCAGGATCTGGCCAGCATGTCCTCCTGACAGTCTTGTAGTGCAGTAGGTACAGTGCCATCTTTAACAGGGCCACGTGCAGATAACTGCAGTGCCAACTGTTATGCATGCCAGTGACACCCACTGCTCTGCCACTGACATACCTGGAAGTCGCAGTACTATGTGGAATATACTACACATATAATGGACATCTTGAAGGATGTGTAGCCAAGATTTTAAGGCTTTTGTAAATATAGTGCTTTTTGGTACTGTTGCCAGTGGTTATTTTCAATAATACTTTTTTCTTATGTTTGCTTTTACATATAATGGACATGCCTGCACAGTAGAATGCACTTTGTACCCACACCCATAACTCCCAACCTCTGACAGCAAAACATCTGGACGAGGGAAGAAATAAAAGTGGAACAAAGGCACATTGATAGACATGTGTTGTAAATATTGCCCTTACATACTGAGAAAGTTGTTAGGGTGAGGGGTTTGCAGTAGCTGGAATTGTCTGAAGGATATGTCATTTGAAACAGTGATGTCTGTCATTATTTTGTAACATCAGTATTCAAATATATGCAACTAACTTGTCATAAAAACACAAGTTTACTTAGAAAGGGCAACCTGCCAAAAAATGTACAGGTGAAAGGTATGCCCACACAAGGATATGACATCTCAGGTTAGAAAGATACCACACAAGCAGGAGATCCTCAGCCAGTATATCACCAAGTTTCTGGACTGATTACACAGTGTGTCATCACTCAAGTGGCTGTAGCCACACCTCACAAATGACCTTGTTGGGCAACAATGTACATAGCTGCCCTCATAATATTGGTCTATGCATCATACAACTAGTATTCCTCTAGTAAAGCACTGTGATGATCTGCAGATGTCTGGCACTAGGTAATGACACAATACATTGCAGTGTCAGGCTACAGATATGCCAGAAAATGACTGCTAAACAAACCCAGTACCCTGAGGAAAGTCCTGTGTACTCCTGAGTGTTATGGCTGTAGCATACAAAGCCCTGGACTTGAGTGCACCTATCTCTGGAATGGAGTCCCACTCTAATGATAGAAGGTCACACAGGACTTGCTCCTACACCTAGAGAATCACAGGACATGCTGGAACCCACATCGGACTATATGACTGTACTGTGTATATATGTCTGTGCATACAGACAGTTATGTATACCTTAACTGTCCCCACACACAAACATCAGACAAGATTATCCTCATGTAGCTCTAAGTGGCCCATATGTGATATATCTGCATATGTTGCGTGAGATACACAAACATATATATGGGCAACAGATAACATATGTCAAGCATACACACACATAGATGTGGGGAAGTGAGAGACAGACAGTGACAGAGAGAGAGAGAGACAGGGGGATACAGACAGAGTTAGTCACACACACGGATACCTTGAATGGCATACAGTGATGTCCTGCTGTGGACAGTGGTATACCAGTTGTAAACAGTTGCACATGCCAGCATAAAAGGTGAGCCCCATTGTGTAATAGTACTGAGGATGGGTTTATAATATCACATAACCTGCCAGGAGACTGTTCCCATACAGTACACTTCACATTGCCCTACTTCACAAGATCTGCTGCTGTCATTCACCTTAAAAGTACCATTGGACACCTATCACCTCTATAAGCTCTGTAGCACATGTGACAACTGCGTAACACTGTAGTACAAATAACTAGATAGGTAGGGGTTCTAATCTCAATACTGCCAAGTGTGTGTGACAGTTGTCTGCAAGAGTGATGGAGTGTTTGTTTGTAGGTGAAACAGTTTTAGGCCATTCCCACCCACAACACTTCCCAGTGCCCCACTTTATCAGTCCTGCTGATGCCATTCCCCTTATCAGCACCTTTCGCCAGTTGTCAGCCCAGTAAGCTCCATAGCATGTGCAATAACTGCATAATACTATAGTACAAATCACTAGATAGGCAGGGGTTCTAATCTCAATACTGGCAAGTAAGTGTGTGTGTGTGTGTGTGTGTGTGTGTGTGTGTGTGTGTGTGTGTGTGTGTGTGTGTGTGTGTGTGTGTGTGGGTGTGTGTGTGTGTATGTGTGTGAGAATCATATTGTGTGTGGGTTATACCATTTTGAGTTTTGTACCACCTTGTACACTTCCCATCACCCTACGTTACAAGGCCTGCTGATGTCATTAACCTTAGAAGTATCTTGGCACAAGCTGAATTCATATATGCTCCATGGTGCATCTGATAACTGTGTAGCACTATAGTAGAAATAACTAGATAGGTAGGGGTTATAATCTCAATAATGGCAACTGTGTGTATATGTTTGTGTGTGTTTGGGTTGAGAATCATATCTTGTGTGGGTTATGGTATTTTGAGTTGTGTACCACCCTGTACACTTTCCATCATCCTACTTTACAAGGCCTGCTGATGTCATTCACCTTAGAAGTACCTTGGGACAAGGTGAATTCATGTAAGCTCCATGTTGCATCTGATAACTGTGTAACACTACAGTAGAAATAACTAGCTAGGTAGGGGGACTAATCTCAATACTGGCAACTCTGTGTGTGTGTGTGTGTGTGTGTGTGTGTGTGTGTGTGTGTGTGTGTGTGTGTGTGTGTGTGTGTGTGTGTGTGTGTGTGTGTGTGTGTGTGTGTGTGTGTGCACGTGTGTGTGTGTGTGTGTGTGTGTGTGTGGTTTGGGTGAGAATCATATCCTGTGTGGGTTATACCATTTTGATATGTGTACCATCCATGCCTGTTTACCACCTTCTAATGGCATTACTTTATATAATGTGTTAATGGCATCTGCCTCACATGCAGCATGTTAAACCAGTCAACAGGCCATACCAGTCATCTGTACAGATGTCTATGGAATATCTGGATGTTTGCAACCCATATGTCGTCTGTGTCCCCTAACAATGGCCATGTATGTGATATTGTTGCCAAATAGGTCACAGTTAGTGTACTGACATACATGCCAGCATCAGATATCATACCTGACTGAAACATCATGCTGATACAATGTCTGTTACCCTATCACTTGTCCAGGCTTGTAGGAGCAACTGATGACTCCAGTTGCTATTTCAGGTGGGTTATCTCACCATCCATGAAGGCATTCACAACATTTCATGTTGTAAGAGGTAGTGGGTTGTGTCCCATGCATATATAATCTATGTGGGACATGTAATGTGTATGTAGTACAATAGTACATTAAAGTGGATATGCAGGTTTATGTATCTGTCTATTGCGAACTGTGTTTGTGTTACTGTATGCACATCCCCTGTGTCAGCTTTTACTTCCTGCTTTATGTATATATTCTGTTTATGTTACTGTAATCAAACTAAATTCCTGACTTACATATATATTCTGTATATATTACAGTAACCACTATGTGTAACACTGTTTCCACTTCTGTACCAATTGATTTTTAATTTTTTTTCTGCATTTATGTTCTTGTCAGAGCTTTTCTCCCTGGGCCTCCACTGAAAGTGGGCTCTTTTAGGCACAGTGGAATTTCTCAGTAAACAAATGCAATAAATAAATAAATATACAATTTTGTGTCCCTGTTCCACCCTGTGTACTCAGGAATACATACCACAAACCTATCATACATAGTACCATGCATGACCTCATCAACTGCATCAGAGTTGAGTGTATGGGAAAGAAATGTTAGGAGCAACAGGTGCTGACACATGTATCTGTTGTGGTCAATCTAATGGCTAAGCTTGTGAGGGACCTACTGACAGTACTCCATTAACCTGTTCCATATGCATGAGCCTGTGGTACTACACAACACTGAGGTGACATGTCTGAAGGCTACCTGTCTGTGACAAGGGGTATGTATGCAAGGTCACACTGTCTGACAACGATGTCCATCACACACTGTTGCATGCATACACACCTGGTAAACATACATATAAAGCTGTACCTCGGCTATGAAATGGTTGGAGTATTTCTACTCTGCCATACTCCATATTGGGCCACAGCCTGTATACATACAGACACCTTAAACACAAACAGAATACAGCATTTCAGAATATATTCAGTCAGTGGAACTAACAGCAATAATGCATCGTGGCTAATAAGGTACATACACCTATATGTGTACCCATAACAAATGCAAGCAGACAGCACCTTACATAGTATTGCATAGTGGCACTGTACTATATTCACCCTATGCATCAGACCCATATTAACCTGTCCCTGTATTGATGGTATGGATGACAGGGATGTGGCACAGGTATCATCATATGCACAGGGTGTGGTGCGGGTTCACCAGAGGATTAGGCTTGGACATACGGTTGACATCCATGTGTGTGTGTTTGGAGAGGTATCATATAGATGGGCTGTGCAGAGGTGCTGTGTGTATCTGGAGGTGACCTGCCTATAATACATATGTATGTGTATGTATGCACACACCCATGCCATGTGGCTGTCCTACACAGGGGTATGTTGAACAGCTGTGGACCGTTAATGGCAGGGTGTCCAGTTCACTATCTCTGGCCATGGACAAGTGAACTGGTCCTGCCAGGGGTCTCACTGGCACCACCAGACCCAAGGCCAGATGCAGTACTGCTTCCTAATGGTGACTGCTGTCTGCTGGATCTATTTCTCTGATGGGACCGGCCAGGGCCACATGCTCATGGGATGCTCCATTGTGATGTGGACAGCAACCCGCCTTCAGTAGTGCTGGTGTCACTGCCACTACAGGAGTGTGAAGGTGCCCAGCATCATAGATTCTCAGCTGATGTTGGTGCTGACCTATGTCCATGTGGCTGACGCCCATCTCCTACCACACACTCTAGGACAGACATGCCACAGTCGAGGACTGTTAAGGTCTCACCTCACTGTCTATTCATGACATCAGTATTTTGGCATGTGGCTTCAACAAGGTCATGTATGTTGCCACATAAATCAGGAAAAGTTGCATCCACCACCCTGAGTATTTGTCTGGTGTTGTGTTCACTATGTGCCTGTGCATCCATGACATCCCAAAACATGCATCTGGTGACACCTGCTGTGGCACTTGTGACAGCGGCTTGATGAGCAGCAGTCCTCCTGCTAGCACCCCTGCCCATCCACCTGTGTGGGACATCGCCTGCACTCTGGCTATGGCCAGTGTCTGCACTCACACTTGTCATAGTCACCACACTAGCCTGTTCCATGCCACCACCTGCCAACTGTCTATCATCTGTGGCTGCTGGACATGGGGCATGTGTGGCATTGTGACTGCATGCGGGGACATTGTGGATGACTGTGGGATGTCAACTGATGGCACAGATTCAGCCACTGACAATACCACCTGTGCCTGAATATAGCCATCATCATTTCCAGAGTCTGCAGAGACACTGACATCAGATTCTGAGCAAGAGGGACCGCGTTCACCATGACCACCTGTGGGGGAAAGACAACATATGTAAATTAATACCTGCACTATACCGTTTGTTGCTACACACGCACAAACGCACACATGCACACACGCACATACGCACACACACGCACACAGATAGGTAAGGTAGCAGACAGGCATTACACAGACCTCACAATAGTCAACTGGTGACATTCACAACACAGTCAGACCACTACATACACACCCTGGACAGGCCCTCAACATCATGCAGTGCAGCCCTTTCCACTTAATGTTACTACTTATATACACCTCTGTGATATGTGAGTAGTATTAGCAGGTGATGGACCTTCAAGTACCACACACTGCACCCATGTACACATAATTGCAGTTCACCTGTATAACACAGTGGCAACTCCTACAGAACATACCTCTCAACTGTGCAGAGTGTCACTGAATGTCTCGTGTGTGGCTCATATTTCTGGTCTGTTCATCATAAATCCTGTGTTTGTCTGACACACTACTGGGATGATATGAGGACTGGTGTCACTATTTAATGACATATCTTGAGTCTCACACTTCAAAACCTGCAGTACATGTATGTTACAACAGAACTGGTTACACTAATAACCTTATAAGTTTACAGTGGATAATATAAGTGTAGACACCCCTGTTAACATGCCAGGTTTGTCTGATATATAACATGAGACCACAGAAATCATGTGATAACATTTCTCACCTTTAATGTGACATATAACCTATGCAATCCAATTGAAGAACAAACACATCAGTTAGGGGTAACATACAGAAGTTGAAATATGTACAATAGGCTGGTTGCATGACTGTGCACACCTTTAAACTAATACTTTGTTAAAGCATCTTTTGATTTCATAACAGTAGTCAGTCCTCTTGGAAAGGTGTGTATCAGCATGGCACATCTCAACTTTAGCAATATTTGTACACTCTCCCTTGCAGAAGCCCTCCATCTCTGTCATATTGCGAGGGCATTCCTTCTGCATAGGCCTCTTCAGGGCAGCCTACAGATTTTCTATTGGATGTATGTGTGGACTGTGGCTGGGCCATTCCAAAATGTTGATTGTCTTCTGGTGAAGGCATTCTTTTATGGATTTTTATGTATAGTATGGGTCATTGTTGTGTGGAAAGGTACAAGTCCTCTCCATCCACAGCTTTCTAGCAGACACATGGAGATTTTGGACCAAAAGGGACTGGTATTTTGAACTGTTCCTAATCCTCTTCACCTTGGCTAAAAGCCCACTTCCAGCTTATAAACAGCAATACCAAAGCAGGACACTGCCATCACCTTGCTTCACCATGGGGATGGTGTTCTTTTGGTGATGCACAGTGTTGTTCTTGTGCCAAACAGACCTTTTGGTATTGTGGCCAAAAAGTGCAACCTTGGTCTCATTACACCACAACACATTTCCCCACATGCTGTTGGGGGACCTGATGTATTTTTCTTGAGAAATTCGCCAGACCTGGATGTTGTTCAGTGTGTGAGAAGGCTTCCATCTTCCAAACCTACCCCATAGGCCAGATATGTGGAGAATACGGGTGATTATTGTCACATGTAGTACACAACTGGCACTTGCCAGAGCTTCCTGCAACTCCTGTAGTGTTGCTGTAGGTCTCCTGGCAGCCTCTCTGACCAGTTTGAGTCTTGATTTTTTCACACATTTGGAGGGATGTCCAGTTCTTTGCAATGTCACTGTTGCCCCATATTTCCATCACCATTTAATGACTATCTTCACTGTGTTCCATGGTATATGCAATGCTGTGGAAATGTGTGTGTACTCTTCTCTGGGCTGATACCTTTCACAAATGAGATCCCTTTGCTGCTTCGTAAGCTGTATGCGAACTATGATTGTTGCTGTAACAGGCAACTGAGTAAATTTAGGATAATCCTGGTAGGACAGCTGACCATTATTTGCTGTTCATCAGAGTCTCTGTAATTGATGGTAGGTATGTACCCAAGAAGATGTAATGCTGTAATAATATTGAAAGCTGCTTCAACACACTATTAGCTTTAGCCTGTGTACATGTATGAATCTAGCTTCTTGTAAGTTTTTTATGTGTCTTAATTGTTCCCCTAACAGATTTGTTTGTTTTACAATTGAATTGTACAGGTTATAGGTCACATGAAAGGTTGGAAGGGTTCAGAAATGTTTTATTGTACCCTCATTTTTGTATATCCCAAATACCTGGCATTCAAACAGGTGTGTGTACACCATTTATATGCACTGTATAACACTAATTTATAAAATATGTCCCTAGTTTTGGGCCTTTGTCCCCCCATTTTGTCAGTCTTTGTCCAGATTTCTAGCAATGACAGGCTGTGAGGTATAGAAACCAAAACTAGAAGCAAAACCAAACCACGAATGCAAACCACTTGGCACCACAGGACCCGGAAGCAGGTACACAAAGGCTTTCAAAATAAGCAGTAGAAGAAATCAATCAGCTGCTAGGTCTCCAATAAGATCCTTTAATATGACAAGGCAAAGTTAAAATCACAGTCTCTTCCAAGCACTTTCACTCGACCACTTGCGAGCTTTTTCCTAGGATCTGATGAAGCTAATTTAGCGAAAGCGCTTATCCTTGTACCTTTATTTTATGTGACTAAACGGATTTGATTCAACTTTACCAGACTTGGCTACCTGAATTAAGAAAGAACTTTTGGGTTTATATTTTCCTCATTTTCGCACATGTACCTATTTTCTAGTGAATTTCTTTATACCATTGGTACTAGTGCGTTGATTCGTTATACAGCCAAGTTGCTAGATTTATTTCCTGCTGAACAGTACCGCATGGTGCTATATTATTGCATCAGTGATAGCTGCATTCTCCTCTGCAGTGTATTCTGGCTGATGCTGCATGCCACCCGGAAGACATAAATAAGGAAACATGTCACAGGACCTCAGACATTGCCCAGAGTTATTTACAGACCCAGCACATCAATATTGCCTATCATTAGCAACCACTTACAACCACATCATACCCCTGTCATCTATCAGCACAGTATGAACCTGCATTGCACTCCTGGTCCTGATGTTTCATGTTCCCCCAGTGAGGGCCAGTACATTGCATACACCACCATTGATCATTCACTTTTGTGTAGGGGGATGACAGTGGCCATCTTCCTTGCAGATGGGATGTCAATGGTGCTCAGGCTTTGCTTGTATACAGTTTGTAATGGAGCTGGAAGCATATACCTGAGTTCATGTAGGATGCAGACAGGAATGTTATCAGGTCCATGGAGACTTATTTTTGTTGACTTTGATTAGGCAGTATCCACCTGCTCCCTGATGATGAGGGAAGGGGTGCAGGTGCTGTGCATATCCACCTATACTGATGGTGAGCTGGGGGGGGGTTGCCCTAAACCTGTCTGCAGCAGGTTGGCTATAGCTATGGTGTGTGTGTGTGTGTGTGTGTGTGTGTGTGTGTGTGTGTGTGTGTGTGTGTGGTGTGATTGACCACCATTACAGGGTGGGCTGGGTTATTGCCTCTGGGATTGCAGACATATGTTAAGATGGCCTTGTGATTGCCCTTGGTGGATGTGTCCAATTTGTACTCATAGTTAGCCTTGCAGTAATCCATCTGTGACCTTATATAATCTTTCAGACAAAGGTTGACTTGCTGCCAAGTTGGTGCCTGCTCCTACTTTGCCATGTACAGCCAATATAGCAACAATATATGTTGTTTGTGTATTGCTGCTGTCCAGCAAAGGGGATTACTCTCCTTTGGAGGAGACAGGTTTTACAAGTAAGGTATTTCTGAGTCCATACAGCTATGTAGGTGGTCATATAGCTGTTTGTAGTAGGCATGGACACAAGGTCATAACACAGTTGGACATCTCTCCAGTTTCAACCCAATAATCATGCTTATTCTAGTACCCATGTCTGTGTCAGGGCAATGCAACAACCTGTAGCTGTAGAAATCTAAATCTGCTGGATGCACAGAAACTAAGATTACACGTGTACAACATGTACAGCTTATTTACCTGATGTTTTCATCCCATGACTGTTATGAGCAGCCAGGCACACCTACTTATACATACATGTGCACAGGTAATACCTGATATACATTTCTGTTCTATGTCAGTATGGTACACTGTATGTACACTCTTGCTGCTCAGTCATTCCTGCCAACCTGTTAGAGCAGGACATCTGGAGGATGCCACACATACATGGGGGGGGGGGGGGGGGTGATGGGTCAAAATTAGTGAAACTTTCTTAATATTGCTGTAACACACTTAAGTCATTTGATATCACAGTAGCCTTTGCATTGACAGACATACCCTGGAGGATGTCTAACGCTCATATGGCAGGAAGAGAGGAGAAATGCTAGTAGTGTGGTAGTGAAGGTAGCAACTTTTAATGTTGGCAGTATGACTGGTATGGGGACAGAGCTAGCTGATATGATGGACAGAAGGAAGGTTGATATATTGTGTGTGCAAGATGGAAGGGGGATAAGGCTAGGTGTATCGCAGTCAGGTCCAAATTGTTCTATCATGGTGTGGATGGGAGGAGAAATAGTGTAGGGGTTATCCTGAAGGAACAGTATGCCAAGACTTTTTTGAGGTGAAAAGAGTGTTGAATAGAGTGATGTTAATGAAGCTGAATATCAATGGTGTAATGATGACTGTTGTTAGTGCATATGCTTTGCTAGTTGTGTGTGCAATGGATGAGACAGAAAAACCTTGGAGTGAGTTGGCTGAAGTGGTGATGACTGCACCCAGGGGTGAGAGAGTGGTGATTGGAGCAGATTTCAATGGGTATGTTGGTGAAGGGAACAGAGGGGATGCGGATCTGATAGGTAGGTATGGTGTTAAGCAAAGCAGTGCAGAAGGTGAGGTGGTGGTGGAGTTTGCAAAAAGGATGGACATGGCTGTGGTGAGCACGTATTTTAACAACACAGAGGAGCATAGGGTGAAGTAAAAGACTGGAGGAAGATGCACACAGGTGGGTTATCTCCTATGCAGGAGGACCTGTTTGAAGGAGATTGGAGACTGTAAATTGGTGACAGGGGAAAGTGTAGTTAGGCAGCATGGAATGTCGGTCTGTAGGATGACGTTGGTGATCAAGAAGAAGAGGAAGAGTGTGAGGGCAGCACCAAGGATCAAATGGTGGAAACTGAAAAAGGGTGATTGTGAAGTTGAGTTCAAGGAAGAGTTAAGACAGGTAGTGGGTGGCAGTGAAGAGTTACCGAATATCTGGGTCACTACAGCAGAACTAGTAAGGGAGACAACTAGAAAGGTGCTTGGTGTGACATCTGGACAGAAGGAGGACAAGGAGACCTGGTGGTGGAATTAGGAATTACAGGGGAGTATACAGAGAAAGAAGTTGGTGAAGAAGTGGGACTGTCAGAGAGCTGAAGAAAGTAGACAGGAGTATAATGAGATGAGCTGCATGGCAAAGAGAGAGGTGGCAAAGGCTAAGGATGAGGGGTATGAAGGGTTGTATGAAAGGTTGGACCCTAAGAATGGGGAATAGGACCTGTACCAATTGGCTAGACAGAGGGACCGAGCTAGGAAGGATGTGCAGCAGATAAGGGTGATAAAGGATAATGAGGGAAACGTACTCACAAGCGAAGAGAGTGTGTTGAGCAGATGGAAAGAGTACTTTGAGGGACTGTTGAATGAAGAGAATGAGAGAGAGGAAGTTGGATGATGGGGTATAGTGAATCAGGAAGTGCAATGGATTAGCAAGGAAGAAGTAAAGATAGCTCTGAAGAGGATAAAGTATGGAAAGGCTCTTGGTCCAGATGACATACCTGTGGAAGCATGGAGATATTTAGGAGAAATGGCAGTGGTCTTTTTAACCAGATTGTTTAATGTAATCTTGGAAAGGGAGAGGATGCATGAGGAGTGGAGAAAAAGTGTTTGGGTATCGATTATAAGAATAAGGGTGATGTGCAGAGCTGTAGTAACTACAGAGGGATAGCATTGATCAATCACAGCATGAAGTTATGGGAAAGAGGTAGGCTGTGTGGACCACCTTTCCCTCATCTGTAGCCTTGGTAACTGTCTCAAAGAAGTCCACCAGGTTTAAGAGGCATGATCTGCCTTTAATAAAGCCAAACTGGGTTGGGTCCAGTGTTTGGAGGTTTTCAATGTCTCTGTTAATGAGATCCATGATGATGCACTCCATAGCTTTGCAGACCAAGCTAGTCAGTTTTATAGGGTGATAGTTCCCAGGATCTGTTGTGGCTCCACCTTTGTGGAGCAGAATAACCATTGCTGTGAGCCACTCTGTGGGCATGTAGCCTATGGAGAGGCTGAGTTTAAATAGTGTGTTTAGGTGAGGGGTTAGTTCATCTTTGAACTCGTGTAGGACGCAGCCTGGGAAACCGTCCTGTCTCATTGATGCTGTGTTTTTGGCTTTGGAGAGGGCTGTTTTAACCTGAGTGTCTGTGATTTGAGAGGCACTACATTCTTCTGGTATAGTTATGGGCCCTTTTGGGGGGGTGAGAGGGGGGTGAAGTTTGCACTGAACATGTCTGCCAGGATGTTGGCTATATCGGTCGGTTCAGTGTATTTTGTGGCATTCTGCACTAACTCCGAGCAGATCTGAGAATTGCCACTTAGATTCTTGACATAGCTAAAGAATGCCTTGTGGTTATCTTTGGAGTCCATGCCAATTTTTCTTTTGAAGCTAGCCTTGGATAATTTTATGAGGGAACTGATACTGATCAGGGATGTCTTCCCTTCTTGTGATTTTACTCTTTTCTGTACTAGTTTCCTCCTTCTATTGTATAGCTTGTTGATGGCAGGGGTCCACCAGACTGGGTTCTTTTTTTTTTTTAGTTGAGTGAGTCTTGGTTTTGTTTGGGATAGCATGATCCATGCATTCTTGTAGGTGCACATAGAGTGCATTATTAAAGGATTTTGCAGCTTGGGCAGCATTATCATTTAGCATGTGGGCTTTGAAACTTCCCACCTCGTTATTAAGTAACGTGAAGTTTGCTTTTGAAAAGTTTTTCACAGTGGTTTCTTTGACTGGGGGTGATGGCAGAATGTGGATATCCAGAGTGACTAGTTTATGATCAGATCTAATCAGCGAGAGGTTGTCTTCCGGTGTGGAACACCGGTCACCCATGTTAGTGATGACCAGGTCCAATATGTTGTCACCTCTGGTGGGGGTGTTAACCAGTTGATCCAGGGCATTTGAGTTTATAAATTCTAGTAAATGTTGGGCCAGGGAGTTCGTACTTGAGTAGTTCTCCCAGTTAATATTTGGATAATTGAAATCACCTAATATCAGGGTGCTTGGTAGGACCTTTATGTTTTCCAGTGTTTCCAGGAATGCAGAGTGGGGGTAATTGGACATGGTGGGTGATCTGTAGCAAGCTATAATTTAAATAGCAGTTTTGCCTGTTGTTAGTTGCAGGTGGATGATCTCTGAAGCATCGTGCTGTGCCACTAACCTGGAGGTGTGGGTATCCTTAATGAATATGGATACTCCCCCGCCTTTTGTATTTTGGTCTGGGTTTTGTGGCCGAAATGTATGGTATGAGATGTAGCCTGATAGTGCTGGGGTGCCCTCTGGAGCCTTAAACCAGGTTTCTGTTACTGCACATATATCAGTTTTCTCCATACTGAGGAGTGCCTCGAATGCATGCATTTTGAGGTTTAGACTTCTATCATTGAGCAGCATTACCCTCAGTTTTTTGTTACGTGTGCAAATCACTGTGATGATCTGAGGATTTCTGTCAGTAAATGATGACATACATTTCAATTTCAGAACTCACATCCTTCAGAACATGCATGCTGAAACAACATTCTTCATTTATAAGAGCAATATTTAAAATATGTCCCTAGTTGTGGCCCATTGTCCCCCCATTTGGACAACCTTTGGCCAGATTTCTTGCACTAAGTAGTTGAGAGGTATGGTTCTGAGGTATGACTCCACTACATGTTATGAGTATATATATATATATATATATATATATATATATAATATACTTTTATATATATTTATTTATATATTTAGATATATTAATGTATATGTATATATTGTATATTTATATTATGTATATATTTTCCATATATATGCATCTCTATACATATATATATATATATATATATATATATATATATATATATATATATATATATACATGTTTATATGTATTTATACAAAATGTGACTGATCCTACAGAATCTTTTCCCTACTGTTGAATGACTCTACTGCATGATGTGTTGGAAAAGAATCAGCAGTCCCTGCAGCTCAAATGGTGTAGTGGTACATTGCTCTGACTATTGTGTACAGGGCTCAGGGTTCAAGACTTGGCAGTGCTGATTATTTTGCTGCTAGGCAGAACAGTGGCTGATGGAACCAGAGTGATTAAAGCTGTTTTAAGCAGCTTTAAGTGGGTTTGTGTGAGCTTGCCCAGTGCTAAGCAATGCCAACACATGGTTAAATTTACAGATGCTTAATCTGTGTTGGCTTCACTTAGCAGTGCACAAACTCACTTACTCCCACTTACACACATGCTAATTTCTTTAAAAGAGAAGAAAAAAGGGCACGCAGAGGGAAACACAATATGAAAGATAGCTAGGGATGTGCAGGATGGATGTAGGGAAGGTCCATAGCTGTCCATTTCTTATACACCAACAGCTGTGCATTTGTACAGAATTTGGAGGTGTATTTGGACACTTAAACCCCAGAGAGATGGATGAGGACAACATAAATGTGCTGTCAAGCTAATTGGACTGGATTAAATGTGTCCAGTGGACATGTGGTGTGAAATGGATAGCTATGTATGGGGTGATATTTTTGGGGGGGACAGATGCCCTTTTATTTTTTTTAACGTGAGAGTGGGATGTTGGGGAAGGATTGTATGTACATCTGGGGAGGTAGGTTGGGTAGGGAGACAGACAAGACAGACAAGAGAGCAGACAGGGGCAGTATATAACACATGAGTGGGGTAAACACATTTTACTGGGAGGGTGGTTGGGAATCCGAAGCCCATGGGCCCCCATATGGTTACAGTGGGACTGAGATCCCCACCCATGGGCAGTCACCACTGCACCTTTGTGGCCTCAAAGGTGGCTGTGCTGAGGGCTGGACAGGAATGGCAGCCTGCCCCTCACAGTGCATCAGGTGGCCCTCAATCTGGTGCAGCTGCTGTCCAAACTCAGATCAAAGGGTGCTGTACATCAAACCCCGGAGCTGACTGTGGGTGACAGCTTCCTGGCTGTGTCCACTCCCGGGGGGGCAGTTCCACCCGAAGGTGGTGCAGGACCAGCAGACGAGGGAGATCTGGGTTGGGTCCAAGATGTGCTTGGGCCCGGTGCCACAGTCAGATGAGGTGGGACAGGCAGATTTGCTGGGATCTGCCATCCGAAATGCGCTATGGAGTTGAAGTTTTACAAAATATGTTGGTTAGTCATGAACAACACATTTCAAGATTAGTTATAACAGCATTCCTGGGTGTTGCAATTAACCCCATAAAACAGATTTGGAACAACTGAATAGAAAACAGAACACATGCATAAATGGAACAACAGTATGCATCATAACAGCATGCCAGTAACATTGATGGCAACAGGCTACCAACAATGGTATTTGTACAAGATATGTTAACATGCAAGAAATCAAAGATATTAACAATAATATAATACAAGTCTCAACATTAGGGTTGGAACATAACATACCCGTAGTATATAAGTAATAATTATTGATACAGATGGGGGGGAGAGACAGAAAATCCATTAATAACTGTTTCTGCTTCTATTTTCCACAACAGTACTGCTCAGTACTCTATGGGTCTGCCCTCACTTTACATCTACCCATGGCCATAGCTTCTGTAGTACAAACATACCTATTAAACTGTCAGCCTGGAATGGTATCAGGCAAACTGTGGCAACTCTGGGTACATGACTAGAGGGGACTTGTACATGTCAGGGTTACATATCTGGCACAGGAGGGGTACCCTGAACTGCTATGTGAGTGTGCAATGGGCATACGTCAACTGGTTTCCTATCTGTGTCCAGGATTATTTGCAGCAGTGACCACTAGCCATGACAGCATGACACTTGAGAAACATACCTCTCAACCTCTTAGAGCATGACATCTGGACAAAGCCATACATAAGAGTGGGACAAAGGCCTATAAATATGGACAATTTTTAGATATTGCTCTTACAAACTTAAAAAGTTGATAAAATAACAGGTTTTGCATTTGGGTGGCTTTTCTGATGGATATAACATCTGATGCTTGCATGTCTATCATTATTTTATAGCTTCAATCTATAATGATTTGCCACTGATTTGCCATGACACCACTACTTTATGTAAAATGGACCACAAATCTGAGACAAATATCTGGACATTCAGTGAATATCTGTACAGTTGAGAGGTATGATTCAGGAAGAGTGCATATTGTATGGACCTACCCTGCTGTAATTTGCAGGCATGTGGTGGGACAATTGAACAGTTGTACACAGTTTATTAGTATACCCTTCATACAGCTACTGGCAGCATTTACTTACCTGTAAAACCTGCGGGGAAAATATCGGCTAACACTACCTGACTGTTTTTATATTTATTCCTGATTCCTTGTGTGTAGATATGCACACATCTTAGTACCACTCCCTGGATTCAAACCATGTCTGGGTGTGCAAAAGTAACAGCTAAGCTATTTCTCCATCCTGAGCTACTGGGGAACTGCTGTTTCTTGTTTCAATGGTTTCTTCCTAATAGTCTCTTGGTTAGACAGTCTGAAGGTGGTAATCCATTAAGTATGGAAGAAGTAATTATGGACCTGGGGACCCAGGTTGATAGCAATCTCTCATTTGACAACCACGTGGCCAAAGTGGTTAGAAAAACATTTTATATAGCCCACCTAATCATGAAGGGATTCACATCTAGATCAGGGGAGGTCATCGTGCCTCTTTACTCATCCCTCATCAGGCCCATAATTGAGTACAATGCCCCTTTTGGGATGTACCTTACCAGACACCTGCAGCAACTGGAAATACCCCAAAAGTACCTCACCAAGAGGATCAAAGGGCTCAAACAGATGCCATATGCTGCCCGGTTAAAGAAACTCCAGCTCTACTCAGTGGCATACTGCCTACTCAGAGGCGATCTGTGCCTGACGTATAAAGCCATGTCCAACCCGGAATTAATGGACATGCTGCACCTCAGAAAATCCAAATCCCATCGAGCTATGCGCTCGAGAGACTTGAACCTCAGCACTGAAATAAATAGGAAATGCTGGAGGGACAGATTTATAACCCAGAGGCTCCCTTCACTCTGGAATAAAATCCCAGTCCAGGTTAGGCAGAGTCCCTCATTGACTCTCTTCAAGAGGAATCTTGATGAGGGGATGGGAGATTGTAGGTTTACCCCAGGTATCACTTCTGTGTCACTGTTAGACAGAGGCACAGTATACTAACCTCGAAAAAGGGCATAGCAAAATTCATTTAAAATGGGTGGCGAAGGCCAAACACACCCTGGCTAGGCTTATAAATGCCATAGGGCAGATAGCCTAGTATGAACCTATGAACCTATGAACCTATGAACCTATGAACTTGTAATTCTGTGATGCATGCATGACAGATAGTTATTGCACTGTGCATTACTCCTTTGGATTACTACAACCTGAAAAGCAAAGGTTAACACAAGGCAATGCTGCATGGTACACACATTGATACTTGACATATTACTATTCAGGGTTCAGAGCTTACTGCAGTATATATTTCAAATTTCATTTATATCTCATTTTACAGCTACACCATCTACAGTTTCTCCTAGCAGCTTGTTCACAGATGCACCTCAGTTAATGTATGCTGTCACAGGTTTATTTGCTGTGAAGTACATGTATACATTTTATATATGTATTCAACAACATACCAGAATAAACACAACAGTTTTCTAAAGGTCTTTATTGTACTTCAATATTTGTCAGTTATACTTTTTTTATTTATTCAGTTCGCTCAGTAACAGTATACCTACTAGCAGCAAGCAATGTACTCCTTCTTAGCTATTTTAACAAAATACTGCAAAATAGGTTTGTACTCACCAGTCTGTCAGTTCAGCCTCATCAGTCTATCACCATGGGCTTCCATGTTCACAGCCCTCTCTGCTGCAGCTGTAGGGGAGAAAAACACACATTATGCATATCTGTCTATCACATTCTCAGGCTAGTATTTGGTACAAACTACTTGATAGTGATACTTACACACTACTGGAGCATTCTGGGCCTATCCATCTTGGATCCACTGGTCTAAGAGCACCCCCTTCCTATACTTTAGATCAGCATAGTGGTGCCGTACCTGCTCACCAGTCCAGGAAATGCCAGTAGCACTAGTGAGGTCATGTGCGAGACGTTCTCAGGCCTCTGCTTTGTATTGGGAGCCCTGGTACTGGCCCTGCAGCAGTCTCACCTCATGGTTTTTAACTAGGAATCCAACTATGACCCTGGACTCCTGAATGCTCCAGCATTACACCCAAAAGCGCACTCCTTCTCCTACACCAGCCATTGTATCTGCACAGATGGACTATAACAGATTATGGCTATATTCCTGCCTATGACATTTAAATAGTGTGCTATTCCCACCCTTTGCTGTCATTGGACCATTTTGAAAAGGTTAAGCTCCGCTAAGCAGAGCGCAAATCTACTAAGCCGGTTTTAACACTGCTTAAATGAGAGGTTGTTGAGCAGTGTTTAACAGTGTGCAAATCCACTTAGCTGAGCTACCTGCTGCTTAGCATTCACATCTTAGCAATGGTTACAGTTGCTAAGCATAGCTGAACATT
Source organism: Protopterus annectens (assembly GCF_019279795.1). Lineage (NCBI taxonomy): Eukaryota > Metazoa > Chordata > Ceratodontiformes > Protopteridae > Protopterus > Protopterus annectens. Next base: position 1,449,681,400 of record NC_056745.1, on the reverse strand, counting down.
GCTAACCATTGCTTACTTTTAATTTTTTAAATACATCAGAGGATTGACTTCATTTATTAAGTGTATATGATATACTTTACATGACATTCCTCTATATGCTTTACTTACATTGGCAAGGGGTCTGACTATACTGTATGGGCCACGTGTGTGTACCTGGGTGGTTTCACATGTTATATGCACTCACATTTACATTGTACACCAGCTACACTACCTTGGTTGACAAAAAACAGTTGCTACATAATTTAAGTTTACAAAAATAATTTTAATACTACTTTCCCATATAAAAGTAAGTTGCCTGTCTTGGTACTCGAATCATGAACACCTGCATGTAAAGGTGGGACTTTAACCTCTACACTATCTCAGCTTAGAAATTTCACCTGTATATTTGTATTTATCTCCTATGGGATGTTTAAGCTATTTTAAGCAGAGGGTCATAATGTGCACACCCTCTTAGCTATGCTTAAACATTCCTTAGCTTAGAAAAAAAGGAATTATAATATTATTATTATATTATTATGCTATATAAGTGAGTATTGCGGTGTTCTAACAAGTCATTGAGAACTTCAATCAGGAAATAATGGCATTCATTTGTCTTTCAGGTTTCTATCCTTCAGAGATTCCTGCTAATACATATTCTGTTTTCTATCAACTTTCTAAGCATGTGAGGACAATTTTTCAGAAGTGTCCCTATTTTTATTGTTTTTTCCCCCCATTATTTGTGCCTTTGTCCACATGAACTGTTGTCAGGGAATATTGACATACATTTGCTTTCCGACTTCTATCCTCCAATAATTCAGGCTAATGCATGACCTGTTTTCTATCAACTTTCTAAGTTTGTGAGAGCAATATGTATGATGTGTCCCTTTTCAGGGGCTTTATCCCCCATTAGGTTAGTATTTATACACATTTCCTGCTTTAGCAGGTTGCAGAGGTGTTGTATGGCACTTTTACAAAGCAGGGGGGGTGTCACAGAACCTGTCACACATGCCCTGCATTGCTTTCTTGATGCTGTGTGTATTGCAGTGTCCACAGACACTGAAATTATAATTTATTTTATTTCAGTGTCCGCGGACACTGAAATACTGGCATAATATTAATCTAATTCTCTAATATTATGCCAGATCCTATTAGAAAGTGCTGTATGGCACTTTCTGAGTGCAGGGGGTATGTTCAATGTCTGTGCACTACTTGAACACACCCCCTGAATTCATTCATGGTCCATGTCCATGTAGGTTAAACAGCAGCGCGTCTTCATGCATATGCAAGGTGCACTGCTGTGCTACACGGACATGAACCACTCCATGCAGGAATAGTGCTATTCCTGTATGGAGTTTATTGAATCCCAGGGAAGATCTCAGCTACTGTAAGTGTCCAAGCCAAGACCTCCAGCACCATCTCTGTACAACCAGTGCTTTAGGTCCCTGCCCAAGTAGCTGACACGCACACTCTTTGAGATTTGATTTACAGAAACACACATACACCTGGGAAAGGCTGGCACAGGTTTACTAGCTATGGCCCCTTCTGCCCATACTATAAGATAGTTACCACTGCCACCATACACTCCTGCCATCTACCTTAAGGCCCTTTCCAAGGGTACCCAATACACTGAGTAAAATTAATATTAATACAAATGCTAGTTTGACCAAGTGAACAGATATTAGGAGTGGCCCACACTGTGTCACCAAATGAATATGTACATAACCTCAAAACTTAAATATCTCTGCAAAGATCAATCTGTATTGAAACCTATGATATAGCATCTTTATGGCCTAGCCCATAAAGTGATTTAATTTTAGACATATTTTAAAGTTTGCTGGACTGATGTTAACCTCCTGTCTTCCAGTTTCCTCTGTTAAAACATATAGATTAAAGAGTTACAATAGTACATGTACATTTGTGTACTCTCCAGAAGGGCACACTGTGGATGCATTTCAAACACAAGCACTTTACAAATACCTTTTCAGCATAAACGTCTGTACAAATCAGTTTGATATACACATGATATACAGTTCTAATAAATTTGTAACACAAGCATCTTATATAAATCAGTTTGATATTCACAAATGACATATAATTATTTACAACATTCCAGCTAGCAGTTGTGGCAGTACCTCCTATCATCATACCTCTCCCCCCTTCGATGAAACAAGCTAGTTTTTCAAAAGCCCTTTGAGAAACATTGCTTGAGAGGAATGAGCCCATCTGGAATACATTACCCCATACCTTGTCTTGAGATCCCATTTGCCTTAGCATCCCTGATGATAATACAGTGCTGCACTGTCACATCATATGCCTGAAACCCTAGGCTCTACCACAATAATTTGGGATTTTGCTGGCTGACTTGCTGTAGCCATAGATCCCCCTTAGACTCCTTCTTCCTCCTACTACAAATACTTAGCACCAGGGCCTCCCTGTCATGGTAAGGTTTCATGGTGTTGACATGGTACAATTTGTGCCCCTGCCTTCTGCCTAGCAGTTCTACCATGTAGTTAAGAGCACTGACCTTCCTTATCACTTTGCCTGCAGCTTATTGTGTCTGACAGGAATGAGATCCATTACCTGCTGCCCCACAACATATTCTCTGACTTAAGCATTCCTGTCATACCAGACCGTTATTTGCTGTTGGGCTTCTGCCAGGTTCTCCTGGGGCAAGCCAATAAGTTCCCTGAGCCTTGTTCTGAGGTTCAGGACATATGGCACAACAGACCCCTTGTGGGATTCACACTCATCCTCCCACTCATTGCTAATCAATTCTAGAGTTCCCCTCACTCTATGCCCATACAGCAACTCAAAAGGTGAGAACCCTGTGGATTCCTGGGGCACCTCTCTGTAAGTGAATAACAGAGGGGCAAATATCTGTCCCACTCTCTTTTAAACTGGTCTGAAAATGCCTGTAGCATGGCCTTTAGTGTAGAGTTTAACCTCTCCACAAGACCATTAGTCTGGTAGGGGGGTGGTCTTTAGGTGCTTCACCCCACAGCACTCCCACATACAAGCCACCAAGTCTGACATGAAATTGGCACCTCTGTCAGTCAGTACTTCTCTTGGGAAACCTACCCTGCTGAAAATCTCTAGCAAAGCATTTGCCACCTTTTCTGCCTTGATGGAGAACAGAGATACCACCTCAGGGTATCTAGTAACATAATCTACTACCACTAGGATATACTTCTTCCCTGTGGAACTTGGGGTGCTCAGAGGCCCCACAATATCCATAGCTACCCTCTAAAATGGCTCATCTATCACAGGCAAAGGTGTGAAAGGAGCTGTCACCTTGTCTCCTGCCTTGCCTACCTTTTGGCACTGCTCACAGGTCCTGCAGTACCCTGATGCATCCCTTGCAATCACAGGCCAATAAAAGTTCTGCATAATATGTCTCTTTGTACATTTTATGCCCATATGACCTGCAAAGGGAATGTCATGGGCTATGGTTTGAAGTGCCAGATGGTAGGCTCTAAGCACTACCAACTACTGTATTCTCTCACCCTCTAGCCCACCCTCACGGGTCCATTCTGTATACAGTAACCCTCTGTTCCAGTATGCATAATCCCCTTTTCCTTGAGAATCAGGCACCTCCCTAGCTACCTCCATCATATCCTGAAATGTAGGAACTGAAAACTGAACCTGTCTTAACTCTCTCTTTGTAACCCTTTCCACCTCCCCTTCCACAGGAAGTCTGGTCTCTTCTGACAGAGGTGCCTCACTGTCAGCCTGGGTACTACTACTCACCTCTGCCTTTGCTGTCACTCGGTCCAAGGGAACATCAGTACCCACCAGCAGCTGTGGCACCCCTTCAGTCTCACTGCTACAGGGTAGCTCTCTCAATGAAGTAGCCACATCAACAGTCCTGGCTTTAGGTGTGCAGTCTGTCTGCCCCCCCCCCCCGGCTACCAGACCCACATGCCTATCTCCAAGCCTGACTGCATGTAACTGTATGCAAAGTACTGTATTATCAAAATCATTCCATATCAGGACATCTACAGAAATATCCTCAAGCACACCTACTTGCTTGCTTCCTTTTCCACCCTCCTAGACAAAGTGAACCCTATCCAAAGGTATTTGGAATGGGGTCAAGCTCTAACTGCAGTAGATTTCCCAAGCAAGTAGTGCTCCTCTTTAACCATTGTAGGCTTCACAATGGTTAGGTCAGTGGCTGTGTCTGTCTTAGTAGTGGCCTGTTTCCCATCTACTAAGATAGAATATAACCACTTGTAGTAGTTTGGTACACTTGTTGTCTCCAGACAACTTACCACTGGTATTCTGTTATTCTCACTTACTGGCTCCCCCACCTTTTGTTCCCCACCTTGCCTCTGTGGACATCAATATATTACATGACCCCAATAGTTACAATTTAAAGCATTTAACCCTTGATCCTTGCTGTGTACCTGAACTAGTGGCTTCCTCTGTTACTGGCAGACTCTGTTGGGGCAGTTTACAGTTTAAGCTGCCCACCATGGGTTCCCTTATACCCATGTGCAGCACTGGGTAACCCTTTCCTGTGCAGTGATGCCCTGCTTGCTAGGTATAGGTCTCCTTTTTTCCCTAACTCATCTGCAGAGTTGCATTCCCTGTCTGCCAACCAGATTCCCATGTCCTCAGGCAAAGTGCTAAGGGCTTTATTCCCTCACCAAATGTTCTGCCAGCTTTTCAAAAGTAGTCGTTTGACACCTAGTCACCCACCTATGAAAATAAGTGAAAATAAGTTCAGCAATATAATCACATGCACTTTCATCTGCCTTGTGTTTATGCTCACAAAATATTTTTTCTATAAGCTTCAGGTGTTAACTAAAAATATTTCAATAAACAATTTTAACTGAATTATAATTTAAGCAATCAGTATTAGACAATTTATAAACAGCAGTTACAGCTTTACCATGGAGAAAGGGGGTAAGGATAGGTACCCAGAGCCCTCGGTCAACATTATACTGTTTGCATACTCTTTCAAACATATGAATAAAACTATCACAATTATCACCTTCTTGGTACTGAAGAAGAAGTTTACTGATCGTTATTGTTTCTGGGGTATGGTTACTCCCTTCCCCATTACTTCCATGACCCTGACAAAGATTCAGCAGTTCCTTTTCACGTTGGCTCTGCCTCTCATTTTCCATGGCTTCCAGACACCTTATTCTCTCTGCTGATTCTAGTTCCAAACATTTGGACTCCAGTTCAAGTCTATTTAACTCTATATGGATTTTTAAGTCCTCTGAGAAAAAATTGAACTGCCCATTTTCTGAGAGTTGTACATTCCCAAGGCCAGTCTGGTTGTCTTCCTGGTTACTGGTCTGTGATGCACCTATGACCAAGGCTACAGTCATTTCCCCTTTAGTCAGGTTGGCATGCATCAGTCCCTTGGCTTGCTACATCTCAGCCAAGTGGCTCCTTGCCCACTTGCCAGAATCCTCCACTGACATCCTTGCCTGTTCTCCCTGACTAACTACGCTAACAAAAGTAAATAAAATGATTGTGACATGGAACTTTGAATGTTCACCATGTGGCAGCTTGAGAGTACAAACACCTTGTTTAGTGAACACTGTTTACAAGCTACAGAATTCCAATATCCACACCACTGCTCACCAATATGTGATGTGGTGATCCCACAACTGCCAGCCAATATGTGAGGACCCTCCATTTCTGTACTAGTAATCAAGGAGCTTCAGTCCTGACCTCTGTAACCTGTGGAGAATGTTCACTGGGAAGATAAAAAGTACACATCCAGTATGCAGCTCTCTGCATCAAGTACAATCAAGCACAATTTCTCTTAAGAGCACACAGAGATCACAGTCAGTCTGGGGTTGACTTCTCCATCTTTCTCCACATCCCCAGTAAGACTCTCTACTGGCACAGCAATAGAATTAAGATCTCAGCTGAGTGTCCAAGCCAAGACCTCCAGCACCATCTCTGTCCAACCAGTGCTTCGTGTCACTGCCCAAGTAGCTGACACACATACACTCCTTGAGATTTGATTTACATACACACACACATATATACATGCACACATACACACACACACACACACACACACACACATGCACACACACACCTGGGAAAGGCTGTCATACATTTACTGGCTATGCCCCCTTCTGCCCAGACTATAAGATGGTTACCACTGCCACCAGACATTCCTGCCAGCTACCTTAAGGCCCTTACAAAGGTACCCAATATACTGAGTGAAATTGATATTAGTACAAATGGTATTTTGACTAAGAGCAAAGCTATTAGAAGTGGCCCACACAGTGTCACCAAATGAAAATGCAAATGCTTTCAAAACTTAAATATCTCTACAAAGATCAGCCACAATGAACTGTTTAAATATATCTAATAATAAATGATAAAAGAACAAGGCAATACTAAATATCTATTCACAGTGACATCAGAGCTGAAAATCCCAGGAAATATTTAAAATAACATTGAAGAACAGATGCAGACAAATAAAGTAAAACAATATGCAAACTAAGCTTCACTATATTCTTGACTGAATCTAAGATAATTAGTATTCCCTACCTACTTAACCGAGCAAGGCAGATGATGTGGTGAATGGTCCTTCTTGTGATCAGGCCCAAGACAGAATACAGAATGCTCAGTCTCACTAAGAGACTTCTCAAAATAATATGTACGATATTACCTATAGGATAGCTTGCAAAATAACATCACTTCTAGTCATCCGACATCTATTTCCCATTCAAACTCTCACTGCTAGAAACTGCCAGGATTTAGCACCTACCTGTAAAAATAGACATGCAAGGGCTTTTGCTCAGATCTGTGGCAGGTGCTGGATGTCATAAAACAACTGCATGCCTCCACACTTCCAGAGTAGTAATTAGTTCACCCCAAAGACAATACAGAAATCATCCTAGTACAGACTTTTTGCCTCTAGCTGCATTGAAACCTGTGAGATAATATTTTTATAGCCTAGCCCATAAAGTGATTTAATTTCAGATATATTTTAAAGTTTGCTGGACTGAGGTTAACCTCCGGTCTTCCAGTTTACTCTGTTAAAACACATACATTTAAAGAGTTACAATAGTGCATGTACATTTCTGTTCTCTGCATTAAAGCACGCTGTGGATGCATTTCAAGCACAAGCACTTTACAAATACCTTTTCAACACAGATATCTGTACAAATAAGTTTGATATGCACATGACGTACAGTTCTAATACATTTGTAACCCAAGCATCTTGTATAAATCAGCTTTATATTCACAAATGATATATAATTATTTACAAAATTCCAGCTAGCTGTGCTGGCAGTGCCTCCTATCATCACACTTATCATAACTGGCCATGACTGCCCTACAACAAGAAGGCCAGATCATTTTGTTCTCCCTATACCATGTGCAAGAAAGCAGAGCTTTTGAACAGTTTTTTGTATTACTCTGATGATCACTATCAAGACAATATAGCCTGAAACCTCTATAGATGAGCTACTAATTCATTTCAAGAAGGCATCCTCAGAAGAACAGCTGTCTACCTGAAAATCAACATCTACCAGAAAAGGGCAACAAGCCTGTAGGCCCTTGCATCACCTGGGACAAGACTGTGGATCACCAAACAGGCTGTGGCCTGCTTCTCTTCTTGGGATTGGTGCTAACATTTTGCTTCTGGTGAGAGTATTGTATCCCAACAGCGTGAAGCTGTGCTGAGACCAGCATTAGTAGTAGCCAGGCAGTAGCCATTCATGCAACTCCCCTCTTTTCATCATTCTTGACAAGCTAATTCTTTATTTTCAGTAAATACTGCTTGAATTCTTTCTAACTTCAGAATATCTGCCTAAATAATTCATCCTTAAGTTTTCAGGGTCTACAGATTAGTTTCTCTTCAAGTGTTTGGCAGTGCTCTGTACAGACTCAGACACCTTTAGTGACATTTTTTCTGTAAAAGGACTGCATAAGGAAACAGCTCCAGTACTTAGTAATAATGGCCAACCCTCCTGGCATGTCAAAGGTCAGTTCCCTGTGTTTTCTCTTATTAACCTGGTGAACTTAGGCATTCTGAGGGAGTGTAGAAACTGCCTCATGTGCACAGACAACCCTCTCCTCTTACCTCCCAACACTCAGACTTGAGAGAGATGCTCTTATATATACAAATTGGAAGCCATGCGCTCTCAAGTCAAGACTGGAATAGCTGGTCAAGAGGAGAAGGTCAAAACCTGCATCACACTACATGCAACACATAGCCCTCCAGAACACCCACAATCACAGCTCTCACATAAAAACACAAACCACACACCCACCTTCATGGAGACTCTCAACAGAAATCTACCCAAACAGCAGAGACCTCCAAGGCAGAAACACACTCAACCACCATAACACAGCACACACCACAAGACACATAGCTCACCTACACAGTGTGCCCCTCAACCTAAGCCCCCTAAGGCAAAACAGCTTGCCCAATACACTAATCATAGGTGACTCGATAGTGAGGCACACTGATGTCCCACTCACTAGGTTGAATAAGGAGAAGTTAACAGTCAGCTGTCTATCAAGTGCCATAATCTGACACATAACACACACACTTAGGTCACTCCACTACAAGTACAAGTATGACTCTGTCACTGTCCATGTGGGTGTGAATGACCTGAGAAGCACATCCCTGGACTACATGAAAAGAGACCTGGAGGAGCTCTCAGATTATGCGGCCCAGGCAGGTATGACCCTAGCCCTGAGCAGCATCCTACCATCACCCAAAATGATACCTCAGTACAAGCAAAAAATGATTGACTTCAACAATTGGCTAAGTGTCTGGTGTCATTCTAAGGGGATCCAGTATCTGTCTGCTTTCAATGACATGATCGACAGACCTCAATGCTTTACAACAGATGGCCTACATCTGTCACCCCTGGGTTTCTGGATACTGGCTAATGCTCTTGCCACCTGTATCATGCCTTTTTTAGGTGATGTTCCAAAGACCAAATTACCACTATAGCAGCTATAAATAAATGCAATCTGAGGGTCACACTGCTCAATGCTAGAAATCTAAATCTCAAGATGTACTTGCTCAAAGCAGTGCTCAAAATGGAGAACATCAACATTTATGCTGTAATGGAGACCTGGTTTAAAGCAGCAGAAAGCACCCCTGCACTACCTGGCTATAACTCATTCCACACCTCTCGGCCCCAGAACATAGACAGAAGCTCCAAAGGCAGTAGTGTCTCCATATTCATAAAGGATATGCACACCTCCAGACTAGTAGCCCAGCATAATGCATCTGAGATACTTCAAGTATAACTAACATTGGGTAAGACAGTGATTCAGGTTGTAGCCTGCTATAGGTCTCCAACAATGTCCCAAGACTCTCATTCCATGTTCCTAAACACTCTGGAAACTATTAGGGTCCAACCCAACACTCTAATACTAGGTGACTTCAACTACCCCTCCATCAACTTGGAAAATTACTCATGCACCAATACACTGGCCCAACGTTTCTTGGAATTCATCAGTTCCAATGCCTTGGACCAGCTCATTCTTACCCCCACTACAGGAAGCAACATCCTTGACCTGGTTATTACTAACATGGGCAACAGTTGCTGTACACAAATAGTCATTTCCTCCCTGGTTAGATCCAACCACAAACTAATCACCATGAAAATCCACATCCCCCCCCCCCCACAAAGGTAACCACCATGAAAAACTTCTCCAAAGCTGACTTTGGGGTCCTAAAAACAGAGATGGCTAACGTCACTGTACCCATGTCAATTGAAAATAGATGCATGACTGCCAAATCATACACCAATGCACTGTACAAACACGTACATGAATGCATGGAACTAGCCATACCCAACAGAACCAAGATGTTCTCCTTCAAAACAAAGGAAGGGAATCTGGTGGTTCCCTGCCATTAATAAACTCTACAATAGAAGAAAGAAACTGTTGCAGGAAAAAGGTGAAATCCCAAGACTGGAAAAACTCCCTTATTAGCCTCAACAAAAAGTTGAGATCTCTCATCAAAACTTCTAAAGCCAGCTATGAAGGTAGAATTGCAGCAGACACTAAAAGCCCCACAAAACCTTCTATAGTTATATAAAGAATCTCCATGGCAATACCCAGGTTTGCTCTGAGTTACTGCACAATGGTACCTTCTATACTCATCCAACAGATATTGCCAACATACTGGCTGACAGTTTCAGTGCCCTCTCCTCCCCCCAAAAGGACTAATCACAATATGGAGGAATGCCAGGCACCCAGCATTACTGCAGCACAGGTTAAAGCTGCATTGTCCAATGCCAAGAATACAGCTTCCATGGGACCCAACAATATCCCTGTATGTGTTCTACATGAACTACAAAGTGAACTGGCACCACATCTGTGTGCCCTGTTCAATCACAGCCTCACCTCAGCCTTTGTCCCTACCAAATGGTGCACTGCTACAGTCATCCCTCTATAGACCCTGGGAATTAGCACAACATTAGCCTGACATGTCTGATATGTAAGGCTATGGAGCACATCATCATGGACCTAATTAATCTCCAAACTCTATATCCCACTCAATTTGGTTTTGTGAAAGGTAGATCATGCCTGCTCAACCTGGTTGACTTCTTTGAGTCAGTCACCAGAGCTGTGGATCAGGGCAAGGCAGTTCATACAGCCTACCTAAATCTGGCCAGTGCCTTTGATACCATTCCCCACTCTGGAATTATTGATAAACTCACAAACTAGGCGTCAACCCCTGTATCACTAGGTGGGTTGCAAACTGGCTCACAGATAGAACCCACAGTGTGAAAGTAATGGACTCCAAGTCAGACTGCCAACCATTTACGAATGGAGTCCCACAGGGATAGGCTCTGGGTCCTCTCCTGTTTAGCATCTACTTCAAAGAAGTCCAGGCCAACACGGAGGGACTCTGGCTGACCAAATTTTGTAGATGACTGCAAGCTGGACCCCATTATTAACTCCCTAAGTGATGTAGACATCCTACAGAAAGGCCTAATTGGGATCAATGACTGTTTTTGAAACCATGGTCTTAAGCTTAATGCCAAAAAATGCATCATCATCCCCTTTGGGAAAAACTCAGCTCCCACTAATTACCAAATCGATGGGAACCCACTGAACACTGAAGGCATTATAAGAGATCTGGGGACGCAGGTTGACAGCAACCTCTCCTTCAACCACCACATTCTCACTGTGGTCAGAAAGTCCTTCTATGTGGCACATCTTATTACCAAGAGTTTTGCATTTAGGGAGAAAGAGGTCATCATATCTGTCTCTACTCTTCCCTCATTAGGCCAATCATTGAGTATAATGCCCCATTTGGCATGTACCTCACTAGACACATGCAACAGCTGGAAAGACCACAAAAGTACCTCATGCTCTAGAGGATCCTAGGCCTTAAACACATGTCCTACATGGACAGACTGAAAAAACTCCAGCTATTATCTGTCTCATATCATCTACTAAGAGGCAATCTCTGCTTGACTTACAAAGCCATGTCTGACCCAGCTCTGTTGGAAATGCTACATCTAAAGAAATCCCAATTCCTCCACACCACATGCTCCAAAGACCTCAACCTCATTACCACAATCAACAGAATATGCTGGAGGGACAGGTTCATAACCCATAGACTGCCCATGCTATGGAATAGACTGCCCATACATGTCAAGCAGAGCACCTCACTGGCCCTCTTCAAGAGAAATCTTGATGAGTGGATGGGAAATAGAAAGTTCACTCCGGGGATCACTCCAGTAGCTCTACTTGACAGAGGCACTGGGAGCTAACATCAGGTGGCACGATGCCAGGGCACTTCTATGGGCTAGGCTTGTAAAGGCTCCAGGGCCATTAGCCTAGTACACACCTATGAACCTATAATAATGTTTGAAAGGCTCTCCCTCATGGTCATGGAGGTGGAGGTCTATTATCCCATTGTTAAAAAGTAGCATTCTAAACTTGAGCATGTGAAAAAGGAGCTGTGGTAACGGCAGTACACAATTCAAAAAAACACACAAGAAAAGATTTGAATGAGAAGTAGGCCAAACTCACTGCAGGAGAACAAAGTAGATGAATTAGAAAAATCACTGCAGATGAGTTAATATCCACATGAGAGGCACCCTAGCAAATGTCTCAGATAAAGAACTCTGCTTGTTCTTTGATCATTTGTTTAATATGGTGATGCACATTCCTTCTCACTTGGATAAGTCTATTGAACAGGTGCATAGGGTGGAAAAGCTCAGGTAGGGGCACCCACACAGAAGGCAAGTTCTTTTGGCACTATATTTCTTCCAAATGAGAGAATGGCTACTACAGTACTGTAGACATTACCAGGGTATTAAATATGGACAATATACACTTTTTTTTTTTTTTGATAACTAGTAAAGGCACTTGTATGCTCTTCACCAAGGGATGCTTCCCTATAAAAAAAAGCATTTGCAACTCCATAGCTATAGGGCAATCTTGCTTTATTCATCACTCTTAATAATTGAAAAAGAGGGGAGGAGGATTATTTTGAAAAACATGGAGGAAGCAGACAACTTTTGATCAAATGACAGGGGCAGTTGAAACTTGCAGATTGAAGCTGTATGGGAAGAAAATAGATGGTCGGACAAGGAGATGGAATGGGCAATGACACATGAAAAACATCATAGACCACATTTGCCTACAGTGCCTACTACCCCAAATTAAAAAATAAAAGAAAATAGAAGGGAATATGGGAAAAAGCAACTCTCACAATGCAATAGTGCATGAGAGCAACAGGACATTGGGGGGTCAACAATGACCACTCAGTGTACAGGAAATTTACAAAAGCAGGTCATCAAGTACAAAAGGGGCTCATTACAGAGTTCAATATCCCACAAGGCTGCTCAAAGGTGAGGCAATGAATTGACTAATAAGAGAGGTGGACAGAGCAAAGGGTGCCCTCTAAAGCATCTGGACTTTGAAAGGTCAGTAGGTGACCATAGTTCCTCTAGCTGCAAGGTGTGGTTGGAAATCTTTCTGGGCTTTCCAGATACTGCAGACAAAGAATGGGGTGTAATCAAAGGGCCTGGATGGATATGAGTAGAGAGGAAAGATGAATGCTTAACAGTGTAAAAGAAAGTATAAACGTGTATGTCTTAGTAATTTGGTCACCTTCAGTGAGTGGAAACAAAAATGCATATACTATATATGTTCAGTGTGCTTAAGCAATATGGATAGTTTCTGCGGTTGGCAATCTAAATGCAGAAAGATTATGTTGTGCTTAACTCAATAATTTTTATTTTTCTTTTTAATACATTTTTGGTAGTAAGTCTGTCCTCTAAGACAAGTATCCCTTCAGTTGGATACATTTATGTGCCTGATTTTCTTTTTATTAGTTTAAATACAGGATGGAGGATCAATATGACAATTTGTAGCCGTACAATGATTGACAGATGTGGTCGAGAAAGTACCACTATATTAGGACCGGCGGTCAACTCGACTTGTCTTATATGGTATACAATACAATGTTAAACGTTTGTAAAATTAAAGTGTTTAAGATTTCTTTACATGGTTGTTTAAATTGCTGTTTTGTATACATTTTGAATTTATTAGTCCTTATTAATATCTTAGTTTATCTGATAGAGGGCTATTATTGGTGATGGGCTGATGTTACTGTTTGTAGTAATGTGCTGCTCTGTTTAAAACCTTTAATAAATACAGCTTAAAAGAAATCCAATAAAGCTTAATTCTTAGCAGTTCAGCTTTTTTAAGGGTAGATCCTGTCTAATAAATCTGGTTGACTCCTTTGACAGAATAGCACAAGCCATGGAGAGTGGATAAGATCTCTGTACGCCATACCTCAGCCTGGCTGTGGCTTTTGACATTGTACCACATGCTAATATAACAAACACACTGAGAGGGTTCAGATTTGCCCCTATGTAGTTAGATTGTGGAGGGATAGAAACCATGTAGTATGGTGTAATAATGAAAAAACGATACTGGAACCGCAACACAAAATTCCACAGCAAATATAACAGTTCCAATAGGGCAGTATGCAGAGCAGATTGTAACTGCTGATGTATCACTAAAAAAGCGTTCACTGTCCACCAGGTAGCAGAAAAAACTTTTTATTAAAAGCCAGTTAAAAAACAGGTTGAGCGCTTTCATCTATAACTAATAGACTTCATCAGAACACTTTACATATCCACAACATATTGGTTCGTGTACAGAGGTAGCAGTCAAAGGGTTAAAATGTTTTAGATAATTGAATCTAATTATAGAATTAGATGAATGTGTGAGAGTATATAAGCTGTATTTTGCAATTGTAAAGTGTTCTGATGAAGTCTATTAAACTCAAGTAGGTCATGAAAGCAGATCCGAAGGAGGGTTTCCTAAAACATGTTTTAACCAGATGATGCTCGCCTTCTTTCTTCTTACTATGTTACATGAGTAAATATTGACTTAGTAGAGAGTTAACTTATTTAATTCAGTACATCACTGATTTATATGCAAGACTGAACCAGCTGTTCCTTAGGGTTAGTTATCCATCCCATATCACATTTGATTTTTGTTTGTGGCTTCCTATTGGATGGAACCACCTACTTCAAACTATTCTTTATATAGTTAATAATGTCAATATTAGTAACAATACAAGTACACTCTACTGAAAGAACACCGATAAAAATTGAATTTCTTCTGTTAACTTAGCAAAAATGGCAGATCCTACCACGTAAAAGAATGCACCAGTGGTACAATCTAAGCTACGCATTTTTGTCAGTGATAAGATCTGCCATTTTTGCCAGGGTTAACAGAATGAATTGTGTGAAAAACATTGATCATTCAATCATATACTGCAGTCCTTTTTATTTAATTGATTATGTTACAAAAAATCTACCTTTGTGGATGCAGCTGTACTTTTTATGCCAGAATGTTCAGAAATAGGAAAAATGGATTTTTCTCAATACCCATGTCTGAGATTTGCTAGTGTGAAACTGAATGAACAAAAATGTGGCCTTACTCATATTAAATCTGCAACCAGTTATTAGAAGAAAAAAAAGAGCAATTTCCATACCTATTAGCCCAGCTAATGTTCACCCTTAACTTCAATTCCAAAAGTGAAAAATAAAACATTTTAAAATAAGAAAACAGCTACTATCCTGTTCTAACATCAAATTGGGTCATACTCCTACATAAGAACTGATATAAAAAGAGAGGCCTATCCTCAGAAGAGAAACAATACTTATTGATTGCTTAGGTCTCCCATGACAGGATCCTGCTCAAAGGTTATCATTATGTCAGTAAACATGTTGTCCTCTTTCCACGGATTAGAATATCACTGCCACATATTTTAGAACATTCATCTAACTGAAGGTAGATGGCAGAAACTACAAGATCATGGTAAAGTTCATTGCAGTTGCTATCAAAGAAGATGAGTTTACCCTTTCCAACACACACAGATATTAATCCATGAAAATTAAAGCTGATTTACCCGTACTTTTCAATGGATTAAATAAATGTTCCTCCACTTAGTTTACTTCCCTGAACTTACTGTTGTATGCAGACCAAATCATGTCTGAAAATATTAATGTGTACCCGTCATATGTTCAAAAGCTAAAAACCAAATAAATAAAGTAATTAATAAATAAATAAATACATGAAATGCTCTGTTAGACAAGTAATCTAAAGGTAACATCACAGTGGTATTTCAACAAGTAAAACTGATTCTTTTATAATGATGATGTTCTGAAAATATTGAAAATGTGTGTAAGAAAGCAGTAGTGCATATTTTGTAAATATCTGGTGTATGTAAATATGTGTGTGTGTGTGTGTGTGTGTGTGTGTGTGTGTGTGTGTGTGTGTGTGTGTGTGTGTGTGTGTGTGTGTGTGTGTGTGTGTGTGTATGTGTGTGTGTGTGTGTGTGTGTGTGTGTGCATGTGTGTGCATGCATGTGTGTGTGTGTGTGTGTGTGTGTGTGTGTGTGTGTGTGTGTGTGTGTGTGTGTGTGTGTGTGTGTGTATGTGTGTGCATACATGTGTCTGTGATAAGTATTCTTGTATTCTTTGAAGCGATATGGCCTGAAGAAAGCTATTTGCATTTAAAAAAAAATTAATTTCTCTTTAAAAGTAAAAACTTCAGCAAATAAATTCACACATAAAGTAATGTTGTTTTATAGTGTGGTCACCAGCTATAGCTGTAATAAATGCATAAGGCAGTATCTAACAGTTTAACAAAATTAAATTGAAGTATTCGAAAGGAATACATTTCTGTAGTTTGCAAGAGATTATTAACAGGGAAAGTCTGAATGGTGCAAGTTCCGTTTGTTCATAAACTGCAATCACTAAGATTGCATAATCCCTTACTAACAAAGGCAACACTCAATGGATAACCATTTTTGTATAGTGAATAGAAATCTGTCATGGTTCACAGTGGGTCATCAGTTTTTGAAAGAAACCTATCTGAGTGTCCTGTTCAAGCTGAATGTTCATGCCTCACAGCATTTCATTCAATATTAAGCAGCCCGGCACAAAATCTCTTAAGATTTCTTTATAAAGAATCTCTAGTTTAATGAGCAAACCTTGCCTTGACAATTAATGGTTCTTTTTCGCTATATTTAGACTGAACCAGTCGATAATGATAATGACATCCCATGTGTAAGCACAGAATTATGCAATCAACTTACAAAATGACATAGGTATAAGTGCAAGAATATCTTAAAATATCTAAATAATTTGATTACCAGCATGTGTACGGGTCTGTGAAAACAATAATACAGAAACAGTCTAACAAATCCTTTTATGCTAATTCACTTCTCTGATAGCTTTAAGCATAATGGAGACTGCAAACTGTGTAGTACCTTTAGAAATATGACTTTTAGTAATGTGATAGTTTAGTATGAACAGACTTCAGTCTAAATAAATAAAATCCTAATACAAGAATGCACATTTCTTTTACTGATACATGGCTTTGTAAAGTTATTCTACACGCCACTGAAATTGCTGTAGTAACTTTGAAATGCAAATTAAAAGTGGATGTCATTCTACAGATTAGCCAGTAAGAAAGGGAATATTAAAAGGGAAGAGAAACACATAAAAATAATTGTGATGTTTTTATCTCTTTTTTTTTCCTTCATGCACTTCAGTAACCTGATGAGTGTCTTGTCAGGACTGGATGATTTAATACTCCATGTACAGTGAAGGTAAGCAACAGCCATTCAATTCACCCATGTGGCAGCTAGTACTGAAAAAGACTTACATACATACATACATACATACATACAATTATTTCAGGCATGGGCAATAATGTCCTTCTAGCTTGTCAATATACCAAAACAGTTATTCCTATATTGTGTCCTGGCTGTTCTTGAAAACATATCTAAACTTAAGCTCATTTTAATGTAATTTGGTAGGCTACTCCATGTATCAGCTACTCACTCAGTGAACAATTAATACACCTCTCATTTATATATATAATCTTTTTTTTAATTTCTCCAAGTCATATGGGTTTCTAATACCATGACAGGAATGGACCTCATTCCTAAGTTAAAGTATGATTAAAATTCATGAAATTAGAATTGTTTTCAGTCTTTGATGTTAGCCAGAAGTGTTCTTCACAGCACCTGCAATATGCCCAGTACTGAGTCCTTCTGCAATTCATACTGAGTTACATATGTTCATAGGTTCGTAGGTAGGTACTAGGCTATCTGCCCAAGGGCATTTATAAGCCTAGTCAGAGTGTGTCAGCTTTCACCGCCCCATTAATTAATTAACTGAGCCTTTGTCAAGAAGAGCCAATGAAATGATCCCAGGGGTGTATTTTCTGTTACCCATCCACTCGTCAAGGTTTCTCTTGAAGAGTGTTAGTGAGGGCCTCTGCCTAATGTAGTTAGGAATTTTGTTCCAAAACATGGGGAGTCTCTGTGACAGGAATCTATCCCTCCAGCATGTTTTATTTATTGTTGTGAGTAGCTTGCACTGACTTGAATTTCTTTAGGTGGAGCATGTCCATCAATTCTGAGTTGAACATGGCTTTGTAAGTCAGGCAGAGATCACCTCTGAGTAAGCAATATGCCACTGAGTAGAGCTGGTGTTTTTCCAGTTGGGCTGCATAGAACATATGTTTGAGGCCAGTAATCCTCTTGGTGAGGTACTTTTGTGGTCTTTCCAGCTGTTGGAAGTGTCTTGTGAGGTACATTCCAAATGGGGCATTGTACTCTATGATGGGTCTGATGAGTGATGAGTAGAGGGGCACTATAACCTCTTTATTTCTAAATGCGAACCCTTTAGTAATTAGATGGGCTGCATAGAAGGATTTCCTAACTACTTTGGCAATATGATTGTCAAAGGAGAGATTACTATCTACCTGGGTCCCCAAATCTCTTAGTACCTCCTCTGTATTAAGGGGGCTGCCACCTATGTGGTAATTCATGGGTGTTTTGTTTTTCCCAAATGGGATGACTATGCATTTTTTGTCATTTAGCTTGAGACCATGACTTTGAAACTAGGTGTCCATCTCAGTAAGGCCCTTTTGGAGAATGTCCGTGTCAGCCAGAGAGTCAATTATGGCTCCCACTTTGCAGTCATCGGCAAATTTGGTTAGCCTTAGTCCTCCTGTGTTTGCCTGTACTTTTGAGAAGTATACCCTGAACAGTAGGGGTCCCAGGACTGAGCCTTGTGGGACACCACTTGTGACTGGTTTAGAGTCAGACCGGGAGCCCACTATTCTTACCGTGTGAGTTCTGTCTGCAAGCCAGTTGGCAACCCATCTCATGACATAGGGGTTTATGTTCAGGCTGGTGAATTTTTCTATAATTCCCAAGTGGGGAATGGTGTCAAGAGCCTTGGCAAGGTCAAGATAGGCTGCGTGAACTACCTTCCCCTCATCTATGGCCTTGGTGACTATCTCAAAGAAGTCAACCAGGTTTAGTAGGCATGATCTGCCCTTAACAAAGCCGAACTGGGTCAGGTCAAGTGTTCAGAGGTTCACAATGTCTTTGTTAATGAGTTCCATGATGATGCGCTCCATAGCCTTGCAGACCAGGCTAGTCAGGCTTATGAGGTGATAGTTACCAGGGTCAGTTGTGGCCCCTCCTTTGTGGAGCAGAATAACCATTGCTGTGTGCCATTCTATGGGCATGTAGCCTGTGGAGAGGTTGAGGTTGAACAGTGTGTTTAGGTGTGGGTTAGTTCGTTCTGTAGTTTGTGCAAGATGCAGCCTGGGATACCATCTGGCCCCATTGATTCTGTGCTTTTGGCTTTTGAAAGGGCTGTTTTCACCTGTGTGTCTGTGCTTTCCAGGACACTACACTTTTCCAGTATTGTTGTGGGCCCTTTTGGGGGTGAGAGGGGGGGGGTGAAGTTTGCACTGAATCTATTTGCCAGGATGTTGGCAATATCAGTGGGTTCAGTATATTTTGTGCTATTTTGCAGTAGCTCAGAGCATATCTTTGAGTTGCCACTTAGATTCTTGACATAGCTAAAGAAGGCTTTGTGGTTATCTTTTGAATCCTTGGCTATTATTCTTTCGAAGTTAGCCTTGGAGGATGTTATGAGGGACCTTAGATTCTTACTGATACTGATCAGGGATGTCTTTCCTTCTTGGGATTTGCTTTTTTTTCTGAACTAGTTTCCTCCTTCTGTTGTATAGCTTGTTTATGGCAGGGGTCCATCAGACTGGTTTCCTTCTCTTAGGGAGTGAGTCTTGGTTTTGCTAGGCATGGCATGATCCATGCATCCTTGTAGGTGCTCATAGAGTGGATTTGTAAAGGTTCTTGCATCTTGGACACTGTTATCCTTTAGCGTGGGGGCTGTGAAGCTTACCACCTCTGTCTTAAGTAAAGTGAAGTTTGCTATAGGAAATTTTTTCACTATGGTTTCCTTGGTTGGAGGTGGTGGTGTGGTGTAGACATCCAGAGTGATTAGTTTATGGTCTGATCTAACCAGTGATAGGTTGAGATCCGGTGTGGAACACCTGTTGCCCATGTTGGTGATGACCAGGTCCAATATGTTTTCACCTCTGGTAGGGGAGTTTACCAGCTGATCCAGGGCATTTGAGTTGATAAATTCCAGGAAGCACTGGACCTGGAAGTTTGTGCTTGAGTAGTTTTCCCAGTTAACTGTAGGGTAATTGAAATCGCCCAATATCAGGGTGTTCGGTAGGACCTTCATGTTTTCCAGTGTCTCCAGACAGGCGGAGTGGTGGTCCTGGGTCATGGAGGGTGATCTGTAGCAAGTCACAATTTGCATTGCAGATTTGCCTGATGTTAGTTGCACATGGATGATCTTGGAGGTATCATGCTGCGCCACTAACCTGGAGGTGTAGGTATCATTGATGAATATGGATACACCCCCTCCTTTTGTGTTTCAGTCCATGTTCTGAGGCCGAAATGTGTGGTATGAGTTGTAGCCTGGTAGTGCTGGGGTGTTCTGTGGAGCCTTGAACCAGGTTTCAGTTACTACACAGATGTCGACGTTCTGCATACTGAGGAGTGCTTCGAGTGAGTGCATTTTGAGAGTTAAACTACTGGCGTTAAGTAGCATAACCCTCATTTTTATTTGTGCTGTTTACGTAGGTGGGTTTGACTTTTGAGCCTTGCCTAAAAAAAGGCACTATGGGGGCAGCAAGAGCCTTGGCCAGTATTCAAAAGCCTAGGAATGACAGGTGCAAGCTGTCTCTTGCAAAGCAACATGTATCGGTAAGATATCTAAGTTCAATTGTAAATTTCTTTTTATTAGACCTTTTGCTCCTACTACTACTATTGGAACTGTCTGGGTATCCTTCTTCCATATTGCCCTCATTTCTGCCTGTAAATCCTGGTATTCTATGACTTTGTGTGTCTCTCTGTACATAAGATTCTGTAGTCACTGTCTGTAGCAATTTCAGTGATTAATGCTACTTTTGTCTTCTTTTCATGGACTACTATATCTAGTTTTCTTACATCTATTTTTTGAACTGTTGATAATGGGTAATCCCATGTGATATAAACTTCATAATTTTCTATGATGACTTGTGGCTCATGTTTCCAATTTTTTTCAGCTACTTCAATATTATAATGTTTCCACAATCCCCAGGGCAACAGTCTTGCCACATTATTATGCCTTTCAGTATACAGTCCTTCTGCCATCAGTGTATCACAGTAAGCAACAAAATGTGCAACTGTTTTCAATTCTGTTTTACAAAACCTACATTGGCCTATTTCTCCCCCATGTTTAATGGACTTTATAAACCAACACGTACATAGTCCACTCTCTTGGGCCACCAATATTAACCTTTTGTCTTTTGGTTTAAATTCACCTCTGCTTAACCATTCCTGTGTTCAGTCTTGATCAACATGAGGTTGTTCCAGGAGTTTTCTGTACTTGCAAGTATATTTATACATTTTCCACATTTCTTGCCTTCTCATCTGATCCTTCACCTTATATTCTTTCTTTTGTTTTTTGGCACATTCAGTTGCTGCCTGATTTTTATCTACTTCTGGTTTGATTTCCATTCCTGCTTGACACTTATATGCTTCTGTGAAACTAAAGAGGGAAGTCATCTTAGATTTATTCTCCTCATGTTTCAAAACTTTCACTACATTTGGATCTTGTTAGGTCAGCAGATATGGGTGTAGTCCTATGATTGCAGATCTATCCATGTAATCAGTTTTGAGGAGGCCCCAACTCCTTCAGAACATGGAATATATAGTCTTGGTATAGACTGATTCTTATTAATCATATGATAAGATGAAGCATCCTTCTTGTTTTCCTATCCAACCAATCCAACACCTTTTGAGGCCAGTCAATGTAAGTTAGGACAGGAAGTGTGAATTGTTCCTAGATTTCAGTGCTGTTTTTAGTATTAATTTTAGTCTTCTAATACATTCATTACTAAATTGTATTTGCATTTGTTCATGTTTTATTGCTGATCCTTCATCAGTTGCTAAATATTTATACATGACCTCTTGTTCAAGTTCTTTTATATCACATTCCTGTCCCAGGCAGATGTTTTCTTGACACTGCAGCTTTCCTGCTTTAAAGGTTGCTTTTGCATATTTATCAAGACCAAATGACATTCTTATATTATCTGAAAAAGTTTTGACCAGTTGCAATTTTGCTTTCAGTTCCTAATCTGATGAACTATACAGTTTATCCACAAAAAGAAGATGAGAAGTCTTTACACTTTGTTGTTTACCGGGAGCCAAATTGTAGCCATGACCTTATCTGTTAAGTAGACAGCTTAATGGGTTAAGAGCAAGACAAAAGATCAGCGGTGACAAAGAGATACCCTGGAATATCCACCTTTGAATATTTACCCCTGGATTAATAATTTGTATTTTATCATGGCTTAACTACAAAGTGATTTGCCACTTTTTCATGGTCACTGTAATGTAATCAATCAGTGTAGGGTGTATCTTATATAATTTTAAGCACTCTTTTATCCATGAATGTGGGATACTGTCAAATGCTTTTTTTGTAATCTATTCATGCCATACTTAGATTATCCCCCTTTTTACAATTCTCCACTATGACTTTATTTAACAACAAATATACCTTTGTTCCATATGACTTTCTTTTGTTACCCTTTTGTTCTATTAGGTTCATAGGTTAGTACTAAGATAACTGCCCTTGCGAGCCATTTTAAGCTTAGCCAATTGTCCCTTGTGAGACTCAAACCCTGCACCTTGTGTTTGTAAGGCAAACACTGTAACCATTAGGCTACCCTCCCAACCCTTTGCAATTGCATATTGCAATGATTGAGTTTTCTTCTAAATAACTATAAACTCTTTTGGCATAACTTCGAGTATATAGTTTATACATCGTCAGAAGGTAGGTTATTGGTCTATAGTTTTTAGAATAACTTTCAGGTTCGCTCATAAGTAGAAATATTATTTGCCATGTTGTTAACCAGGTTGGTGTCTTTTCAGGGTGTGCATATAAATAATTCTTACTCATGGCTAAATCTTCATGCAAAGATGTTAATACTTTTAGCCAGAAGATAGGTACTGCATCTAGGCCTGGGATTTTCCAGTTAGGACCTTTTCTTAACTTTGTTTCAATCTCTTTGGCTGTTACTTCATCCCATTTCATATTTATTTATTTTAGTTATTTAACATTTGCTTACCAGGAAAGTCTGACTTGGAACAAAGCCAATTTTCAGCAGAAACCCAGGGAGAAATGCTCTAGACACGTCTTTGTAATGTGGGAGGAGACCAGAGTACCCAGAGAAAACCCACATGAATGCAGGGAGGACATGAAGACTCTGCACAGAAGGCACTCCAGCTGAGAATCAAACCAGAGAACCTCTTGCTGTGAGGTGACAATGCTACAAATGCACCACTGCACCATCCAAATGTCTTTATCCTGTGCAATAGAACTTCTTATTTTTTCTTTTACTTCTAGCTAATCACCATCTTTGTTATGTCCCACAGGATCTTTACAGATATTTATCCAAAATGTATCTATTTCTTCTTTTTTTGGTGGTGTCTCAATTCCTTTTGTCTTGTTTCCCAGTTCTCTATAATTTTTTTGAGTCATCAATAAATTGCTTGTTTTGTACGTTTCCTTTATATTTATCTGCATATCTTCTAAGTCTTTCTGCCTGTGCTGATATTTTTAGTTTATTATTTGTAATAGTACATGATAGATCCAGATCTGTTTTGATACTGCGCATTGCTTTTATCATGTCTGTCTTTCTGAGTAGTTTTGTTGATCTGTTCCCTCTTCTACACTCTTCTAGAAATGGCACTTATTGTCTTATATGTTTTATAGTTTTCTCTCTTCGATACCTCCATGATGGCATTTGATTTCTCCCCTTCCTTTCCCTTGCTATGCTATGTTTTTGTGGTAAGATTTTATCTGTTATTAATTTAGCTGCACAGTAATATATCGTATTTATTTCTGTTATATTGCTTAAATTTCTATAAACAGTTCTAATTACTGTGTTCATTTGTTTCATCAGACTTCTAACTTTATGGGTTTTATTGACTTTCTGTACCCTATTTCTTTCATTGATGTCAGTATGCCTGTCCATCTCTATTAAATCAAACAACTCTTCTCTTAGATAATTGTCTTCTCAACTGAGGGCATATTCTTTGTTCTCCATTTCCTGTGGGCATTCTACAGAAAGTTCCAGAGCATCCTCCTGTGCCACATTCTCTTCAATTTCATCCTGTATCATCCATTGCTCTTTCATATAGCAGCTCACTGACCTATTCCTCCACAATACTGACTGCGTTAGAGTTACCACAGTTTCCTTCCCGTGCTGCGCAACTCCAACTGAACTTTTGTACTGGTTTCTTATGGAAAGCTCCAAAGTATCTTCATATGGCAACTGATCAGATGTTTCCTGCTTCACTGGTTTTCCATAATTTGGGGATCTATTGCTCTATCCTGCTGTAATGTTATTAGAGTTAGATTTTATGCACTAAATCTTTCACTTCACAGGTAATCCATAACCTCAGCTACTATTTCTTCAACTTATCAATTACTAATCCTTTTTTATACTTTTCCTCTTTGTTTTCTTATTTTTTTGTATTGTAAAATTTTCCATATCTGGAAGTTTTTGCCTATATTTATCTTCAAATATCTACAGTGCTGCTCTTTTTGCATTGCTTAGTTTTGCTTTCTCCTTTGCATAAATATTGCACTGTATTAAATCTTTTTTTTTCCTTCCATGTCCATATTTCCTCTTCAGATGTCTCCTGCTCCCCCTGTTTCTCCTTACCTAGGGGACCCATCGTTCCATCATGCTGTGACATAACCTGTGTTAGACTTTCTACACTAAATCATACACTTCACAGGTATCCCATAACTTCAGCTTCTATTTTCTAACTTCTAATTTACTAATCATCTGTTCTACATTCCCTCTTTGTGATCTTATTTATTGTATTGTGATTTTTTTTACATCTAGATGCCTTTGCCGGTTTTTCTCTTCAAATATCTTTGGGGCTGCCTTTTTGTACTGATTGATTGGCTTTCTCCTTTGCATAAATATTGCACCATATCAGATCTATCTTTCTTTCCCATGCCCATATTTTCTTTTTATACCTTTCAAAAATGTCTAGATTTTGTTCTTTATATTTTTGCACTTCCTCAGTTGCTTCTTTTTCCAAACAGTCCAAAGTTTATTAGTCTATGTAATGTTTTTCATATATCCGTGGCAGTAATGAACACAATTTTTTATTTGAAGCTTCTGACAGTTTTTCTTGAGCAACTATTTTTCTTTCCTCTAATTTCTCTCTTAATCTTTTTGCATATCTTTTATCTGGAAATTCTGGGCGTCTTGCATAATAGTAACAATGCATCATTTATTTCTTATTTTCAGCAGTCCACTCTATCATCTGTATAACCCATTTCTGTCCTATCAGTTTTTGCAATTTTTGTGGACTACTACTTCATTATGCATCAGGGGGCCATCTTTACAGGTTGTTTGAAGATTCTCTACTACTGTTTGATAACCTCAAAGATTTCTGGGGTACTTGTCTCTAAATGCCCTATAAACCTGAATAACGTCTCCAATTAAATATCTGTATGAGACACTGTACAAGTTCAGATATTTTATTCTTTCATAATAACTTAAATGTTCATATCTACAATTTACTCATGTTTATTTTTATATGGTTTCCATACTGTTATTCCCATACTCAAGTTTGAGTCTAATATAACTAATAAACAAACAAAAGAGAACCAAGGAGAAAAAGTACTGCCACTACTTTTTATTTTGTTTCCACACACCAAACACGTAGTACCAAAACGTTATGAACGCCTTCAATTACACCTGTGTTTTCGTCCCTATAAACATGGACTTCATCAGATAAATGACATTTCATTTCATTTGTCTTTTATACAACTTCCCTAAATGAAACCCAATAAAAACCTTTTATTTCAAATTCATTAAGCAAATCAAGTTCCACCTAATTCATTAATAATTAATGATAAAACAATTCATTTTTCATTTAAAAACACTATTTCATTAAATATTCATACATTTTAATACCTTTCATTTAAAACATTTCTTTAAAAACAATATGTGATATATGTTATATATATATATACTTTAAAAATGTTATTATTATTTCATTTCAATGATGCATTCTAAACAATAAAATAAAATAAAATAAAATAAAATAAAAATGTCCCAACATTTCATAGCAACATTGCCATCTTCTGTTTTTATTTTATATTGCACTTATTTTATTTTTTCTTTTTTCTTTTCACATTCTAGTTGCTCTTAATTTTAATAGGGGTAAGATGGATATATATTCATTTAATCCAGGGGCTTTAGGAAGGGAAGAAAGGGATTTGGGCCTACAAAGGAGACATAATGGAAATTTTTATATGAGAGGGGGGAGAAGGGGAAGGGGGAGGTATTGAGACAATATACCCCCACCCAACAAACTACATCAACTTGTCCCCCTATAGAAATAATAGGTAGTAGAAATGTATTTAATGGATTTACTATTTACAATTTCAGTAACATCAAATTAGAAAAGGAACATTTTAGTCTATTAGAGAAGGGGTTTCAATTTATCCCATATGTCAAGGGTAATGTAGTGAAAACACTTTTAGATATTAAACGTTTTCTAAGGAAAATAAATATGGAACTTCTATATCACAAGAAAGATAAAGAGAAAAATAAGAATTTTATAAAAGGTGAACAAAAGATATTGGTAAAAAAATCTACCTTTAACCCCCCCATTCACACACAATTAAGGAATTTTGAGTGTGTTATGGAAAAAGAAGTTAGAAAGGCTGAGAAGAGAGTTGGATATAAAAAGAACTTAGATATAGATGAAAATAACAAGTTAGAGGAATTGAAATATAACCAAGATATTAGAGTTATGAAGCCGGACAAGGGAGGGGGTGTGGTATTAATGGATGTCATTCTATATGAAGGAAAAATGAATGAAATTCTGAGGGATGAAATAAAATATACAGTTGTTTCCAGAAATGAAATTAATTTAGCCTATAGGAAAATAGATATGATCTTGGAAGACATGATGAATGAGAATGTTATAGAGATGAAGACTCTTTCATATTTAAAAGTTCAAAAAACAAAAATACCTGTCATATTCGGAATACCGAAAATCCACAAAGATAGTATGGACCACCCACTAAGACCAATTGTCTCAGCTGAAGGGTCAAAAACTACCCCCTTAGCCAAGTATGTGGATGTCAAAACAAAACACATATGGGTTAACAAGCAAGCAATTTTGAAAGATTCTTGGGACTTGCTTAGGCAAATGGGGCCAGAATTGTATTCAGAAGATCTACTATTTGTAACGATAGACATAGTAGATTTATTCGGGTCTATTTCTTATATGGCAGGTATACAAATGTTTGAAGAAGAAATTTTTATGGATCAGATTTTGACAATAGAAGAAAAAGTAGTGCGCACGGGCTTGATGGATTTTGTATTAAAGAATAATTTTTTGGCATACAATGGTGAATTTTTTCAACAAATACAAGGAGTTGCCATGGGTGCGGCCTGTGCACCTACTTTTGCAAATCTGGTTTTAGCAAATTGGGAAGAAAAGTATATCTTCAATTCCAAGTTTGTGAGGTATTGGAAGTTATATAAAAGGTTCTTAGATGACATAATAATTTTTTGGACTGGGGGTCAAGATAAATTGAAGGAATTTATAGAATATATAGGGGGAACAACTTATTTCCTTAGATTTACATCCACAAATTCAGGAAAAAACATCCAATATTTGGATATAGAGGTTCTAAAAATAAACAATACTTTGGAAACTAGAGTTTATAGGAAACCTACCTATGTAAACTCCGTTTTACACTTTAATAGTGCACATCCAATTTATTGTAAGAAAAATCTGGTGAAAGGACAGTTTGTCAGAGGGTCAAGAATGACCAGCAATAATGAGGATTTTATAAAAGAATGTGACCTATTAGAAGGAATGTTTCTGGCAAGAGAGTACCCTAGGAAGTTCATTAGGAATTTAAGAATGGAAGTGGAAAGAGGGAGAATAGACAAATTCAGGCCCATCCTAGGAGAAAGAGAAGGAGCAACATTAATAATGAGAAGAATGTAAATTTAGGGGAGGATTTTCAACAGGCCCTTATATTAGAATATAACGCATTGAATAGAAATATTAAAACAATATTCCAAAAGGAATGGGAGAAATTTGGCTCCCTTACGGACTTGGATGGACTCCCTCAAAGGATACCTAAGGTTGTTTTTAAGAATTCCATTAGTGTTAAAGGCATACTAGAGACAAAAAATGATTTGTATAGAAAAGGAGAAAGGAATAGTAAGGAAAAAATAGGGACCTTTAGGTGTGGGAAATGTAGACAATGTGAATTTATAATGAATACGGAAAAAATTTATTTGGAGAGTAGGAGACGTTGGTTAATTAGTAAGGGGTATTTCAACTGTGACTCCAGAGGTTTGGTATATTTTGCCATTTGTGTGCAATGTTTTTCCTTTTATGTGGGCAAGACTGAGAGAACTTTAAAGAAAAGAATATATGAACATATATACGACATAAAAAAGGGGAAAGAGACAAATGCACTGTTTAGACATTCCAAGGTATGTGAGGGATACAAATTTTGTTTCTTTGTCCTGGATCAGGTTAAATGTGACATTAGAGGAGGCCCCTGGGAGGAAATAATAGGTTATAGGGAGTTATGGTGGCAGCTAACCCTGGAAGCGAACAAAGCCCCTGGATTAAATGAATATATATCCATCTTACCCCTATTAAAATTAAGAGCAACTAGAATGTGAAAAGAAAAAAATAAAAAATAAAATAAGTGCAATATAAAATAAAAACAGAAGATGGCACTGTTGCTATGAAATGTTGGGACATTTTTATTTTATTTTATTTTATTGTTTAGAATGCATCATTGAAATGAAATAATAATAACATTTTTAAAGTGTATATATAACATATCATATCACATATTGTTTTTAAAGAAATGTTTTAAATGAAAGGTATTAAAATGTATGAAAGATTTAATGAAATAGTGATTTTAAATGAAAAATGAATTGTTTTACCATTAATTATTAATGAATTAGGTGGAACTTGATTTGCTTAATGAATTTGAAATAAAAGGTTTTTATTGGGTTTCATTTAGAGAAGTTGTATAAAAGACAAATGAAATGAAATGTCATTTATCTGATGAAGTCCATGTTTATAGGGACGAAAACGCAGGTGTAATTGAAGGCGTTCATAACGTTTTGGTACTACGTGTTTGGTGTGTGGAAACAAAATAAAAAGTAGTGGCAGTACTTTTTCTCTTTGGTTCTCTTTTGTTTGTTCATCAGTCGAGTGGAGAGATTTCGCTTGTGGATTAATCTAATATAACTAATAAACAATGATTACATCATTTATGATTTCATAGACTTTATAAATCTTTTTTTACAACCTTACTATAACTATCATTAACCAATTGGTTGATATGATTAGAAAAAACTCAGAGCTAGAGCTACCCATGTACCCAGGTCATTAAATTCAGCTACAGTTCCAATCACTCTGTGCTATATTAAACATTCACCTTTCAGTCTATGTCTTTTAAATCTCATATGCATAGTTTTTGATGCATTAAAAAGTATATCATTCTCCTGTGCCCGAATGTTCAATTTAGTAAAGTTCTTTTGCAGAAATGCCATATCTGTAATACATATAATCTGTTTACCCATTTTAGTCTTCTGCATACAGATTGTAGAACATCTCAGATGAAAATGGTAGATCTAAAAGATACAACCTAAACAAGCATGGGTCTAGTTCAGAACCCTGTGGGATACCCTGACTGTAACCTGGAATTTTACCTGTCCAATTGCTGTACTTGTCATATCCTGTTTGTAAGCTATGGAGATATCTATATTATCAAGAGTACACCGATACCTAGTTGTTCTAATTTATTGATCAGTGTTATGTGTATGCCCTATCAAATGTTGAAGTTAAGTCTATATAAATTACATCACAGCACAATTTTTCATTAACATCTGTTATCATATTGTTATAGAATGTCATGTTACAGATAATTATAGACTTATTTTCAACCTGTGCATGCTGATATATAGATTCAAGTCCCAGCCTTTTAATTTCTGACAATAATTTATTCAGAATAGCCTCTTCCATTATTTTCCACAACATGAAAGTAAATGTATGGGTCTGTATGACTCTCGGTTTGTCCTAAACTCATTTTCCTTAAAGACAGGTTTAACTAGTGCATATCTCTAATCTTGAGGAACTCCCTCCATATTTAGATGACTTAATGAATAAGAAATGTGATGTTACTCTAAGTTCATGCCAAAGTGTTTTCAGGTCATTATAATGAATTCCATCTCCTCCTTATACTCCATTTGGATTCACTTTGCTTATTGCTTTTTCAATATAATCTAATTTGATTTCAGTATCTGAGGTTACCTGGATGTTACTATGACAATTTATTACTTTGTGTAGCTAAACTGCTTTGCATAAGATTTTTTAACTTTATCTAAAATTTGCTGTGTCTAAGAATACATTTAGAATCTTCACACAGCGTATAAATGTGTATGTCTTTACACCTGCCACATCTTATATGGCTAGAAAATGGTTTTCTATTATGTTCAGTATCTTTATATATATATATATATATATATATATATATATATATATATATATATATATATATATATATTTTTTTTTTTTTTTTCTTCAAATTTGTCTTGATTTTGTCTTAGACTAAATTTAATTTGTCTGTTCAGTTTTTCAAAGTTATAGTTCAACATCTTTTCCATTTCTTTTTTTTGTCTCAAACCTTAATCAAGTATTTTGCTCTTATGTAAATATATCTTCCTGCTTTTGTGCGGTTAGATCCTTATGTTAAACATTTGTTTTTACTATTGCATTCAAACAATTTCTCTTGCTACATTCTTTCTTCAATTTTTCCATTGAAAGCATCATTCCAGTTTACATAGTGAATATTTTGTTTCCATATAATCTGTTATTAATCTTCTGTGCACTGGTTTAGATTTCTGTTCTGGCAGAAGTATCTAGCAACAATGTAACTGTTATAACCCCATGATCACTGTATATCAATGGTGGTAAAACCTGACTTGAAGTAGCATTCATTTCTTTTGGGCCACAAACAATGTCTAGTATATTTTGTTCCCTGGTAGGCTTTTTTACAATCTGAACCAATTGTTGTTCCTGAACATACATTGTAAATAATCCTTACTAATGTTGCTGAATCAATATTATTTCAGTCTGTTTCTAATAAATTTAAGTCACAGTCATTTTTATTTTTCCTCCAATGTTTGTTGAAATAAATGTATGAATTCCTATAGGTCATTTGCACTTGACTTTGGTGGTCTGTACACTCCAACAATTGTTATATGTTCCAGGGTCGTCTTTATTGTCACAGTTACATAGTCCATAGTACTGATATTATCACTGAACATGTAATAATCGCAGATCTCATAACAATCTTTAATTCCTATCATAACACTCCCACTCGATTTTTTTTGTTAGAACATCTGTTACAGTAAAAACATTTATACATTGACAGGATTGGTTTCCAGTCATTGTTCTTTAACCATGTTTCACAAACAATAACAACATCAATCTTGTGAGAACATACCAAATATTTCAGTAAAAAACTTTACCATTAATGCCCCTTGCATTAACAACCATCAAAGATACATCAAATGTTGCTCTCTGTGAACTGTTAAATTTTCAAACTGGCAAAAATCCTGTCTTGTGCTTGTCATATATTATAATATATCTGCTGCAAAAATTGTCTTCAATTTTCTTGACAATTCTCTCTTGTCTTGACAAGTGCACATCATCCTGTCTAAACACGTGTCTAAAATGAGGTTTAGGTGCTCAATATATTTCCATTTTTTAAACAGGCCATTTTTTCATGTAGGTATTCACTCAAAAGTATTTTATTCACAGTGACCTGGCTTTCCTTTCTGTTTGTGAGTTTTGAGAAATATGTCCGAACACCTGTACAAGCTATGCTGTCTAAGAGGGCTGTAAGATCCCTACTGACAGTCAAAGAGTTCTTACAGATGAGATCATTTGCACCAACATGAATAAAAATAACTCCATACTTCCTTATATTAAGGCAGTCTAGGGCCTTCCTCAAATCTTTTATTTTTGCTCCTGGCAAACATAACACTATTTCATATTTGTTATTTTCTCTGCAAATGTAAGTATCACTTCCACTAATAACTGAATCTCCTATAACTAGGATATCACTTCTGACCACATATGAAGACTCTCCAAATTTTAATCCATTAACATCTGGTGTATTGATACTTACAAAGGAATGGACTTCACCACCATTAGTCTTTTTAATCCCACTATTTTCACGAATTGTTACATCTATTATCATAAATTGTCATCCTGCTGACTTTGTACTTCCATAGCTTGAGCTAGTTTTTCTGCTTCAGTCTTTCTCCTGTTTTTCCTTGCAGTAATGTTCTTCAATCTTTCCAAGTTTAATTTTGATTTCTTCTTTTACACTTTCCCTTGCTCATTTGTTCTACATTCTGTTTTGGAAAAAAGTTTTAACTTTTTCTGATAGTGCAATGTAATCATTCCCTGTAATCTGTATGTATTGTCCTTGCATTATAGACATTAGTCAATTAATTTTTATTCATTGTTATGTTTTTGTGAGCATCTTCCTTCCTGTTTTTTTTTTTTCCTTCTACATGCCCTGAATCCTCAGACTGCTGAATACTTCCATTCTGAATTAGTCACATGACTTTGTGCAGGCAGGTTATTATGGTTATCAGATGCACACTCCACTATGTATTACATCCATCCATTTAAGTTTTAAAAGACCTGAACTTTGCCTGTGACATAAATAGAAAATTCTGGAGAGACCGATACGTATCTCAAAGGATCCCCTCACTATAGAATAAGCTCCCCATTCATGTGAAGCAAAGTTCATTCCTAATGCTAGTCAAAACAAATACTTTAACTATTGGATGGAAATCACAAATTCACCCTTGGTCTGGCCCCCATGTCTTTAATGGACAGAGGTTGACAGTGAGTAAATTAATCCCTAACTAACATACTCCTCACACATAACCCTTAGCTACCTCTTTACTAATATAGGCAACCAAGGAATTCAGGGACAAAACTGGGTTGGGTTGCACAGCTAGGCTTGTAAAGACCCTGGTGGTCATTATCATAGTATAAATCTATGAACCAATGAACCATCAACTGGGGCACGGTCTCTTTCAGGACTCGTGCAAATGGCACTATGGAGCAGACTCAGCTTGCAAAATCTTCAACATTTCTTTTATTACATTGTTTCCAAATGGTACTCTCTTTAAAGTTTTATGAGAACAGTTTAGTTTTACATAAGTGAATTCAGCTTCTTTTGTAATGAAAGACCACAGTCATGTCTAATAACATCTGATGTTGACGTATTGGACATTCTGTCAGCATATGCTTACCACTGTGCTCAACATATTTGTTATTTGAATTCTGAGTGTAAAGTGTTTTGTTTATGTCTCAGCACAGATAATGATTTGACTTATTGTTCATACAGAACTTCATGATGATTATGATAACTAAACACTGGGAATATATTCTGGCCAGAGTGACACTGATAATACTGGACACTAAGCACATTCATTCTCCTAGACACATTCTTATGATCTGAAGATGTGCATTTCTGTACAACATAATGAAAAATAGCAGTCCTGCTTTGAAATGGCTTTGAATTTTTACTGTCTCGGTCACTCTTACAATCGATTTGACTGCTGATATTTTGATGGTGAACTTTTGTGATGAAATTCTCATTCCTATGAACAAGGTTTGGAGTCTTGCCTCATGTATTGTGGACCACTATGCAAAAAAAGTTAAATTAGGGATACTATGTCAAAACAAATGATTTCAACATGTTTATGAGAGTTTGTGATAAAGTATCTTTAAGTTTAATGGTATAAAAACATATCAAAAACTTGGCAAGCTCTACAAATCCAAAATAGTTCCACACTAACACCGCCAGAATCACACTGTGAAATGCATACATTCTACCTTCTCCACTGTATGCCTCACCATTACTCAGCAATATTCAAATCTTCGTCATCACAAAACTAGAACTATGTTATAACAAGATAGCTAGAGTTGCAACCAGTCTGTCATATAAAAGTGATCACTGCTCTGCTCTGAAAACATTAAAATGGCTTGACTTGCCCAATTACCTCAAGTAAATTCAAATTCTAATTGCCACAGACTGATATATAATCATTTCCACTGTTTTCCTACAGTAACATTCTCAAACAGTACCTTCTTAACAGTCTACTTCCCTCATCTAAGAAACAGTTTCTTGAAACCCGGAAACCTAAACAAAAAAAAAAAAGGAAAAAAGAAACAAAGGAAAAAAGAAACAAAGGACATGATTTGTACTCCTGCATATTAGCCAAAACCTGGAACAGGATTCCTGCGGACATTAGGTCAACGCCTACAAGCCCCATTTTTAAGCGTACCCTAAAAGAATACCTTTTCAAATCCAGGCTCTGTACTGGCCTTCCTCCAGGTTGACGTGACCCTTTTATCTTTGTCTTACACACTGTCTCTCTCTGTCTTCCCTTTTCCTTATATACTCTTTCCTCCTTCCGGTCTGTTATACACCCACTATCTGTCTTACTGATGTTAGCACCTACCATTATTTCTCTCGTATTTCCTTCTGTATCATTATCATTAAATCTTATTTGACTCTTTTCTTTTCCGCCTTCTTTTGACCTTTCTTAGCCTCTAATACTCTTCTTACTGTTAGGTTCTCTGATTCTGCACCTTCTGTGCCTCGTTACTTTCGCTTTCTCCATAATATTCAAATATACTTAGATACAGCGGATACAAAAAGTGTACACACCCCTGTTCAGATGCCAGGTTTTTGTGATATAAAAAAATGAGACCACAATAAATCATTTCAAAACTTTTCCCACCTTTAATGTGGCCTGTAACCTGTACAATTCAATTGAAAAACAAACAAATCTGTTAGGGGAAAAATATAAAAAATAAAAAATGCACAATAAGCTGGTTGCATAAGTGTGCACACCCTTAAACTAATACTTTGTTGAAGCACCTTTTGATTTAATTACAGCATTGTCTTCTTGGGTAGGAGTCTATCAGCATGGCACATCTTGACTTGGCAATATTTGCCCACTCTTCCTTACATAAGCACTCCAAATCTGTCAGATTGCAAGGGCGTCTCTTGTGCACAGCCCTTTTCAGGTCACCCCACAGATTTTCTATTGGATATAGGTCTGGGCTCTGGCTGGGCCATTCCAAAACTTTAATTTTTCTTCTGGTGAAGCCATTCTTTTATTGATTTGGATGTATGCTTGTCATGGTGAAAGGTGAAATTCCTCTTCATCTTCAACTTTCTAGCAGACACCTGAAGGTTTTGGGTCAAGAGTGACTGGTATTTGGAATTGTTCATAATTCCCTACACCTTGACTAAAGTCCCAGTTCCAACAGAAGAAAAGCAACCCAAAGCATGCTACTGCCACCACAATGCTTCACCGTGGGATGGTATTCTTTTGGTGAGGGAAAGTGTTGTTTTTGCACCAAATATACCTTTTGGAATTGTGACCAAAAAGTTTAACTTTGGTCTCATCAGACCAAAACACGTTTTCCACATGCTTTTGGAGACTTGATGTATTGTTTTGCACATTTTAGCCAGGAATGGATGATTTTGTGTGTAAGAAAAGGCTTCCATCTTGCAACCCTACCCCATAGTCCAGACATATGGAGTATACTGGAGATTGTTGTCATATGTAGTACACAACCAGTACTTGCCAGAAATTCCTGCAGCTTCTTCATTGCTGCTGTAGGTCTCTTGGCAGCCTCCCTGACCAGTTTTTGTCTTGTCTTTTCATCAATTTTGGAGGGACGCCCAGTTCTTTGCAACGTCACTGTTGTCCCATATTTTCTCCACTTTTTGATGATTGTTTTCACTGTGTTCCATGCTATGTGCAATGCTGTAAACATTTGTTGCACCCTTCTCCTGACTGATACCTTTCAATAATGAGATCCCTTTGATGCTTTGTAAGTTCTCTGCAAACCATGGCATTTGCTGTAGCACACAAGTGAGTAAATGTCAGGAAAATCCTACTAGGACAGCTGAACTTTATTTGGGGTTAATCAGAGTCTCTTTAATTGATGGCAGGTGTGTACCCAAGAAGACTGAATGATGTAATTAAATCAAAAGGTTCTTCAACAAAGAATTAGTTTAAGGGTGTGCAGACATAACAATGTATTAGTTTAATGGCATGCACACTTATGCAACCAGCATATTGTATGCTTTTTATTTTTTATATTTTTCCCCTAACAGATTTGTTTGTTTTTCAATTGAATTGTACAGGTTATAGGTCACATTAAAGGTGGGAAAAGTTTTGAAATTATTTATTGTGGTCTGAATTTTTTATATCACAAAAACCTGGCATTTTAACAGTGGTGTGTAAACTTTTTATATGTGTCTATATATTTATTTATTTATTTATTTATTTATTTGCAGTTTGTTTGCCAGGATGGTCCATTGGGCCTGGAGAGGTGCGTTTTCAATGGGGTCCTGGGGAGACAAGCTCCAAGTTACATTATACATAATAGAAAACATAGTAAAAACATAGTAGATACAAGTTATTACAAAATACAGAAGTAATGGTATTAATAAAACAGTACAGGTGTTAGTAGGTGCAAAACATTCAATAATATTTACAAATATTGGAACCAACAAATGCTAAATAGAAATCAGAGTGAGGGAGGATGATTACAAATCTTTTTGCCCTTAGTTGAATTGAGTTGTTAGGAGAGTTTATGTAGGGCTGGAGCAGGTGCATTCCTACTGGGAAGTTAAATGTGAGTGGAGTAAAGTTTTAAAGGAAGAGGGGTTTCTAGTAGTGTGGGTAAGAGGTGGAAGTGAGTTC
This sequence comes from Protopterus annectens, assembly GCF_019279795.1. Taxonomy (NCBI): domain Eukaryota; kingdom Metazoa; phylum Chordata; order Ceratodontiformes; family Protopteridae; genus Protopterus; species Protopterus annectens. The sequence goes on along the minus strand of NC_056745.1, from coordinate 1,449,644,644 downwards.
CAGAGGCAAGCTAGAGAGAAGGACAGTAGCTGTTTACCAGGTGGGCGGGTAGGTTTGTGCAGTCTGACCATATTTTGGGTGTTAGATTGTAGGAGTCTATTTGGTCGATGCACAGTGCATTGTAAAGGTAGAGGCAAGGAAAGGACAGAAACAGGGACTGAAGCTGAGTTTGTGAGCTTAAGTAAGTTGAATATAGGTGAGGTAGTTGGGGAGCTCCAACCAATTCAGATTATGAAGGGCAATACAGTGATGGGTAGAGGATCTTTGACCAATAGCGAATTTTGAAATTTTATTGTAACAACAGGAGAGTTTTGGCTTAAGGGAGGATTGCAGGTTGATCAGGAGTGGGGCACCATATAGGAGGGGTGGGATGAGGTATGTAGTTGAGAGAACAAACTTGGGAGAGGGAGAGATGCAGCGAATGTAGCGATAAAGCATGTCTAGTTTCTAGTGTGTTTTTCTGATGTTTACTTGTAGGTGAGTATTAAACTTAAGTTGGTCATTAATAAGGACTCCTAGTAGTTCTGAGTTAGATACTATTTAAAGAGGTGTATTGCTTTGACTGGTGATAGAGAATGATTTTTTTGTCTATAGTGGTGGTTTTAGAAGGGGTGAATATTGTTAGTTTAGTTTTGGAAGCACTGAGTGCCAGATGGTTGTCGAACATCCATGGTTCAGTGGAGGAGAAGGCTTCTTAGGTTAATTTTATTAATGAAGGGATGGAGGTGGTGAAGTAGATGATTATTGAATCATCGGCATATTGGATAAGTTTTGCATTAGGAATTGTCTGTTAGAAGTCGTTTATGAAGATATTGAACATTAGGGGACCTAGAATGGATCCTTGTGGGACACCTGCGGGAATATTAAGGAATGGGGATGTGGCTTTCTTCCATTTGTTCCCTTTTTGAGAGATAAGTGGTAAACCAGTTGATAGAAGAGAGGGCTAGATTTAGTTTAGGGAGTTTAGTTAGGAAAAGATTATGAGAGATAGTATCGAATTCCTTAAAAAGGTTGAGGAGGATAGGTACAATACAGCCAGAGTCACTAGCCTTGTTAACTGTTTCTAAGAAGGAGAGGAGAGCAGTGGTAGTGCTGTGGCCAGGCCTAAATCCATTTTGTGTGGGAGACAGAACGTGGTTGTTTATGAGATGAGGTAAAAGTTGAAGGTGGATACATTTTTTGAGAAGTTTAGAGATGGGGGATAAGATGGTGATAGGATGAAAGTTAGTGACATTGTTATTGTTGCCCCTTTTGTGAAGGGGATAATATAGGCCTTTTTCCACAGTTGGGGAACGTAACTTTCTTTGATAGACTGATTTATTAAAATGCATATGGGGATGGCAATGACTTCTGCAGCTATCTTCAAAAAGTAGGAGGGAATTTGATCGGGGGCATTACAGCATGGTTTCAGATTCTGAAGAAGTATTTTTATAGTAGATATAGTGATGGGGTTCATAGAGAAGGGAGGAGGTTGGGAAGTGACAATGCTAGGGTTAAAAGAGATAGGGGAGGGTGGAGGTGGGGGAGTAACGTTTTTGGAGAAGGATTATGTTAGTTTGGTAATGGAATCAATGAAGAAATAATTAAATTGGGTGGCTAAATCTGTCAGAAGCATTTGGATCAGGGCAGGGGTTTTCTTTTTTGCCTGGGTTAATGAAAGAAGAGATTCCACTCCAGAACTTTTTTGGGGTTTGTTTTGTGGTTATTTTGGAGTGTAAAGAAATAGAATTTGCAGTCTGAGATAATTAGTTTGTTTACTTTGTTTCAATGTGTTTTGTATTCATTAAGGGTAAGGATAGTTTTATTTTTAGGGTAGTGTTTCCAAGCTTTGTCTCTAATATGCATGGTGGCTAAGGTGTCTTTAGTTATTCATGGGACGGAGTTACTTTTGATTCATTGTGTTTTTAGGGGCAAAGGAGTCTAATAGGTTTAAAAAAGTTGTATTGCAGTATGTGACAGCATCTTCTAGGGATAGGCTTTTTTGTGGGTTCCAGTTTATATGTTTTAGTGAGTCGGTGAAGGTATTAGGGTTGAATGTTTTTAGGGAGCGTGTAGAGATATAATTGTGGGATAGTTGTATGGAGGATGGATGGTGATGAGCAAAAGTAGGAAAGTGGTCACTGAGTGGGTTGGGAAGGGTACTACTATCGGAGAAGTAATGAGGGTGGGAGACAAGAATCCAGTCAAGGGTGCTTCCAGAGGGATAGTCCTTGGAAGGTCTGGTTGTGGAATTGATCAGCTGGGAGAAATTCTAGAGGTTTATATTTAGGGAGTTTGTAGGAGATTCAGTGGTGGTCCAGTTAATGTTTACATCACCTAGGATTATAGTCTGATTGGTGATGTTGGTGGAAAACCAGGAGAGAATGTCTTCGAGGATTGGGATATCATCACCGAGGGGATATATAGGGTGACTAAACAAATAAGTTTGTGTTTGTTTACCTAAAGTAGGGTAGGAATAAGTTCTGCATTTGCAAATTTAGGGATGGGCTTAGTATAGGGAGTAACAGAGAGAGAGGATAGGTAGAGGAGAGCAACTTCACCACCTTTTTGTGTATTCTATCATTTCTAATGATTTGATAGTTGGGAGGTATTAATTCAGAGTCTTTTATATGGGGTTTCAACCAGGTTTCAGAGATAGCAAGGACATCAGGCTGATTGTGGAGAACCTAGCCACGAAGGATAGGGATTTTGCTGCATACACTTTGGGCATTTAGAGCTGAGAAAAGGAGAGATTTCCCAGTTGAGTGGAGAGCAGGAGAGAGGGAGGGGCTTGGGTTTGGACCAGGGTTAGGGTGAATGTCACCAGAGAGAAGATTGGTAGTTAGTTGTTGAATATGGGTAAAGAGGTGCTTAGATTGTTTATCTACTAGTTTATGGATTATGTACTTTGATGGAATAGAGCTAATAAGGATGGGAGGAGAATAGTTTGGGGTAGGTTTGAGTTTCTAGGTGAATAGTTGAAAATTATTGAAGGATAGTGATAGGAGGAAATAAAGGTTGAAGAGTGTTTGTGTTGGAAGGGGAGTGGACAAGTTGTATGGAAAGGGGAGGATAAGTGGCATTTAGAGGTCTGTTGAGATGGATTAGGTAGGATAGAGTGACAAAAAAAAGTATTTGGATTATTAAAGAGGTATATTTTGTGAACATAGTGCTTGTTAGGAGAAGAGCTATTGTCAATATAATGTTGATGGGGGGGGGGTGTTACACCAAGTATGGTTAGATTGTATAGAAAGGGAAGGGTATGATAGATTAATAGGGTTGGAGTGGAGGAGGGATAATTATGTGTGGGGATGGAAAATAATATATTGGGTGATATGTATGTATATATATATATATATATATATATATATATATATATATATATATATATATATATATATATATGTAATCAGTCCCAGAGGTCACCACAGTAATCACCAGGCTGCAAACTGATGCTGAACCAATACTTAATGTCCACACACAGAAAATGAAATAAACGTTGCTGCTACAACGACTGTTGACTTAACCACGATGTTAAATTCCAAATGGCACAGAGATACTTCAAAAAATATTTTATTGTGTTAGCGCTTTCACCATTCCGGCTTCATCAGACAATACAGACAAATAACTTCTAAGTTGTATAAGAATACCATACTTCATCGCCATAGTATGCATCCACGCTTTGTCTTTAGTAACGTTATTAATGGTCAGTGTATGAGAGCATCGAGGTTAAATTCTATAGAAGAAAATTTTAAAGGAGAATTGGATGATTTATATGCCAGATTAAGGCAGCGTGGGTATAATGATAGAGAGTTGAATGAAGTATTTGGTCAAATGGAAGAACTGAGGGATAGTAGGGCCACACCATATTTCTCAGATGGAGGTAATATGGATGAAATGAATCATTCGGGTAGAATAAATGAATTTTTGAGAATTCCCCTATTTTATACAGCTGATATAGGGGTAGTTAAAGAGATAGTAACTAAGCATTGGGACACATTATTATTAGATGAGAGAATAGCGAGTATTGTGGGGCCAATGCCCCAATTCTCTTTTAAAAATAGAAAGAACTTGAAACGCATGTTATGTCATCGCCCTTTGATCAAGAAAGAGAAGAATAGGGAAGGTGAACCAACTAATACCTTACCGTGTGGCAGTTGTGGGCAGTGCAGTTATATTAATACTGATTGTGAGTTTATACATCCGAAAACCAGAAAGAAGTTCGTCTTTAATACATACACAGACTGTCAGAGTGAAAATCTAGTATACCTTGCTAGATGCTCTCAGTGTGAGGCCTTCTATATAGGAAAAACGAACAGAAAATTACGTGAAAGGATAAGAGATCATATTTACAATATACGTATAGGATATATCCATAATGCACTGGCAAAACATATAAGTACTATGGGACCATCACATAGTTTTAGTTTTATGGTACTACAAACGGTTGAGGTTACTTCGAGAGGTGGGGACATCTGCAATTTCACTGAAGAATGTGAGCTTAGATGGATTATACGACTTAGAACGGATGTCAGCCCAGGAATAAATGATAAAGTCCCACTGAAACCCATTCTAAAGAATAGGAAGTTGTCCGTTAGGTAAAATATAAAATTCCCTCAGTAGAGTTTTTATATTATAGTTTTAGTCTGTTCAGCAATAAATTAGTTCTGAATAATTATTAATTTTAGAACACTTATGAGAGCCATTTATTAGTTCTTGTGTCCATGAGATTCATTAGACAAGTAATATGGTTTTTAATAATGAATTTATAGTATTTATAAATAAATGTATTTATTTTTATTTATTTATTTATCTCTCTTGCATATAGGTGGATGTAATTATTTATATGGTTTTTATCCATATAGATAAGGTTTTATAGATTATTTAATGAATTGATTAAAAGTATTGAATTATATGTTTTAATGATAGTGAAGTTGAGGAAATGATGTAATGAATGTTTTTACCGTGAACCAATTGAAGGTAGTGGATTACTATTTAAATGGGAGAGAAGTTACTTGTTTGTATTGTCTGATGAAGCCGGAATGGTGAAAGCGCTAACACAATAAAATATTTTTTGAAGTATCTCTGTGCCATTTGGAATTTAACATCGTGGTTAAGTCAACAGTCATTGTAGCAGCAACGTTTATTTCATTTTCTGTGTGTGGACATTAAGTATTGGTTCAGCATCAGTTTGCAGCCTGGTGATTACTGTGGCGACCTCTGGGACTGATTACATTTATTCTTTCATTGCCACAGTATTCTTTGCAGTTCAGTGTGGTGTTGTTTTAATTAAATATATATATCTATGTATATATATATATATATATATATAAATATCTATCTATATATATATATATATATATATATATATATATATATATATATATAAATATCTATATATATATATATATATATATATATATATATATATATATATAAATATCTATCTATATATATATATATATATAGAGAGAGAGAGAGAGAAATCTTTTTGCCTGTCTGTGATGTAATTTTTCTTTTTTCTTCTAATGATCTCTTTTGCTTAATTTATTGTACCTTCTTTTATTACTTGTTTGTTTCCAAGATCATAGGTATACAAGTTGTATTATGTATTTTGGAGCTTTTTTCCCTGGGCCTCTGCTGCAAATGGGGTTTATGCCCAGTCAGACTTTCCCGCTAATCAATGTCAAATAAAATAAATAATATGATGATAAGTGGAATAAAGTTGCGTGTCATTAAATATGGTGAACATGTAGTATAGCCATTACTACTTCAACACTATCGTGTGACATTGAATTTTAAAGATTGTACATCTCCCATAATACATTGCATTTCTAAGCCTAGTGCTAGTGTAATTTAGATAGCTGAAGCATTGAAATCATTTCAATGAACAGCCATGTTCTGTAGAATTAAAGTTACCTGTTTTACTAAAATAATGGTGCATCCTGACATTTATAAAGCTACTGTTGAACATTATTAGGTAACCATTTGTTTCTAATCTTGCAGGATGTCAGAACCAAGATCTTTTTGATGAACAAAACAAATGCCTCATAATTTACAAAATCATACCTAACACCTAGAGTGAATCTGCTAAGCTCAACTCAATTAGTTTACAGATAAAAAGTCAGTTTACCTCATAAAATTCACTGAAACTGACTAAGACAGCCTAAAAAATAATTATAATAAGAACAACTGTAACCCTCCAGAGCCATTTGACTCCTCAGGTCATTTAACTGACATGCCTGAAGACAGAAGTTCACATGGTTGCACATGCAACCAAACTGGAAAAAGAAACAGTTAACATCCAGGTATTGTATGAGTCCTGAATTTGAATCCATATAAGTCCCTTTTCTTTCACAGAGGGATGGTGTATTATATGATTCTGTGATAGCAAACTCAATGAACATATTGTGCCAAAAATAAACATAATACACAAAAGTGCATGCTTTCACAGACTTGTATAAACCATGGGAGAACGTGTTGAAGCTTTTTAAGGCAACTGTATGACCTGGCTATAAACTGGGAGTTTAATGGTACAAATGATGAACAAATAAGAGACATTATTGTCACTGGGCTGGCTGCCATAGACCTATATCAGAAGTTACCATAATGAGTCAGATCGGTGTGGTAGGTGTGGCATGAGATGTGACAGTTACCATAATGAGCTAGAGCAATGTGCTGGGTGTGGCACAAGGTGTGACCATTCAGAAATAAATAATCCAAGAAGAACGAGCCTGAAGACCAGCGAAGCTATAATACACCTCTTTATTTATCGACTCAGCTATAAGGAATGATCCAAACCACACAAATAAAAACAAATCCAATAAAAAGATTAAGGTCCACTGAATCGTGGACTTCCTCAGAATCAAATACACTAATTAAAAGATTCATTTTAAAGCCAACTAATGGAGTTTCATTTGCCTGGTTTTAACATATTATATTTTATTGTATTTTGATGTTTTAAATAATATATCCATTATAAGGTTGATAGGTTATTATTTAAAGACATTTAAAATATTTATCATTTTAATATAGGTAATGTTTGTATGGTTTTCATTGCATACTAATGTATTGCTGGAACTATGTAATGTTATACTAAGGTGATATGTTTTTAAAAAATGTATGACAAATATGTCTTTAAATTTCACAAGAAGTTGGCGCCAAAAAGGCTTTAAAATGAATCTTTCAATTAGTGTATTTGATTCTGAGGAAGTCCATGATTCAGTGGATGAAAGTGCTTAATCTTTTTATTGGATTTGTTTTTATTTGTGTGGTTTGGATCATTCCTTATAGCTGAGTCGATAAATAAAGAGGTGTATTATAGCTTCGCTGGACTTCAGACTCGTTCTTCTTGGATTATTTATTTCTGCTTGGCTCGTAGTGACTACTACAAGGTGTGACCATTATCATAATGAGACAGATCAGTGTGCTGGGTATGGCTGAGTGTCCTACTGATCAATTGCAACAACCTACCAAAGTGCCACCAAGGTACCATGGACTATTAATCAGACTAAAATGTTTCAGTGTCATAGTAAGCCATGTGCCCAGTAAACACCTTCTGCAGATGTGTTATTCAGAAATCTTATATAACACCAACATTTATCCAGTAGCAAAGCAGACATTGCCAACTATGTGCAAAGCATAATGATGACCAAACCAATGACTACCACGAGGCTTGACAAGCTTAAGCAAACTATCCAAAATGAGTAAGAAATACAAGCAGTTATTGAGTATGTGCATCATAGATGGCCAAATCACTGGACACTGTTAAGTAAATTTAAAAAAAAATCTAGATTCATTCCTGAGGTATGGACAGTGCGAGCAAGAAAATGTGGCATAATTGAAAAAAAGCATTATGTGTTGAAATGTCTGATCTTCATTTCCAGCTTGAATATGTGTTCTATTATTTTGACAATTTTAAAAGTATAGAACAAGTCTCTGTGTTGAATAAATCAGTAAAATACATGTATATCTATTTTTCTGCCTATGGATGGATTCATGACTTATGTCAAAAAACAAAATCTCCAAAGTTATTTTATCAAATACAACTGTTTAAAAATAGACTTTCCAGAAATACAAAAATAAATATATAAATAAACTAAGTGTTTTTGCAAGTGAAGCAATCCCACCGTACCTCCACACTACAATAACTTAAATATATATACTAAAGGGCCTATCTAAAGCAAATATTGAAGACAGGGTAGAAGTGCAACTGTTCACAGAGAAAGAGATAGGAGTGCTGTCGAACCAGCCCATTCAGGTGTGACTGTGACTGTTCCTATTTGTGATCCTGTTTTCTTGACTATACTGTTTTCTAGTTAAGGTAAAGGTGCTAATGTTTATTATAACAGTCTGACCCAAAGTTTTCCCTCTGCAAAGATTTGTCACAGAATCCAAATATTTTTGATAAAGTAATAGAGGCAGATAAGAATTATCAAATCTTTCAGAAAAAATGCATTGTTTGTTTTTTTTTCAAGAAAGTTCATTTGCAGGATCAGTCCAGACTTTTAAATGAATGGTGCCTCACTTGTACACCACTTTACTTTGTGATTTTGAAAAAGAGATTTTTTTCTGTTTAAGTTGGAAGAAGTGGAAATATGTGGAATAATAATCTTAAGAGTATTTGTGTTTACCGTATGTACCACAGACACTGTCACTTTAAAACTGCTGTATGACACTGACATTTTAAAGCTGTACATATCCCACAATGCCTTGTATTTCTAAAACCTAGTCCCACTGTGTTTGAGATGGTTGAAGTGTTAACATTGTTTCCTTTGCCCATCATGTTGCATAGAATCAAAATTACATGTTTGTCTAAAATATTATGCAATTTTTCAACAAAGCTTCTTATTCTATGTTGCTTGGAACTTTTTGTTGTTATATACATATTTTTACTTTTCTAACTTTACATCTAAGGCTGATTCATGGAAATAGTCCATTTGGATCACTGTTCTACCTCATTCAACATATGCATATATATATATATATATATATATATATATATATATATATATATATATATGTGTGTGTGTGTGTGTGTGTGTGCATATATACATATATAAATAAATGGTATATCCTGATGTTTGTAACACTTACAATTAACATTACTTGTTAACCGTATGTCAGCACTCTGACAATTTAAGGGTTGGAATAGTAATCAACAAAAATAAGGTAGCAACTGTCTCTGATTTACTGTACATTCTGAAAGCATTCCACTCCATGGACAATTTATTAATTCATGAGGAATCCTGACATCTTTAAAACTGAGTTTGTTATACAAATTACAAATAAGGTTTGATTTTTTTTTTCACAATTAGTGTCTTTTAACATGCCTATCCAAAGTAAAGCACCACATAATTTTCTTTATGTTTGAATAATCCAAAATATGCTTTATGTAACACTGCAATATACACTAAGCCATATTTTTCAGTATCTAGAATTCTAAATAATCTTTTATATGCAAAGAAACTCTACTAGATCTTAACCTGTAAACATTCTATTATATTGTCTAGGAAATAAGTCCTGGTTGTGCTTTGTGATTCAGAATCACTGCACATGGAATTATGTTACTAATGCTTAAACATACTCACTGCTCATGTACCTACAGATCATTCTCTCTACAAATATATGAATCATTAGCTTTGGAACTGTTTGAATCCCATTATGAATAAGTGATTCAATGTCTCTGACACTATAAGAAACAGTGGCTCTGACTAAAATCTGCACCCTGGTGTACAATTCCATCAGCTGAACACTATGAATTTGATGAGTTATGCCCATCAGTTCATATGCAGCACTTCCTAAAATATTAGGCCATTAGACTGACACAATTTGAAATATCAAATTAGAACACATCATTCACCACAAAAAGTTCAAAAACTGGTTGAAACAAAAAGAAAAAGAAGACAAACCACACTGGCAACTGTAAATATAAATTAGTGCTTTCGTTTACTGGCAAATTGTAAACTTCTTCAGATAAAAAGCCATCTTAACATACGCATTATATAACACCATACATTCTGATGTCATTAAAATACATAATTGATTAATTAATCAATTAACTAAATTAAATATAAGGAACTTTTAAAGATACCACTTAAGTAAATTCCAGGTATTAAATATGAAATAGTAATACAAAAAATTGTTGTTGCAAAAAGCATGTTCAATTCAATGAAAGACACATAACATATAAAGTACAATACACTATCTATATAATGCTTTCAATTTCAATAAACTTTTTATAGAAATCATTTCATTTAAGCCTGGTGGTGAGGTTGCATTAAGTTTAAGCTGCCATAAAATTTCTTTTTCCTCCAATTTGAGGCTAATAGGACCCCCCCCCGCCCAGTTTCATAAACACAATCAATAATAACAAACTGAAAATTGTGACTAGGGTTATGTATAACATGCCTAGCCAAGGAATTACAAGGATTCTGTTTATGGATAGCATAAATGTGTTCATGCACTCTGTTCTTAAAGCATCTATCCATTTTGCCCACATAAAATGATGTACACAGGGTGCATAATCCTAAATAAATAACTCCTTTAGAGTTACAATTAAATTTATTATTAATGTAAATCTTGTTTTTTCCTATCATAATAGAACTTACAGTCTTAATATATTTGCACCAGGAGCAACATTCACGTTTATACATTCCACAATGTGGTTTATGAATGTAAGTGCTTCCTTTTTCCAAAATTTCCTTCAGATTCAAACCCCGTCTGTAGGTAAATTTTGGTTCTGGTGCAATGATTTTATTAATGTCCATATCATTGAGCAAGAAAGACCATGTATTTTGATGACATCAGAATGTATGGTGTTATATAATGAGTATGTTAAGATGGCTTTTTATCTGAAGAAGTTTACAATTTGCCAGTAAACAAAAGCGCTAATTTATATTTACAGTTGCCAGTGTGGTTTGTCTTCTTTTTCTTTTTGTTAGAACACATCATTATTATTTCCAACAGTTTGTACTAGTGTCCAAAATAGTCAGTAATGAAGCATTAGCTAGAGGCAATGAATTTCTGAACTCCATCTAAGTAAAGGAAATTTAGTGATAATAATGTACCCAGAACAACTGCCTAGCTAAAAATGTGTTAAATTTATCATTCACACATATCATTTCGGGTCATTATTATTTTATTTTATTTATTTTTTTACATTGACATCTTTTCTGCATTTCTGAGCCTTATGCAGAAATACTATATACTGTCTCAACACACAGGGTAACCAACATTCATAAGCAAGTTGCCACCTGAACTATAATGTTTTGTCATTAGTTCTCTTGGCTTTAAATACTTATGAAGTAGTTTTTGACTCTTAAAAATTCAGGACCTGCATAACTTAGTAAAATGATTAGCTTGACCACATTCACAGCACTCATTGCTAAGAGCTAGACATTTTGCCATGCTAATAACTACATCTAGGACAAGATGGTTGCTAGTCAAGTGAATGCCTTTCATTTCTAGCTGTGCCAACACTTTTATGAATTACTGAAGTTCTTTTCACTGCTATACTGTGAATCATTATTTTCAAGTAAAGCTTTGACTTTATAATACCAGTGTGTCAATAATCAAATGACTCACTTCATTTTTAATCATACACATATCCAAATCTCCAGAACTCTCTTTTGTAAGAACATTGCTTAACACTCCTTCTTCACACACCTTTGCATCTTTTTCCAGTGTTAAGTAGGTTTCAGATAGTAGTTTATCATTTTTCCTCTCTTATATCACATATCTCTCTCTCTCAGCAAATAATCATGCATGTCACTGGACTCACAATCTTTGCTTCTGTGTCTTGAGTCAGTCATGCATCAGCAGACTCTTCTGATCCCTGATTTTATTCTAAAATACAAATGACAAGCATATTGCAAAGTCTTTTTGGGCTCACAGCATCTCTGAAACTTGAGCTTTAAGGGCCTCAGACATATTGCTCTAAATGTAATGTATTAAATACCTTAACCACATCATCTCCTGACAAATGTAGAAACATAGCAATCTGAATTTCTCTACTGTTTTCAGATAGACCCACTGCAATGCTGTAATCATTAAAGTTTTGAACCAACTGTTTCTTAAATTTCTGCCAAATTTCCTTGAAGAACAAGTAATGCCGCCACCATGATTTGAAACAAATGAGCACATAATGAATCTTAACTGTTTTTATTGTATTGTTAATGGAGGTGTTGAAAAGTACAGAAGGGTTCACAAGAACAAGAAATGATACTCAAAAGTTTATTTGAAGTTTTATTATGCTGAAACCAGTTACAGTACTTTTTCAAAAAATTCACCCTTTGCTCAGTTAGATACAACAATAATTCTCAGAGTTGAACATAAGTGGCTATAGCAACTTTAAAAAAATAGTAGTTAACAGAAAATTAAAGCTGCTGTTCTCGCATTGCCTTGATAAATTGTGGAATTTTCAAATACTTTTTTGGATGACTTGGAGGCTAATTAACCTAGAAGTATGTGCACGTGACTTACACATCCTTGTTTGAGGCCCTATAGATAAGGACTTGCTTTTTTGGTCCCCTTCCTGCAACATTTTCAAAAGACTGGAGGATAAAGGAGAAAATGTATAGTTAGTGAAGCACAGCTTTTACCATCCTGTCACAAATTATAACAGGAACTACTCCACCAGGCAAGATTTTACTACTGGGGTCAGGCCAAATGTAAACAGCCAAAGAAAAGGAACACCACACAGAAGACAGCATAGCGGGAAAAATATAGAGGAAGGCATGGCAGCCTCCAGCTAGGGCCCAGGTCTTAGGACTGAGCAGCTGTGAATCTGCTAGCATCTTTCCCCTTCCAATTCCCCAGGAAACACAATCCTTATTCACTGTCCCACTCCCTCCCTTATATTGCACCATGATAGGTGACAGGTTTGCCTTCTTTTATTAGAACTGTTCTTAAATGACCCCTGTGGGGTCTACAAATTCTTTCAAAGGAGTTCAAGCTTCAGCTTCTGATCATACCACAAAAAGAGGTCTGGCACCATTTCCAGAAGGCTAAGACTACTTTGTTGACCCATTAGGGTTTTATTTAAAGATGTTCCTTATACCAGAAATTATGGACCTGAAGACCCATATTACATTTGTCAAGAACAGACAAGATGTGAAAGATTTCAAAATTCAGGATGTTAACTCTACAAACCATGCTTTCAATCCTAGGCCCACAGGCTCTTTAATGACACTAAATCTCAAAGATGTTTACATCCATGTTCCCATTTTTAAGAGGCAAGGACATTTATAGTACCCCTACTTGAACGATTGTCTGATACAGATGAGACCCAGGTGGAGATACAAAGGATGCTACAGTATGGCCTGGATTCTCTCAATGAACTGAACTTCTTCCTCAGTGAGCACTAACTCAATATTCACAGAGACAGAAATACAGTCTTGTTCAGGACAATGTTGGATACTACTTTAAATGACACTTACTGCAGGAGCAGCAACACCTGTGGTGCACTGTTACAGTCCTGCCCTTGTAAGGATTCAGCTGAAATAATGGATACAGAAACTGCAAGTAAATACACACAACCTACCCCAACCCGTCCCTGACCATGGATGCCATGGACACTTTTAACATGGACACTTGGAGACCCAGGGAGAAAATTTACATATAAACATCAAGGTTATGATAACTGTTATCCAAGCCATCAAAGACTTCAAGGCATTCTGGAAATGTGGGGCTGAAAAGCATCACATCAATGGCACATTATATAATACATAAAAAAGGAGGAACACATTGTTATCATTTCTAGGGGGTAGCCATGCAAACTGGAGAGCAGGAACTGGAGTTCAACATCTTCCCAAAAGTAATTTACATACCAGCAGAGGAGAACTCCTGGGCAAATCAGATGAACAGGACTTTAGGAACTCCACAAGTGTAAATGCTAGAAAGGATAACCTTCCTTAAGCTCACAAATAAATGGGATGTACTGGTGAAAGAGCTGAGCCAAAACACCAAAGAAAATAGCCTTTTGCAGTGGGAACCTTATCCATCATTTGTATATGTTTGTTTAAGTATGATTTTCCTCCAATACCCTTGCTCTCAGCATAGTTCAGATACTATGGAGGAGAAGCCAAGAAATGATCTTTAGTTCATCTTTTTGTCCAAGGCAGCACTGGTTCTCCCACATGCTCCAGATGGGAAGGGAGAAATCATTACTGCAGTTACAGCATGTGAACCTCCAGATGCAGTCCTGGGGGTGTCTAGTACAGTCCTGTCTGTCCACAGGAAAGCTAGCAGCTTGGATGATATAGCATTGTTACCAAATGAAAATGTGCTAAAATTTTTGAGGGACTCTAGATGACCAAGCACAAGAAAATTTTGCCTAGCTGTAGACAAAAGATTCTCTCTCTCTCTCTCTCTCTCTCTCTCTCTCTCTCTCTCTCGCTCCCTCTGATGCCAACGGAGAAAGTAGCACCCAAAACAGAATGATGGGTCAGTGCTTCTGCAGTGTCTGCCTTGTTTCCACTTGCTTATCTTATGCCTTTGTAAAGGTACATCTTTCAGCTGCATTAAGCCCAGCAATCAAACAGTTCCTGAAAGGCAAACCCCACCCCTGGCCACCTAGCAGATACCAGACCTCAGCCTGTGATTTGAATTTTGTATTCAGGAAAAATAACATTGTCTTTCCTTTGACCCTGCACAAACATTATTACAGCAGTAGCCCTGAAGCCATCCAACTCTGTATTTTTCCTAGATTTCAGAATATAAGGCAAATAGGTTCATAGGTTCATAGGTTCATAGGTTCATAGGTTTATACTAGGCTATCTGCCCTAAGGCATTTATAAGCCTAGCCCAAATTATTGTGGCTTACGCCACCCCTTATATGAAAAAATACTGTGCCCATTAGTTTGTTGTGCCTCTGTCCAGCAGTGACCCAGAGATGATTCCCGGGGTAAACCTACGATCTCCCATCCACAGGTCTAGATTTCTCTTGAACAGAGTCAGCGAGGTGCTCTGCCTCACATGGACCGGGATTTTATTCCACAGCATAGGGAGTCTCTGAGTGATAAATCTATCCCTCCAGCACGTCCTATTTATATCCGTGCTAAGGTTTAAGTCGCTTGCTCTAGTGGTTTTGGTGGATTTGGATTTTTGAGGTGGAGCATGTCCATTAATTCGGGTTGGACATGGCCTTGTATGTCAGGCACATGTCACCTCTGAGCAGACGGTATGCGACTGAATAGAGCTGGAGTTTCTTCAATCTGGCAGCATATGACAGATTTTGGAGTCCCTTTATCCTTTTGGTGAGGAACTTTTGGGGTCTCTCCAATTGCTGCAGATGTCGGGTGAGATACATCCCGAATGGGGCATTGTACTCGATCATTGGTCTGATAAGTGAAGAGTACAGGGGAACAATGACCTCACTAGATCTGGATGTGAATCCCTTCATGATCAGGTGGGCAATGTAGAAGGTCTTTCTAACCACTTTAGCAATGTGAGTGTCAAAAGAAAGGCCACTGTCAACCTGGGTCCCCAGGTCCCTGATAACCTCTTCTGTGCTTAGTGGATTTCCACCTATATGGTAGCTTGGGGTTACCTTGTTTTTCCCGAAGGGTATGACTATACATTTTTTGGCGTTTAACTTCAGGCCATGGCTCTGGCACCAGCTATATGTTTCCGTGAGTCCCTTCTGAAGGATATCCGTGTCCGATGCACTTTCCACTATGGCGCCCAGTTTGCAGTCATCTGCAAACTTTGTCAGCCAAAGTCCTCCCATGTTGGCCTGTACTTCTGAGAAGTAGATGCCAAACAATAGGGGGCCAAGGACCGAGCCCTGTGGGACACCACTTGTGACCGGCTTGGAGTCTGACACAGCGCCAGCAACTCTAACCCTGTGGTTTCTGTCTTTAAGCCAGTTTGCAACCCATCTTGTGACATATGGGTTTACATTTAAGCTGGTAAGTTTTTCTACAATACCCGAGTGGGGTATTGTGTCGAAAGCCTTTGCAAGGTCAAGGTAGGCTGTATGGACTGCCTTTCCCTCATCAATGGCCTTGGTGACTATTTCGAAGAAGTCGATCAAGTTCAAAAGGCATGATCTTCCCTTGACAAAGCCAAACTGGGTCGGGTCCAATGTCTGCAAGTCCCCTATATCTTTGTTTATGAGCTCCATTATGATCCTCTCCATAGCTTTGCAGACTAGACTTGTTAAGCTTATGGGGCGGTAATTACCAGGGTCCGTGAGGCGCCACCTTTGTGGAGTGGGACCACAGTTGCCGTCACGCCACTCCTTGGGCACGTATCCTGTGGTAAGGCTGAGATTAAACAGCTGCCTTATGTGCGGGTTTAATTCCTCATTTAGCTCGTGTAGCACACAGCCGGGGACACCATCCGGTCCCATTGATGCTGTGTTTTTAGCTTTAGAGAGAGCAGCTTTCACCTGCGCATTTGAGATGTCCGGGAGGCTACACTCGGCTGGGATAGTTATCTCTCCTTTAGGGGAGAGGGGTGAAGTTTGCACTGAACCTGTCTGCCAGTATGTTGGCAATGTCTGTGGGTTCAGTGATTTTGTATCATTTTGGACTAATTCTGAGCATATCTGTGAGTTTCCACCCAGGTTCCTAACATAGCTGAAAAAGGCCTTATGATTGTCCTTTGAATCCATGGCAATTTTTCTCTCAAAATTGGCCTTAGTTGATTTTATGAGTGCTCGTATTTTTTACTAATAATGATCAGGGTGACTTCCCTTTTATGGATTTTGTTCTATCATGTAATAGCTTTCTCCTCTTATTGTAAAGTTTGTTAATGGCTGGGGTCCACCAGACTGGACGTTTGCCCTTTGTGGAAAGAGTCTTGGTTTTATTTGGGATTGCCTGATCCATGCAGTCCTGGAGGTGTTCATAGAAGGCATTTGTAAGGGCTTCCGCAGCTTGGGTTGTGGTTTCCTCTGACTCAGGGGCCTTGAAGGATACCACACCAGTCTTGAGTAGTGTGAAGTTTGCTTTAGAGAAGTTCTTCACTATGGTCTTTTTTGTTTGGGGTGGGGGCGGGATGTGGATTTCCAGTGAGATTAGTTTATGATCAGATCTCACCAATGAGGGATATACTTCCGGTGTGGAGCATTTTGTCCCCATGTTTGTGACAATGAGATCTAGTATATTTTCTCCTCTCGTGGGAACAGTAACTAGCTGTTCCATGGCATTTGAATTTATGAACTCCAGGAACCGTTGGGCTAGAAAGTTAGGGCTTGAGTAATGTTCCCAGTCTATATTCAGGTAGTTGAAGTCACCCAATATGATGGTGTTTGGAGATACATTTATACCCTCCAGTGTCTTCAGGAAGGCTGTGTGGGGTTCCTGAGTTTGAGAGGGTGGCCTGTAGCATGCTACAATTTGTAGAGCAGTTTTGCCTATGGTTAGTTGCACCTGGATGGTTTCGAAGCTTCATGCGTTGCCACCAACCTGGAGGTGTGAGTATCCTTTATGAATATGGACACACCCTCCTTTTGTGGAGTGGTCCGGGTTTTGGGGCCGGAACGCATGATATGAGGTAAAACCTAATAGTGCCGGGGTGCTCTCAGGAGCCTTGAACCAGGTTTCAGTTACAGCACAGACATCGATGTTCTCCATACTGAGAAGGGCCTCGAGTGCGTGCATTTTGAGATTTAGACTTCTGGCATTGAGCAGCATTACCCTCAATTTCTTCCCATTTTTGTTTTCTAGGGTGGTAGGTTTAGAATTTGAGCCTTGCCTAAAAAGGCACTATGGGGTGGCAAGAGCCTTAGCCAATATCCGGAATCCCAGGGTGACAGGTGCAAGCCGTCCCTTGAAGCAGCGTGGCTTGTCAAGCATGTCATCCCAGGCAGACAGACACTGGATCCCCTTTGAATGACACCAGACATTAAGCCAATTGTTAAAGCTGATCATCTTGTCTCTATATTGTGGCATCATTCTTGGTGAAGGAAGGATACTGCTCAGGGTTAGGGTCATACCTGCCTGGGCTACATAATCAGAGAGCTCCTCTATGTCTCTTTTCATGTAGTCCAGGGAGGTACGTCTCAGGTCGTTCACACCAGCATGGACAATGACTGTGTCATATTTGTACTTGCCGTGGAGTGACCCGAGTGCTTGTGTTATGTGGCGGATTCTAGCGCCCGATAGGCAGCTTACTGTGACCCTCTCCTTGTTCAGCCTGGTGAGTGGGACGTCAGTGTGTCTGACTATGGAGTCACCTATGACAAGTATGTTTGGTGTTGTATTTGGCCTTAAGGGCTGTGACTGCTTTGCACACTGCTTTTGTGGTTTATGTGTTGCTTGTGGGGTGTCTTGAGGTAGCAGTTGTTTGGGTGTCTGCTTTGGAGGCCTCTGCTGTTTAGGTAAATTTTACTCAGAGCCTCCGAGTATGTCTTTGTGTGTTTATGTGTTTGATTCAGTGGAGTGGTAGCATTATGTGAGGCTGGTTTTGTGGTGTGTATAGTTGCCTTCTCCTCCTGTCTGGTCTTGCCAGTCCTGAGTTGAGAGAGCTCAGCCTCCAGTTTGGCTAAATAGCTGCATCTCTGCAAGTATTTGTGTTATGTGGGAGGAGGAGAGGGTTGTCTGTGTACATGAGGCAGTTATAACATTGCCTCAAGATTCCCAGATTCACCAGCTGGACCGAGAGGAGATTGACAACTGACCTTTGGACATGCTAGAATAATATTGGGAAATCCTTAATTGAAAACAAGGGCCAGTGGGGAGTGAGGGTGTAGTGCTTTTAATTTTTAGTGCTGACTTATATAATTGCTTTAGTGAGCAAGTGCCAGGTAACTTGAGTGCAATGTGTTACAAGTAACTAAATGCAAAACGACAAACAGTAACTTTCTTTCAAGTGAAACAAGGAAATAAGTACAGTAAGCAATGCAGATATCACTAGTGATCCACAGAAGCGCTGAGAAGTTGCGTATTAGGTGGAATTAGCTTCCAGGGAAATAACAAGCAAACAAACAACAAGCATATAAACAAAGCTAGATTCAGTAGGCCTGGATCTAGTCTATGCTAGAGCAAACAAGGTGAACCAATTTCAGTAAGATACAGTTCAAATATTCAGGCACTATAAACCTTTAACCAGAAAATTCCCAGCTCAGAAGGGCAGAGTCCAGCCTCTTCTCCCACAAGAGTGCAGACCACGAACCTTCTTAATGTAAAATAACTGGCCTGAAGCCCAAGTGCCTAAACCAGAACTAATACACTTGGACACTGGGCTCTCAATCAGCAGTTCCCAACTTAGAAGGATGAAAGCTACCTGTCCTGCCACCACAGTGCTTGCCACAAACCTTCCTAATGTAAAACAACTGGTCTGAAGCCCAAGTGCTTAATCCAAAAGACTTGAATGATAGCTACACTTTAATCAAGTTACAACCAAGCAGTAATAAATACCATTGAATACTTTAGAGAATGTCTGGATTAAGATTAGTGCTCAAATGATTTTGCATTCTTTAGATATGCATAGATGATTGTGATAGCACCTTTATAGAATTAAAGCCAGCAAACGATCAAAACAGTTGTTTGTCTCTATTGCAGAAAAAGGACTAACAGCATAAAAACAAATGATCTCTAAATGGTGCATTGCATTAATTTCTGCTACAAGACTCATTGAAGGTCCCTGCATAAAACAGTTACATCCTATTAAAAGGATTTAAATGTATGACATCCTAAAGACAGACAATTGTTCTGCCTACACCTTCTCAAATAATTTACAGGTTGGTTATGATCTCCAAGACAAGGATGGGATTTGTTTCCGTCATTCTGAAAAGCATGATTCATGCTTACTCCTGGTAGAAATCCAACCATCTTGTCTGATGCATCCAGTTTGGGAATCCATCCTAGTGTTAAGATTGCAACAATGACCCACACAAAGTGCATGTCAAGTTTTATCTTCAACTTTCCATAATAGTAGATGTTTGAATGTGGTAAATGATGCAGACCTGATTCACTGTCTCCATCCACTCAATAGACTTGAGACATTTAATGGATGAGTGGGTGGGTGCAGACCTGATTCACTGTCTCCATCCACTCAATAGACTTGAGACATTTAATGGATGAGTGGGTGGGTGCAGACCTGATTCACTGTCTCCATCCATTCAATAGACTTGAGACATTTAATGGATGAGTGGGTGGGTGCAGACCTGATTCACTGTCTCCATCCACTCAATAGACTTGAGACATTTAATGGATGAGTGGGTGGGTGCAGACCTGATTCACTGTCTCCATCCACTCAATAGACTTGAGACATTTAATGGATGAGTGGGTGGGTGCAGACCTGATTCACTGTCTCCATCCATTCAATAGACTTGAGACATTTAATGGATGAGTGGGTGGGTGCAGACCTGATTCACTGTCTCCATCCACTCAATAGACTTGAGACATTTAATGGATGAGTGGGTGGGTGACAATCTTCTTCCCTCCTTTTCTTACCCCTGTTTTCTTGTCTCTCTCCACTCCTTGTTCAACCTTCTCAGGAGGGCTTTATTTTCAAGGACACAGACCCTTCACTGCAAGGAAACATTCGGTACTAACAAACTGTTATAGACTTGATGAGAGGCAAGAATTTATTTATTTTTAAATTGTATTATTTATTTGTTTATTTATTTATCCTTACTTAAGTGGGTGAGTTTTATTAGGCTAGTAGCCAATCTTCAGGGGGCAGGGGGGCAAGGTGGTATTTAAACTTTTAGGGGATATTTGGCCAGGGCATCAGGGAATTTGCCCTACTAGTCATTGTTGTGAGTGGGACCCATTTTGGAAGAGTACTTCCTGTGTCCATTCCAGGCACTGAGGTGGCCAAGAGAAACAGGGACTGAGATGGAGAGAGAAGGAGATGATGGAGGTGTGAAAGAAATGGAGGAGAAAGCAAATACTGAGACTGGGGAATATATGCAGGATTCCAAGGAAATTCTTCAAACAAATCTGTTTGAGGGAGGTGAGCCAGTAAATGGTTGATGTATAATTACAACACTCCAGTTGGAATGATTATGGGATGATTTACTTAAAAAATGGTGGTGCAGAGTGAGCCAGAAAATGAAGGAGATGTTTCTTGGGGGGGGGGGGTTATGGAGAAAATACAAAAGGAGGATGCAGAGACAATCCTGAAGAATAGTGGTGGCATGGAGAAAAACATGCAGAGAAAGTCAAAGAAGACAAACGTGGAACAGCAGAAGAAAGGCAGAAGAAAACAAAAAAAAGTACATGGTAAGGATTCAAAGTAAAGAAGACAAAGAAATGGGCAGGTATGAAGTGTGGGGCAATTTAATAGCTCATTTGGGTATAAATGCACATGAGGTAAGAGCTTTTATTCTTATTAACAAAGATACATTGTGTGACATTATATTTCAGAATGTGCTCCATGGAAAGTTTTCTTAGGGAATATGAGGAAAAGAAAATTGTAACCCACGTAATTTTAATGTAATACAAGCATTTAACAGGGAAACAAAAAAAGAAAATCCATGTAAACTTAAAAAAGAGGTAGAAAGAGAGACTTTGAAAGGACATTTGAAAGCTTTATGTAAAGAAGTACTGGAATACAGCAAAGGTTTATGACAAAGAGGTTTTAATGACTGGTGTCTGGAACTGCAATATTGTGTTAAAAATAGAAAGAGGATAATTATACATAAACCAAACATGATACACATGGAGAAGAATATGGATGTCATAAAATACTAGGGACAACCCAAAACATGGTGTGTGAGTGTGTGTGTGTGTGTGTGTGTGTGTGTGTGTGTGTGTGTGTGTGTGTGTGTGTGTGTGTGTGTGTGTAAAAGAAGACATTAATAAGTAACTGTGACAAAAGAAAAAAATATTATATTTGTGGAGAAATGGGACATGATGCAAAAACAAGTGAATTGAAATGTTTTAAATGTAACAAAATTAGATATTTATGGATGGATTGCAAAAATGACAATAAGAGTAAAGAAAAAGAAAGACAATACAATGAAAGAGAGAAGAAATGTTAGAAGTACTAGAAACAGAAGAAAATTGCATGAGAAAAAATTATAAAGAGGACAAAGAAGAAGGTTCTGAAATAAGTGAAGAAGAAAAAGATATGAATTGGGAGGTAGAAAAAGAAAAAAATATATACTGGTTAAATGGTAAAAGACAGTCAAATAAATTTTAAAGGGGTAAGTACAATAGAAAAGAGAAATGAAATGGATGAAAAAGAGTTGGAAAAAGAGATTTCTTCAAATGAGATAAAGTATTAGGGCCAGATAGAATAGCATCTGAGATGGATAACAACTTAAGGGACTGGAAAAAACATTTTTAAAGATTTTGAATGAATGGTTAAATGAAAGTTTTATGTATAAAGAATAATGTAGTAGAATACTTAAATTCATATGGAAAGGAAGATAGAAGACAATTATAAATACTGGAGACAGTTGTTGTTGTTGTCCTTCGGCTTTTCCTGGTTAGGAGTCACCATAGCGGAACTCCGGTCTGCTAATGATTGGCAGTAGATTTTCATGAACGCCGAGGGGCCAGCTCGACATTCAACCTTCAACGAAGGCATGGTTATAAGATCTTTATGAAAATAATGCAAAACAGATTTGAAACTAAAATGGAAACTATTCATGTGTGTGTGTGTGTGTGTGTGTGTGTGTGTGTGTGTGTGTGTGTGTGTCAATATATATATATATATATATATATATATATATATATATATATATATATATATATAGTATAAAGGGGAAGGTTGCTAACAATTATTAATGACAGCTGTGGATGATATTATGAATGGAAAAGAAGAAGTAAAAATCATGCTAGGAGGCCTTAATAAGGCATTCAACACAACTGGACATGAAATGTTACAGGTAATAATGAAAGAATATAATATAAGTGAGAACGCTAGGAAATTATGAATGTCAGCATATAGTAATAATAAAGTAAAAGAACTTGTAACTGGTTAGTTAAGTCAAGTCATGAAGAGTAGTGTAAGAAAGGGATGTCCAACAAGTTGTACACTCTTTGCATTAGTTATGAATGTGATAGTATGTTAAGTAAATTACAAAGGGAAAGAGGCAGGGTATACAACACCTGAAGGGGCTAAGAACTCCTGTTCTGTTAGCATATGCAGATGACATTATAATAATTACAGAAAATGGATAAAAAGTAACAATTTGCTCAAATGAGTGTCTAGATGCCCTATGGATGACTTTAAATGAAGAGAAAAGTAAAGATTTAGGTGATTTAGTAAAAATAAGGGGTATATATTTTACAATGAATGAAATTTCTGTATTAGGCATAACATTTCGGAATAAAGATATAAGTAGAACTCAATGGGAAAAAACAACAGAAGAAATAAAAATATCATACTCAGCAACAGTATTTATGTTGCCGACAATATTCAGAAAGGAATTATTGCAGATAATCATTTTTTTCATTTATATGGCGTTCTAGATTAAATCCAGTAAAAGAGGAGTTTTGTATGTAAATGAAGAAGAATTAGATTTAGGGTTAATAACTCAGTGGTATATGTTACTTCATTTAATTTGTCCAAACTATTAAAGTGAATAAATAAAAAAGATGAGAGATTGGTAATGAAATTGTACAACTATAAGTAGGATACATTTTGAGGTATGATAAAAAGAGAAAAACAGACTATAAATGAAGAAATATGTTAACAAGACAAAATATTTTTGTGGAAAATAAAATTTGATGATATAGAAAAACATATAAAAATATGGTATAAGAATATAATGATAAAACATTGTTATGTAAAACTATGGAAAATGTAACAAATAAAAAAAGCTATAAGCAAAAAAAGCAAATGGTGTAATCAGAAAGCAGAATGTCAATATTTTTTGTGGAGACTGGTAAATAGAGAAATTGCCAGAAAAAGGAAATATGCCATGTAAAAAGAGTAATGATAGAATACATGTACACTGTCAAGAAGAAGAAACTATGGGATGTGTTTTTGAAATGTAAAGAGTAAAGAAGTTATGGAGAAAACTATATAAAGAAGTTTTTTTAACAGAAATAAAAGAAGTGGATAGAATAAACATGGTTATGACTAAATATGGATATTATAAGAATAGAAGTAAAGAATATGTTAAAAAATAGATAAAGAAGTTATTTTATGTTATATGGGGTATATGGAATGAAAGAAGAAATTAAATTCTGTTTAATGGTAAATGCATTTTAGCAACAATGTTAAGTAAAATCATATGGTAGTTATGAAAAAAAGAGTGGGGTCTACTAAGAATGAAAATTTAGTATGATTGTAAAGGAAATCTTAACTGTATAAACAGATTTGTATGTTTATATATTTCTACATTTGTAAATATTTGTAAATATGTAAATATGTTGTAAATCAGAGTTACTTTTCATATAAATAAAGGACCCCTACTCTTTTCAATAGGTGCAATGAGATATTTTACATCCACCCGAGCTACCGCCAACCTTGGTTTAATGTTTCATCCAAAGGACATTAGAAAGAACCAAAGTGCATGTAAAAAGATAGATAGATACCACTTACTTGTAGACATCTAAGGTAAGGTGACATCAGCCCATGGGGAAGGATTTTCAGCTCTGAAAGTCAGGCCAAAAATTAAACTCAGCCTGAGTCAGATATCTCTAATGTTGTGACTGCAACAATGACCACACTGGAACATCTATTATTAAGGGAAGTTGCTACAGAATTGTATGCTAGCTTGCACTGCACTTGAATTGTTTTTAGTGCTGTTTTAGTTGCTTTCTGAAAAAAAGAAAAAAAAATCTAAGCTTGTTTCCTGCCTTTCCTGTAAGTACTCTAGGTCAGTTCTCTATGCTTTCTCCTATTAACCTGGTGAACTTGGGCATCCTGAGGCAATGTAGCAACTGCCTCATGTACACTGACAACCTTCCCCTCTTACTTCCCAACAGTCAGACTTGTGAGAGATGCACTTATATATTCAAATTGGAAGCCACGCACTCTCCAGCCAAGACCAGAATAGCTGGTCAAGAGGAGAAGTTCAACACTTGCACCACATCACATGGAACACATAGCCCTCCAGAACACACACCAACACTTCCTTCATATAAAAATACAAACCACGCACCCACCTTCATGATGGCTCTCAATAAAAATCTACCCAAACAGCAGAGACCTCCAAGGCAGAAATGCACCCAACCACCACAACACAACACTAATCACTAGACACATAACTCTCCTAAACAGTGTGCCACTCAACCAAACCCCTAAGGCAAAATAGCATTCCCAACACATTAGTCATAGGTGACTTGATAGTGAGGCACTCTGATTTCCCACTCACTAGGTTGAATAAGGTGAAAGTAACAGTCAGCTGCCTGTCAAGCAGCGGGATCCGCCACATAATGCATGCACTCAGGTCCCTCAACAACAGATACAAATATGACTCTGCCATTGTACATGTGAGTGTGAATGACCTGAGACATACCTCCCTGGACTGTATGAAAAGAGACATGGAGGAGCTCTTGGATTATGTAGTCCAGGCGGGTATGACCCTAGCCCAGAGCAGCATCCTACCATCACCCAGAATTATACCACAGTGCATGCAGAATATGATTGATTTCAACAATTGGCTGAGTTTCTGGTGTCATTCTAAGGGGATCCAGTATCTGTCTGAATGGGATGACATGATTGACAGACCTCAATGCTTTGCCAGAGATGGCCTGCATCTGTCACCCCTGGGCTTTCGGATACAGGCCAAGGCTTTTGCCACTCCTATAGTGCCTTTTTTAGGTGGTGTTCCAAAGACCAAATTACCACCATAACAACTACAAACAAATGCAATCTGAGAGTCATGCTGCTCAATGCTAGAAGTCTAAATCTCAAAATGCACTCGCTTCAAGCACTCCTTAAAATGGAGAACATCGACATATGTGCTGTAACAGAGACCTGATTCAAGGCAGCAGAAAGCACCCCTGCACTACCAGATTATAACTCATTCCACACTTTTTGGCCCCAAAACTTGAACCGAAGTTCCAAAGGCAGTTGTGTTTCCATATTCATAAAGGATGAGTACACCTCCAGACTGGTAGCCCAACATAACGCATCTGAGATACTTCAGGTTCAGCTACCACTGGGTAAGACTGTGATTCAGGTCGTAGCCTGCTATAAGTCCCCAAACATATCTCAAGACTCACACTCCACATTCCTAAGCACCCTGGAGAATATTAGGGTTCAACCTAACAATCTCATACTGGGCGAGTTCAACTACTCCTCCATTAAGTGGAAAAACTACTCATGTACCAATACACTTGCCCAATGCTTTCTGGAATTCATTAATTCCAATGCTCTGGACCAGCTCATTCTTACCCCCACTAAAGGTAGCAACATCTTTGACCTGGTCATTACTAACATGGGCGATTGTTGCTCTACACCAGTAGTCAACTCCTCTCTGGTTAGATACAACCACAAACTAATCAAGTTGGAAATCTACATCCCTCCCTCCCCCACAGAGGTAACCACCATGAAAAACTTTTCCAAAGCTAACTTTGAGCTGCAAAAAACAGAGGTGGCTAACTTCACAGCATCCATGCAAATGGAGAATAGTTGCATGACTGCCGAATCATACAACAATGCACTGTACGAACATGTACACAAATGCATTCATCTCACCAAACCCAATAGAACCAAGATGTTCTCCTCCAAAAAAAGGAAGCCAATCTGTTGGTCCCCTGCCATAAACAAACTCTACACAGAAGGAGGAAACGGATGCAGAATAAGGTGAAGTCCCAAGATTGGAAAACCCCCCTTATCAGCCTCAACAAAAAGTTGGGATCCTTCATCAAATCCTGTAAAGCTAGCTATGAAAACAGAATTGCAGCAGATAGTAAAGACAACCACAAGGCCTTCTATAGTTATGTAAAGAATCTCCATGGCAATACCCAGATTTGCTCTGAACTACTGCACAATGGTACCTACTATACCGAGTCAAAAGATATTGCAATATACTGGCCGACAGATTTAGAGCTAACTTTACCCCTCTCTCTCCCCCAAAGGACCAATCACAATACCAGTAGATTGCCAAGTATTACTGCTGCACAGGTTAAAACAGCACTGTCTAAGGCCAAGAATGCAGCTTCTATGGGACCTGACAATATTTCTGGCTATGTTCTACATGAACTACATAGTGAACTGGCACCTCACCTGTGTGCCCTGTTCCATCACAGCCTCACCTCAGGCTTCGTCCCTACCAAATGACACACAGCTACATGCCTCTCCACAAAGGATGAGTGACTACAGACCCTGGGAATTATTGCCGAATTAGCCTGACAAGTCTGAAATGCAAAGCTATGGAATGCATCATCATGGACCTAATAAACAAGGATATAGGGAATGTCCAAACTCAGGATCCTACACAGTTTGGTTTTGTGAAGGGTAGATCATGCCTGCTCAACTTGGTTGACTTCTTTGAGCAAGTCACCAGAGCTGTGGATGAAAGCAAGGTGGTTCATACAGCCTACCTTGATCTGGCCAAGGCCTTTGATACCATTCCCCACTCAGGAATCATAAAAAAACTCACTAAGCTAGGCATAAACCCCTATATAACTAAGTGTGTTACAAACTGACTCACAGGTAAAACCCACAGTGTAAAAGTAGCTGACTCCAAGTCAGACTGCTGATCAGTCATGAGTGGAGTCCCACAGGGTTCAGTCCTGGGTCCTCTCCTGTTTGGTATCTACTTCTCTGAAGTCCAGGCCAACATGAAGAGGCTGACAAAGTTCGCAGAAGATTGCAAATTGGGAGCTATTATTAACTGCCCAAGTGATGTTGAGATCCTACAGAAAGGCCTCAATGACACCAGTGATTGGTGTCAGAACCCTGGCCTTAAGCTCAATGCCAAAAAATGTGTCATCAAACCCCTTGGGAAAAACCCGGTTCCCTTGAATTACCACATTGATGGTAGTCCACTGAACACAGAAGGTGTTATAAGAGATCTGGAAACACAGGTTGACAGCAACCTCTCTTTTTACCACCACATTGCCACTGTGATCAGAAATTCCTTCTATGTGGCACATCTCATTACGAAGGGTTTTGCATCCAAGAAGAAAGAGGTCACTGTCTCCTTCTACTCTTCCCTCATTAGGCCAGTCATCGAGTACAGTGCCCAATTTGTCATGTACCTCACTAGACACCTGAAACAACTGGAGAGATTGCAAAAGTACCTCACAAAGAGGATCCTAGGCCTTAAACACTTGTCCTATATAGACAGACTCAAAAAACTCCAACTATTCCCTGTCTTATATCGCCTACTTAGAGGCGATCTGTGCTTGACTTACAAAGTCATGTCTGACCTATCTCTGTTAGAAATGCTACATCTAAAGAAATCCCAGTCCCTCAGTATCACATGCTCCAGATACCTCAACCTCATTACCACAATCAATAGAACATGCTGGAGGGACAGGTTAATAACCCGGAGACTGCCCATGCTATGGAAAAGACTTTCCATACATGTCAATCAGAGCACCTCACTGGCCCTCTTCAAGAGAAATCTTGATGAGTGGATGGGAAATAGAAAATTCACCCCGGGGATCACTCTAGTGGCTCTACTCGACAGAGGCACTAGGAATTAAGGTCTGATGGCACGATGCCAGGGTAATCCTATGGGCTAGGCTTGTAAAGGCTCCAGGGCCATTAGCCTAGTACACACCTTTGAAACTATGAACCTATGTATGGTTTATGTGTTTATTGTCTGCTGAAGTTTAAATAAACAGAAATACTGGATGAAAAATAAAATGGGGAATCACAGACTTGGATAAATTTAGGATTGTCATTATACAATCATGTTATATGCTAAACAGAAAGATTTCTGTAACAAAAAATAGAACGAAGTTGTATCAACAGACTGATAAGACAATTTTTGCATGCTGAACTCTTCCGCCACCTTGTGTTCCTTTCTTGTAATGACAATTTATAATAAGAAATGGAACTATTCATTTGATCACAGAGAAACTTGTTTAATTCAGCAGTTTGCTTCACAAATATACATTATTTTGTAATGCCATCAGCAATTATGTAATATATATATATATATATATATATATATATATATATATATATATATATATATGTGTGTGTGTGTGTGTGTGTGTGTGTGTGTGTGTGTGTGTGTGTGTGTGTGTGTGTGTGTGTGTGTGTGTGTGTGTGTGTGTGTATATATATATATATATATATATATATATATATATATATATATATATATATATATATATATATAAATTATATGTTAAAGATTACTTGTTCTAGTTTTATTCATTATTATTTTTTCAGGGAAATCTTCCCAGTGTAAACAAAAACAATGAGGATTTACAGTTATGCTACATATTACTCTGATCATACTCTGACCTACTCATACAATACGCCGCATAGTACTAACTATTCCCCAGTCTGAGTATCATTACTTTTTAGGAAAAAATCTGAGTATAATACCAGTAGCCATTTGTTGTTGTATTCTTTGTATTCATTAAATTAAATCAAATTAGCTGTTTTATAGGTTTATAGCTTTGTAGGGGTTTACTAGGCTAATGACCATAGGGGCCTTTTTAATCCTAGCCATGCATCCCAAATCTCTGATAAGTTCGGGAACCTGTGATAAATGCATTCAGGAGCTTGGGAGATGAAACATTTACAAGCAGGGACTTGGGAGATGAACCATTTACAGGCTGCCTTTGTCCACTAGAGACACAGATGCCAACACAGGGATGAATTTCTGGTTCCCCACCCAATTGTCCAAGTTACACTTGAGTTGGGTTAGGGGGGTAGTCTGCTTTATATAAATGGGGAGCCTGTTCTAGTGAAGGGGTAGTCATTGGGATATATACCTGTCTCTCTAGCAAAGCTATTTATATCACAGGCAAGGTTTAAGCCTTTAGATCATGTAATTCTGATGCTTTTTGTTTTATGGATATGAAGGAGGGCCATCCAGGCGGGGGTCTGACAATGCCTTGCATAGGTTCATAGGTTCATAAGTTGGTACTAGGCTATCAGCCCTAGGGCCTATACAAACCTAGCAATAAAAACTACCTTTCTTCCCACAGTATTTACTTCCCTGGACCCCTGTCTAGTAGAGCGACTAACGTGATCCCCAGGGTGAATTTCCTATCTCCCATCCAATCATCAAAGTTCCTTTTGAAGAGGGCCAAAGAGGCACTCTGCTTGACATGTATGGGCAGTCTGTTCCAGCATCTGGGGAGTCTCTGGGTCAGGAACCTATCCCTCCAGCATGTTTTTTTCATTGTGATGACAAGGTTTAAATCCCTGGAGCATGTGTCTCTGAGGGATTGGGATTTCTTTAAGTGTAGCATGTCCAACAGCTCTGGGTTTGACATGGCCTTGTATGTTAAGCAGGGAATTCCTCTGAGTAGACGATATGCGACAGAGTATAGGTAGAGTTTTTTTAGATGATCAGCATAGGGCATCTGCTTTAGGTCTGTGATTCTTTTAGTGAGGTATTTCTGTGGCCTTTCCAGTTGTTGCAGATGTCTTAGATATATACCAAACGGGGCATTGTATTCTATAATGGGTCTAATGAGAGATGAGTACAGTGGGACAATGACCTCCTTTTTTCTGGATGAAAAGCCCTTAGTGATGAGGTGCACCACATAGAAGGATTTCCTGATTGTTGTGGCAATGTGGTTATCGAAGGTGAGACCACTGTCCACCTGTGTCCCTAAGTCTCTTATCACACTTTCGGTATTTAGTGTACTGCCACCTATGTGGTAATTCACAGGTGCATGTTTTTTTCCCAAAGGGGATAACTATATATTTCTTGGCATTGAGCTTGAACCCATGGCTCTGGTACCAAGCATCTGTTTCTGCAAGGCCCTTTTGTAGAATATCCACATCATTTGGGGATTCAGTAACAGCTCCCAGTTTGCAGTCATCTGCAAACTTTGTTAGCCAAAGTCCCTTAGTGTTGGCCTGTACTTCAGAGAAGTAGATGCCAAACAAGAGCGGTCCCAGGACTGAACCTTGAGGTACTCCACTTGCCACTTGTCTGGAGCTGGATTTGGAGTCGGCTACTTTTATAGTGTGGGTTCTGTCAGTAAGCCAGTTTGCAACCCATCGGGTGATGTAAGGATTAATGCCCAGCTTAGTAAGTTTATAATTTCCTGATTCCAGAGTGGGGAATGGTGTTGAAGGCCTTGGCAAGGTCCAGATAGGCTGTGTGGACCACCTTACCCTTGTCCACGGCTCTAGAGATTGATTCGAAGAAGTCAATCAGGTTCAGGAGATAAGATCGGCCCTTCAAGAACCCAAACTGCATGGGGCCATTGTTTGAAGGTTGCCAATGTCTTTGTTTACAAGTTCCATGATAATACATTCCATGGCTTTGCAGATCAGGCTCGTCAGACTGATGGGGCAGTAGTTCCCAGGATCCAAGGTGGATCCCCTCTTGTGGAGCGGGATAACTGCAGCTGTGCGCCACTCAGTGGGCACGAAGCCTGAGGTGAGGCTATGATTAAACATGACACTTAGGTGAGGTGCCAGTTCATTTTGTAGTTCATGTAGTACACAGCCTGGGATGTCATATGGTCCCATGGATGCTGTATTCTTAGCTTTGTAGAGTGTGTTTTGTACCTGTGTGGCCGTTATTACCAGAATTTGGCAATCTTTCGGTATTGAGATGGACCCTTTAAGGGGTGAGAGGGGGGTGAAGTTTGCACTGAATCGATCTGCCAGGATATTGGCAATATCCTTGGGATCCGTATATTTAATGCCATTCTGTTGTACCTCAGAGCAGATCTGAGCATTGCCATTTAGATTCTTGACATAGCTATAGAATGCCTTGTGATTGTCTTTGGAATCTTTGGCAATTTTATTTTCATAACTAGCTTTGGAGGATTTTATGAGGGATCTCAGCTTCTTACTGAGGCTGGTAGGGGAGTTTTTTGCATCCTGGGATTTTCCTCTTTTCTTCAACAGTTTCTTCTTTTTGTTATAAAGTTTGTTTATGGCAAGGGACCACCATATTGGCTTCCTTTTATTGGAGGAGAGCATCTTGGTTCTATTGGGGATGGCACGATTCATGCATGAGTGGATGTGCTCGTACAGTGCCTTAGTGTAGGATTCAGCAGTCGAACTTTCAGTTCCCGGCTGCATGGGTGTCATGAAGTTATTCACTTCTGACTTGAGTAGCATGAAGTTGGCTTTGGAGAAGTTTTTTATGGAGGTTTCCCTCCTGGGGGGGGGGGGGGGATATGGATGTCAAGGGTGATTAGCTTATGGTCAGACCTGACCAACACGGGGGTGACCATAGGTGTGGAGCATCGATTTCCCATGTTGGTAATGACCAGGTCTAGGATATTGGAGACCCTGGTGAGACTAAGGATTAATTGATCCAGGGCATTGGAATTTATGAATTCCAAAAACCAATTTGCAAAGGTGTTGCTACACAAGTAGTTTTCCCAGTTAATGGCAGGGTAGTTGAAATCACCCAGTATAAGGGTGTTTGGTTGTATCTCAATATTTCCATTATGTTCAGAAAGGTGTAGTGAGAATCTTGGGGCATGGTGGGGGATCTGTAGCAAGCTACAATTTGGACCAGACATAGATGTCCCCTCAACAACCTGTAGGAGACAGAATACAAGGATAGGGCCTTGAGATGGCCTGCTCAGGAGATGTTATTTGTGC
This sequence comes from Protopterus annectens, assembly GCF_019279795.1. Lineage (NCBI taxonomy): Eukaryota > Metazoa > Chordata > Ceratodontiformes > Protopteridae > Protopterus > Protopterus annectens. Next base: position 1,449,612,088 of record NC_056745.1, on the reverse strand, counting down.
CTTATATTCTATTAGTGAGGAACCTCTGTGGACATTCCAGTTGTTGGAAGTGGCTGGTTAGGTACATACTAAAGGGGGTAAATTATTCAGTGATGGGTCTGATGAATGCTGAATACAGTAGAACAATTGCCTCCTTAGACTAAATGCCATATCTTTGTTTGTAAGTTGCACAACATAGAATGATTTTCTCACCACTGTAGACATGTGATGATTAAAGGCTAGATTACTATTTATGTGAGTCCCTAAGTCCCTGACTACTGGATCAACCTTTTGGTGTGTATTGTCAATATGATAGTTACCAGGGTTGTATGACTTCTCCAAAGACACTTTTATGCATTTGTTAGTATTTGGTTTTAGTCCATGGCTTTTACACCAGTTATTTGTCTGTGTCAGTCTTTCTTGGAGGACATTTGAGCCAGTGGTGGAGTATATGACTGCTCCTAATTTGTAATTATCAGAAAATGTATTCAGTCAGAGGCCATTGACTTTGTCCTTGACATCAGAGAAGTAAATGCCAAAAAGAACCTGTTCCAGGTCTGATCCCTGAGGGACTCTGCTTGTGACTGGCCTCTTTGTAGATGTGCACTCCTCAGTTCTAACTTCCTGGGACCTGTGTGTGAACCAGTTGGCTGTCCACCTGGTGACAAAATGGTTTGAATCTAACCTCATGAGTTTGCCAACAATGTTCAAGTAGGGTATTGTACCAAATGCCTTGGCCAGGTCAGAGTAGGTAGTGTGAACTATTTTACCCTCATCCACTGCTTTGGTGACAAAACCAAACTGGGTTGGGTCCAGTGTCTGGAGGTTTCTTACGTCATTACAGAACATTTCTGTGATAACTCTTTTCATGGCTTTGCATATGATACTAGTTGAAACTTATGGGTTTGTAGTTTCCAGGGTCTCTAGATCGCCAGCCCTTGTGGAGAGAGATGACTGTTGCTGTTCTCAATTTGTGAGGCAGAAAGCCTGTTTGGAGGCTACAGTTAAATAGCAATTCCAGAGGACCTTATAGATCATGTTTCATGCTATTTAGAAGGCATCCTGGTAAATTGTCTGGGACCATTGATGCAGTGTTCTTGTCCTTAGAGAAAGCATTAACAACATGCTCTCTAGAGATAGCAGGGGTGTTATATTTGCTGATATTTCCTGAGGGGAGGTTGAGGGGGAAAGTTGGCACTGAATTTGTCAGCAATTAGGTTTACTATATCTTTTGGCTCAGTATAGGTGGTTCCATTAACAATGAGCTCCACACACAATTGTGTATTGCATTTGAGGTTGTGGACATAGCTAAAAAATGCCTTCTGGTTGTCCTTGGTCTTGGAGGCCACATTTACCTCATATTTGGCTTTGGTAGTCTTTATTTGTCATCTGAGTAGTTTGTTTAGTTTAATGAGTGTTTTTATCCTGCTGGGTGCTTCACCTCCTAATTTTTGCCATGATTTTCTTCCTTCTGTTATACAGCCTACTGATTTTGTGATTCCACCAAAGTGGCTTGTTTTTGAGTTACTTCTATTCCTCCTGGTGGGTACAGCTGCATTTATACAGCTATTAACATGCTTGTATAGGGTTTCTGTGAACAGTTCTGCTCGGGCAACAATATTCTTAGAATTTATGGGGGATTGAAATTTTGCCAGGTTATCACTTAGTAATAGGAAGTTAACCTTTGAGTAGTTCTAGGGTTAGCTGGGATTGGAGTCCAGTAATTATTTTTACTTCAAAGGAGACTATTTTGTGGTCTGAACCTACCAGACAAGACATTATACTAGGGGTGAGCAGCATTCTCCAATATTAGTGAGGACCAGATCCAGTATGATTGAACATCTGGTCGGTGTAATGACAATCTGGTCCAGGGAGTTTATGTATACAAAATCAGGGAGCCTTTGTGCCTCCATGTTTAATATCATATATGATTTGCAGTTATACTGGGATAATTAAAGTCACCCATGAATATGGTATTGAGTTGGATGGTAAGTGATTCCCATAAGTTTAAATACATGTTATGAATTTCCTGAGTCACAGAGGGGGGTGTATAGCTTGCAAGGAAGTGGTATGGGATTTTGCCTATGGTGATTTGACTAAGAGGAAGATAAAGTGCATTGTCCTGTTTGACCAGCATTAAGATATATTTATTTTTTATGTAAATTGTGATACCTCCTACTTTTGTCTCCATCTACATAATAACTGGTCTAAATGTGTGGCAGGCATTATAGCCTTGCACTGCCGGTGTGCTCTCCATGGCTTTAAACGATGTTTCAGTGACTGCACAGATGTCATCATTCTCTAGGCTGAAACACCTTGTAGGGAGTGGAGTTTTTGTTTAGACTCCTAACATTGAGCAGTAACGCCTTTAGATTGTTTTGGTTTTGATTTGCTATGTTGAAAGTAATTTCAGTTTGGCATTGCCTAAAATAGACACAATGGTGGAGGAGAATGTTTTAGCTAATATTCAAAAGCCTAGAGGGAAGAGGTGCAGACCATCCCTGTTGACCATCTCCTAACATGCTGGCAAATATTGCACCCACTTAGAATGACACCAGAAATGAAACCAAATATTAAAGTCAGTCATCTTCTGTTCATAGTGTGGCATTATCCTTGGAGGAGGTAACTGCTGCTCAGTGCTTGGCGCATACCAGCCTGGGACACATATTCTGAGATCTCCATGATATCGCTTTTCATATAGTCTAGGAAAGACTCATACTGGTACTTGTAGTCCAATGACCTGAGTGTGTGCATAATGTAGTGGATCCTGGCCTTTGATAAACAAGTGACTGTGACTTTCTCCTTAATCAAACTGGTGAGAGGGACATCAGCGCATCTCGCAATGGAGTCTCCAATGACCAGAAGGTTGGATTTTGTTGTGGCTACCTTATGGGCTTAAATGTAGAGGCTCCATGAGATATGGCTGTATGTGTTGATGTGGATGTCATTATGAAAGAGTGCATTCAGGGCTGCTGAGCACATTTATTACGTATACTTTATCTAGGAGGTCTTTGGGGTTTAGGAAGGTTACATTTATGTGCCTCTGCATTTGTATGTCTATGTGTCTGCTTTGAACTGTGTGTGATGGGCATGGCGTGTCTACTACTGACAACCTGATTGACATTAGGAGTGCTTTTATGTGAGACCTTTGCCTCTTTTAACATTGTATAAATACATCTCTCATGTACCTTATCAGTTTGCTTGAAAATTAGCTGGTTGTCAATAAATATGAGGCAATTTCTACATTGCCTCAGGATGTCCATATCCACCAAGCTGGTAACAGAGACAGTGGGAAAGTTCATATCCATGGCAACAGGCCTTTTTTATTGATTAGACAGTTGCACCATGAATATAAATTAATATCAGAAGTATCTATCTTGTTTGCAACTCTGGGGACAGAGTGTGTATCACTGCAAATATGTTGTCTTGTGTTCATCTAGGTATTTGGTGAAATTTTAAGGGTGCTTCTACAGGAAAAAATGTCAACTCAAGGTGTTTGCATCTATACAGTGCACTGCCAAACACTTGAGTGAAACTAATAGGTAGACTGTGATGCTTTATGGATGAAGTATTTAGGAAGACGTTCCAAAGTTAGATTAGACAGCATCTAATCAAGCAGTATTACTGAAGAGAAAGAATTAACTTTGTCAAGAATGATGAAAAAAGGGATTCACCTAATTGGCTACTGCCTGGCTACTAATGGTGCTGGTCTCACCACCGCTTTTCACTGCTAGTATACAATTCTCACTGGCTTCTTCTCTCACCAGAAGCAAAACAGTAGCACCAATTCCAAGATGAGAAGCAGGCTGTAGGTTATTTGGTGATCAATGGTCTTGTCCCATATGATGCAGGGGTCTGTAGGCTTGTTGTAGATTTTTCCTGGTAGATGCCATGTATAGTATCCAAACCAATCTGGAAGGTCCAACACAAACAATCACTGCCCAATCAAAAACAGTCAGGAATCAATGCACAATGCTCCTTCTCTTTTCAGGAGCAAAATGTAACCACAACTTCTGATCTGGCACCTGTGAAGCAGTTCTTATGCTTGTTGGTGATCAGCAGCAGTCTCCAGGAAATAATGTCACTGTGTGCCTTCTATCACCGGGATCAAAACAGAAGTACTAATCCCAAGATGACTACTGGGAGGCAGAATGTGGGATCTCTAATAATTGGTGGTCTTGGACTAGATGATACAGTGATACAGATTTTAAAGGTAAGACGGAACAAAATGAGTTAATATCCTAAGAGTAGGAGTTTGCACTAAGCAGTTATATATGAAAGAGGGGATAATGTAAGCTTTAGCAACTGAAGTGGAGAACCACTAATTTTAAAAGAGTATGCTTGATTGGAAGGGCCGCACACTTTCTATTTTGGCTCTATGGAATACATTGGTACAGCCAATGAATTTAAATAGCTGAAGGGGAGTGATTTCACAAAATGATAATTTTATGTTTAGTCACAATAGCCGGTGAAAGAAGTGAGGGAAGGAAATAAATGGTTGAATTAACATAAGGGCAGGCAACTGGAAAGACAGTTTAGTTTAAAAACACAACAGAGTCAGGGTTGGGGAGTGGGAAGAAATTTGTTAAATTTTAGTGTTTTTTAAAGTTTTGATGTCTTTTTAAAGTTTTAATGCTAAATATTAGACAGAGAATTGTATAGTAAAATGAACAAGAAACCATTTCTGCCTCTTTTTACAAACCCCATCACTAAACAGTCTTGCAAAACTTGACATCATGGTTTCACAATTCTACCTCTCCTGTAAAGCTTTAGTTAAACAATGATATACCTCTTTTGCAAGGACTGATTCACATTGTGAAAACTGGGTCTATATTATATTCTCGAAAGCTGACAATATGGAATCTGATATTTTCAACATGAGAATAGCGAACACTGAGAATGTCGACTGTGTAAACGGAAATCTCCGTAAGGGGAGATTTCCATTTACTGCAATGTAGTGGGGTCTTGGAGTTGGTATATTTAAGTAGCGGGGGGTGTGGGAGGCACAGCCCCCCCACGTGGGTGGTGCAGGGGGGCTTTCCCCCCTGCTTAAACCCGTTAGGGTACATTTGTCTTTTTTTGGGGGTTGTTATTATCAGTTCGATGGTTGAAGACATCGACCATATGGTGTCGACCATATGGTGTTCGATGTTTTCAACCTTCGTGCTTATAATATAGACCCGTGAAAACTTTCAGGAAGTAAGATTTATTGTGGCATTATGGGAAACATATGAAATACAAGGCAAACCAACCACAGGCACACATACTTTGAAAATAACCACCCTCAGATCTACCAAACTTTTCAAGGAGGGCAAGCCTGTATGTCCCAGAGTATATTACAGGGCACCCATTCATTTGCTCAAGGTAAGCTGTATTTAAAGGAGTCTATTAAGTTTTACTGAAATTTCACTTACCCGAAAATCAGAAGCATGGGACAAGTTTGCCGAAATCTTAGTTTCACGAACACATGGATCACTGCAGTTTTACTCCAGGAAATGAACCACTTGGCCACCATGGTGTACTTTGCCTTTTTCCCCACTATAGTGAAATCTTGGAGTTGGTATATTTCGTTAGGAGGAGTGTGTGGGGAGCTGTGCCCCTCACATGGAGGGGGTTGAGGGACAATGCCCCCTGCCTGGGTCGGCTTGATTGGCTTTGGTTCATTTATTTTAACATGGTGGCCAAGTGGCTACTTTTCTGGAGTAAAACTGTGGTGTTCAGAAAACTACGTTTATAGTGAAGTCATCTTGTGCATCTGATTTTCAGGTAGGTGAAATTTCAATAATATAAAGTAGACCCATTTAAAGATCAATATGGAGTCACATTGCTTGTCATGCAAGGGGAATCTATTCCAGAGTAAGAGAGGGCACTGGGTAATGAACCTAAGGGTTTATAAAACTGCACAGTGGATTGTAAAAGGATTAAATTGAACTGAAATTGGACATCATCAGTTGAAATATTGCCAACTTGAGGAATTTGTTTGCTTATTTGCTTGTTTGTGTATTTATTTATTCATTTTGTTAAACTGGCTGAAGCACTGATCCAAGCAGACCATTGTCTTGCTCAGCCTATAGCATACAAGGGTTAGAAATATAAAAACAAGGACATAGATTTTACAGATAGAGAACTACAATCACATATAAGTAAAGCAACACATACAGCATGTGAACATCTCTACTTAGTAAAGTAACACATACGTAACACATATTATAATAATGTACTAGTTCAACTAGAACAAGATATATGTATTTATTTACACAACCCACCCTGGGGAAGGGTGTTCAACTCTAAAGCTCAAGCCAAAAATCAGACACAGTATGAGGCAGATATCTCTAATGTTACGACTGCAACAATGACCACACTACAACATCCATTAATACGGTAAGTTGACTACAGAACTGTCCTTCATGTATGGTCTCTGTGTTTTATTAATGTATAATTTTGAATTTATAGTGTCAATATAAGCTCTGTCTTGTAGTATGTCTGTTGTAATAATATTGTAATGCATAATATTTGTAGAATGTTTTTTTTGTGCTATAACCTGGAGCTTTTCTCCCATGGACTCTGCTGAAAATGGGTACCCTTTGTTCTCAGTTGGACTTTCCCTATAAACAAAAAGCAATCAATCAAGCAATAAATAAATAAACCAACGAAAAATAAATAAATAATTTCCCCATGATCTGTGATGCAACAGAGTGTTACCAAATTCATTTACCTCCTTTGATAGCTAGCAGTAAGTGGAGATAGATGTCTGATGTGGTCAAAAATTATTTAAATGGAAAAATAGATGGTGAAAGATAAGAGGAATTCGGGTTAGAGGGGGTTAGGCAGAAAGAATATGAAGAAGAAAAGGTGGTTAGGACTGTGGCTACATAATGCCAGCATAGAGAGATAAATATAAAGTTTTAAAGGGTAAGATATCAAGAGAATACGCCTCTACTTTGGAAGCAGGTACATTTTGTTTAATTTCTTAGCCACTTCTTGTTGACAATGAAATTTGTGACATTTATTTATTTTTTGTGGGTTGTCAAGAAGGGATTTCCTTACCTGAAGTGCCAAACTTGAGAATCTGAGGTTGGTGCCATGCAATTTATGCAATTTATTTATTGGGGTTTCAAGAGGAGGACCAAACAATGTAAGAACTCATAGGTTGTAGCTGGAAGACCAGTTAGAGAAGCAGTCTGCAAATAGTGGGAACAAGTTTTGAATGATTAGTTAACAATAAGGCTCCAAGCAGAAATTTGATTTGCTATTTGAATGGGAGCCATTTTGTTTTTACTAAGCTATAGTAATGATATTGTCGCAGTGCAGCAAGGGTGACAAATTTACAAATGGTTCTTGATGTTGTCTGAAGGGTATTTTGGTTGTTTATGGAACCTTCAGTTATTAAGAATAAAACATAGTCTACCTTTTCTGGGGAATACTTCTTACTATATTGTAGTTCTCTTTTTGGGAGAAAGTATGAGATTTTCTTTGCCCAAAATATTTTGTTTTTGATGTTTATCTTTATGCCCTTTATGTGATTTTGGCTGAAACAAATTCTTAGGTTAACTATTTTAATTTTCTTATTGCTACCGCATATATACCAATTCTGTGGGGCTAGGAGTAAATTTTACTGTGTAGGAAAATAGTACATTTTTTTTCTTTTCAGTGTTTAATATGTTTACTACTTGGTCATACAGAGATGTCTCTTAGACCACTTTCTACTTCTTTTGTATAGCATTGCATGAGTTGTCTCAGCAGTAAATAACCATGTCATCAGCATATAATATAACTGGTAGATAGTTAGGTCTGCAGGGAGTTTATATGTTTCTAGATGAATAGAGAAAAAATATTTGTGAACAGGGGAAAAATAATTGGAGAAAGAATTAAACAGTGGTAGGAAGCCTTGAAAGGGGGATTGTGGCAAGAGCCTCATTATGGTTATACAGTTGCCAGCTTTATTCCTAAAATAACTGGAAGTCATTCAGTTATATTTGTATTCCTTGCCCATTTCTAGTTTTGTCAAAACAGTGTCATCAAAAATGAAGTATGCAAGTCAACAAACAGCTGAACTGTGTAACTGACGCATTTATCAGTAACTTGAGGGAGCTTATCTAATGATGTTGATAGCTTTGACATGAGAAATGTCTCTTCTACCAAGGTGCAGGAAACAAAATTGACTGCAGCAAATTAGAAGATATGAGATGATACGTACTCTCCTTAACAGGTAAAAGGTGATGACTCTGATCCCTAAGAATGGCTAAGATTGGCTCTGGGGTGCAGAGGGATGGAGCCCTGACTGTGATGCAGGTGACAGAGGGTTAATCAACAGCCTTGACACTGGAGAAGCCAGGCAATGAAGGAAGGAGTAAAGGGGCATGACCTGCTTGCATTTCCTGGGGTATGATGGGAGGAGTGAAGGGGCATGACCTGCTTGCATTCCCTGGGGTATGATGAGAGGAGTGAAGGGGCATGGGCTACTTGCATTTCCTGCAGTATGATGGGAGGAGCAAAGGGGTAAAGGGGTATGGCTTGCTTGCATTTCCTGGGGTATAATGGGAGGAGTGAAGGGGTATGACCTGCTTGTATTTCCTGTGGTATGATAAGATGAGTGAAGGGCATGGCCTGCTTACGTTTCCTGGAGTTTCCTGGAGTTTCAGGGAGGAGTAAAGGGGCAAAGCTTGCTTGCATTTCCTGGGATATGATGGCAGAATAGAGCACATGGAGTCAGTGTAATATTATTAGTAGAGCAGCTCAACCTCTGCTTATGCTTCCTGTGAGAGAACAGACTTGCTTTGAGACAATGGCCCTTGCAGAAGTATGACAATGACCTTTGCAGGGAGCCTATTGCATTACTCCTTCATGCGCTGCTTGGTAGAGTGCAAACAGAGAGTTAGAGCCAGCAAAATCAAATGTAGACACATCTGTAATGGCTGCTTGAATGATGAACTCTCCAGGCTGACCCTTGCCCTGGTGAGGGGGTGGATCAAATGAGTCTGTTGGTCTGAAGGGAGACATTATCTCTAGATTATTAAAAGCTTGCAATAAGTGTTCTTTTTCTTCAGCACAAATGCAAGGACAGATTTCAGCTTCAGTTAGAGCATAGCAAAGTTCTGCCAGCATGCTTTTAGTACAGAGAGCAGTTTTGAAATTATACCTATAGAAACTTAAAATAGTATTTAAGAAAGACTATCTAAGGCATACCTCTCAATTGTCCAGATTTTCACAGAATGTGCAGATATTTTCCTCATATTTTTTTTATAAAATTTATGGTTTTCTGATAAATTACTGAGGACTGAAGTCACTAAATGATGACATACATTTGCATTTCAGGCTTCATATCCTTCAAAAATACATGCTAACACAAATCCTGGTGTTCCAGCAACTTTCTTAGTTTATAAGAGCAGTATTTAAAATTTGGCACAATTTTTGGGCTTTGTGGCGAAGCATACTTCAGCCATCAAACATATGGCTGATAAATGCCTCAAAATCTTAGTTTTAAACTTACAGTTGGTCATCCCTGTTTGACCTGGATATGTTATTAGAAAAGATGTAATTAGAATGGCCGTTAAAATTATATGCAGGATAGCATCCTTAGTTAAATGGGCAAGGCACCCTATTTTGAAAAGTGTCTTGAAACTCACCTTTGAAATACTGTAATATTTCTTTCTTTTATTTATCTTTATACATTGTTCAGTTTTACAATGTCTGGGTTACAATATTTAAGTGCTTGTATTGATATGATTTGTGAAATTTAAACAGGTTAGATATATGGTCTTCTTTAAAAAGGGTGAACACATTTGTAGTTTGTGTTGAAGTCTTGGTTTACACTATAAGTTGAAAGTACCCTTTAAAACAAAGCAAGTCATTCCTTGAAGTATTTTCAATTTCATATCATTTATGTATATATTTATATACTTTTATTACTAAAATGCTAGGAACAATAGGAGAAATCTCTGACATCCTAACAGAATGCTATGAATTCAGATGTACATGTCCGGCCTCATGCATTGCTGCTTCTGGAAATGCGAATGCCTTCTTGCATATTTTATTTTATTTATTTTAACATTTGTTTACCAGGAAAGTCAGACTGAGACAGAGCCCATTTTCAGGGAAGGCCCGGGAAAAAATGCTCCAGACACATATTTGGAATATTGCTATAGACATTTCCTAAAATACCTATTGGCTGGTGGCTTCTGAACATATGTTTAATTTTTTTTTTTGCCTTTACCAATAGGGTAAATTAATTTTGTACACATTTCACATTTATTTCCAGAATAATTTTCACCATCAGTAGAGAACATTTCAGAAACTTCGGCTACTTTGAATACCTTAGTTAATGCAAAAAAGTAGTACACTGCCTTTTTGTACATCTTAAACATTTTGGAAGTTATTTCAAACATTTTTGTATTTATTTCAAATACTTTTATCAGTATGTCACAATTTTAGACATTTCATTTATCTTGGCAATTATTTTGAACATTTCAAATGCTTCGCCACTTATTCTGTGACTGAAAAATAATTTAAAAAATGTAAGCACCTTTGAATAACTGCTGACCTCTTTGCACTTTCACTCCAGTATATTCCTGCACTTCTAACCATGTGCCTCATTGCTTGTGTGTTGCTTCAGCTTCAGATCTGATTCTGGCACCATGTCACTTGTCTCATGCATTCAAAAGAGACAATGAAGTAGTGTAAACTGTCTTTTGGCTTTTCCCGCTTAGGGGTCACCACAGTGGAACTCCAGTCCACTAATGATTGATAGTAAACTTTTACAGTCTTGAGTTGCCAGCCCAGCACCCAACCTTCAAAGAAGGCACACCCACACACACTCGCACCTACCTGCATGTCTTTAAATTCACTTGACTGCAGGGAGGACATGCAGACTCCACACAGAAGGCATTCCAGCTGAGAATCAAAGCAGAGAACCTCTTTTTGTAAGGCGACAACACTAACACCCTGCGTCACTGCAGCCACAATGATGTATGGGCAGTGTATGGGTTCAAAATATTTATTGTGCATAAACATGTCAGGAGCTGTAATTAGAACAAGAATTTAAACTAACAGATTCACTCATTACTTCAAACACACTTGCATGCGCATTTCCATTTACTCAGGCTGAGTGACCAAAATGGCACTGTCCTTGACAAGAAATACAGGAAGGGTACAGTAATGACAGTCCACTGGGTGAGGACTTGATTCTCACTGTCACTCTGCTTGACATCCATGGCATCTCGACTTCCCCACCCTTCACTTGTATTCCAGTGTTGTGTTTTGGGATGTTTGCACTCAGTTTACCATAACTGCTCAGAGCCTGCATTGTTGCCCTGTGAGCAACTCAGTTGTGCATTGTGAAACACTGACACATTTTTGTAACCTTAGTCCTCCATAGAATAGGCACATCTTGTTAGTCTTACATCATAAAGTGGGCCATCTAGGCCACTTCCCATTAGTTCCTACAATATATACCTTCCATAATGGATGGACAGTTTCCCACCATTTATCCAGGCAGCCTGATTTACATGGGCATCCTGAGGCAACAGAGAAACTGCCTCATGTATACTGACAAACAGTTACTGGTAAGACAAAATAATACAACATGTGAGAGCTGTATCTATACAATGAATGTGGAATCACTTATCTCACATACCAACAAACCACATATCAAACATGTCAGCACCCACAATTCACCTCTTGCACATAAGCTTACAACACATAAACCCACAGACATGGAGGTACTCACTAGAAACCTAACTAAAGATTGGAGACCTCACAGGCACAAACCTACTGCACACAGTGCAGACCCAACTAAATCCACATCATAATAATACACACACCAGGGTCCCAGCAAAAAAACTCTCAAGCAAAACTCCTCAAAAACAAATGCCTTGTTTATAATTGACTCTGTTGTGAGATACACAGATGTCCCCCTCGCCAGGCTGGACAAGGAGCAGGTCACAGTCGGCTGCCTGTCAGGTGCCAGGGTCAGTCAGATCATGCACGCACTCAACTTTCTCAACAAGTACCATTATGACTCTGTCAAAGTCCATGTTGCAGTGAATGACTGGAGACGTACCTCACTGTACTATATGAAGGTGCTTGCCTCCCCTGTAGCCTGCCTTTTTAGGCAATGTAAAAACAACTAAAGCCCAAGTGTAAAATAATCCACTACAGACAAGCTGAAGGTTATGCTGCTTAATGTAAGTAGTGTAAATCAGTAAGTGCAATCACACAGATATGGATCCAGGCCATAGAGAGCACACTGACCATACAAGAGTACAATGACTTCCACATGTTCACACATCAAAATGAGTGTAAAGGAACCAAAGGCAGAGGTCTATACAGCTTCATTAACAGGAAATACACCCCAAGACTGGTCAAACAGTAGGACTCTGTAGTGCTACTCCAAGTCCAACTAACTGTATATAAAACCCCCTTTCATATCATTGTTAGTGACATGTCCTCCATGATGAATCATGAGTACCACTCTGCCTACGTGGACCTAATTAAGTCACTCACTAGACAGCCAAACACCCTGGTCATGTGTGATTTCAACTTTCCTTCCATTGATTTGGAGTCATACATGCGCACAAACACACTGACCCTAAGGTTCCTGGACTTTGTGAATACACCTGCTGTGTAACAGATAGTCTGCACCCCCCCAAGGAGCTTGAATGTCCTAGACATAGTACTGATCAATATATTGGTTCCCTGCACTAGCCACTGTGTGTTGGGCCCCTGGTCAGGTCAGATCACAATTCAGTCTCGTTCACGTTCACAATCATACATGACACCTCCTAAAGAGCAGAAAGGATGAAACAAGTATCCAAAGCAAACTATAGGCTAGTAATTAATGCCATAAGGAGTTGCTAGTGCACTGCTACCACTGTCAACAATGACTGCTAGACAGAGGGGTACACAAATGGCCTGTATAAACAGCTATACAACTGTATAAATTTGGCTGAACGTGAATGGATCAAAACAAGTCCCTCACTGACAACAAGCCACCCTGATGGACATCAAGCATACAGAGATTATACAACAATTGGAAGAAAGTAATTTCTAAAAACAAGAAGGAACTGACTCAACAGAGGAAGGACATCCTCCACAGACTGAGCAATGAAATTCGCTAGATTGAAAAATCCTGTAAAGTCACATGCAAACCTAAAGTAGCATCCCTAGCTAAGGCTAATCAGGAGGCATTCTTTAGCTAAGTCAGAAATCTAAAAGTGAAGGGCCAGCTCTGTGCCAAACTAGTAGTGGACAGTACAACTCATACTGACCCTGAGAATATTACCAAACTGCTACCAGACAGTTAGTAACAAACTTCACCCCCTGTCCCCCCAAGACATACCCCAAAGCAGACCTGTCACCAGTCATTTACCTAGTAACCTCCTATGAATCTAAGGTGACATCTGCATGGCCTCCAGGCCAGTGTCTGATCCTGCCATGGTGGGTTGGTTGTATATGCCATAATGTGATATAGCTGATTACATCAGCATTGTCTGTGGAGCATATGGTGATAACAGATTCCCACATGCTAGTGTAAAAGTATCTATGCGATGTGAAGTAACATCTGTCACACACACAGTTCACAGAGGTGAGAACAGAACCTCTACTTATCTAAGTGTACAGATATATCATTCAGTAATTTATACAAGCGCCAAAGCTCAGCTTTGACTTGGAGTGTGTCACACGATTTATAGATGATGAAATTAGCAGCACACACACACACACACACGCACACGCACACATGCACACACACACACACTACTGCAGTGAAAAATAAACCCTACCTAAGTACACAGACTACAGAACACAGTACTTAACACAAGCGCTACGGCACAAGTTTGAGTTATACAAAGATGCTGGTGAACTTATACTACATGACATCAGCAGGCCATGTGGGGAACAATAAATTGGGAAGCCTGTATAGGTACATTGCTTCAAAGTGTCATCTGAGGCTAGTACCCTAATAGGAGCAGATTGTTTCAAAGCTTAGCTGTGTAATAACACAAGCACCCTTAATGAGCATATTTGATTGTTTGAGTTTGGCAGAGCAAGCCTGTGAGCACCAGTAAGTGGCCCTGTCCACGAGGGAGCAAAGGAGCACACAACACTAAATATTGCACTTTGTATTGTGATTGATATATGTTTGTAAAAAGTAGTGAGAAACCAAGGCTGTAGAGATTGTTGTGGTGGCTAGGTATGGGGAAACAAATGGATGTTTTGTAAATATATGACATGCAGTTATATTGTAACATTTGCAAGGTTTCTACATATAGTTGAATTTCATACAAATTAACTGGACAACAAATACAACAAATAATAAGAACTGAATAGCTCAAGTACTGGGTTTGAACGATGGTTATCTATGTGTACGCACATGCGAGATATGCCTGTTTGCATATAGCTAACCTGTGCACAAATGCAAGCCACATTGTTAATCTACCCCAGTACCAGCTCTGCTGTAGGCTAGCTTTTTGGGATGGCTAAGAGCATTAACTGAATGCATCCATTTTCTATTTTTGGGTGTCTGTTTTCTAGGAAATCTGGTTTTCCCATGTTTCTGCAATGTTACACATCTCGGAAATAAGATAAGCTTAGCCAAATGTTTTTTTTTTTTTTGGGGGGGGGTAGTGCATCGCACAAAGCTAGAATTATAAAAGGCAAAGATGGAAAGGTAATAAAAGTAAGGGACATATACAGAAAATCTGTAAATGCACAGTAGAAATTGACAGTATACATCACAAATGTTGACATATGTCAGGATTTGAACCCCCACACCACTATAACTTCAGAAAACAGGAGGGATGCCTTAGTCCTCCTTGCCACACAAACAGCTTTGCATCAGTGAAATAGAGGCGCTCTTAACACAACCAACTGCATCAGAATATACACTGCTATCAAAACATCAGCTGTGATTTGTACATTTCATTATCTTTACTATGTTTGGACATAACGCAGTTAGTGATCACACAACTAGTCATAATTATTCTAACAAATATACAGCTCTGTCTTATCTTTCTGTGTTTGTTGGTCATTCATCATTTGTCTAACACATGCAGTGTATAAGCCATTCCATATCATTGGCTTTAACATGTGACAGGATATTAACATGGAATAATATAATATGCAGTCTAGGTTGGATGGCACAAACATGCATATATGGTTCTTTTGGGGGTAGCAAAGCTAAGTTACTGTTATGGCAAGAGAAAGGGTACACTCCTCTCTTTTTTTTGGGAGAGGGGGCAAAGCTCAGTTACTGTTATGACACAAACAAGTCTGAAGTTTGAAACTACAAGTATATCATCACTTTCTAAT
Source organism: Protopterus annectens (assembly GCF_019279795.1). Taxonomy (NCBI): domain Eukaryota; kingdom Metazoa; phylum Chordata; order Ceratodontiformes; family Protopteridae; genus Protopterus; species Protopterus annectens. The sequence continues at coordinate 1,449,596,803 of NC_056745.1, read as the reverse complement.
TTCTGACTTTAATGATTTACCAGTACAAAGGTATGGTGCTAAAGTGAGGCCATGTAGGGAACATCAGTATTTTTCAGAGGTATGACTGTATGAATCTTTCATGCCTGAGGCCTACTAATTACTAATGGACAAATATAAGTAAAAAAAATGCCTTTTGTCACGTTAAGGTACATTCTGTACAACACCACCACAATTTACTTACTTAATGTACCAAGTTAGGAAATACAAGGATATCCCATAATATTATTAAAGGATACACTCTAGGTTCAGAACTTACCTTGCAAATGCAGCAGCTTACACACCTTTAGTTCAGGGCTGACTCTAGCTGATACAAGCAGTACACAACCAATATATGGGAGGTAAACATTGTGCGAGTTGCCTGGCATCAACTTTACTATATGTATGGGAGTAGGAGAAAGGTATTAGGTCCCTAGGGGGTCAGTGAATGTGCTATGCATTGTCTCTTAGCCAAAGCAAGGCCATACTGAGCATGCCTATGTCTGCTTACACGGACAGCAGCTAGGAGTTCCTCCTCTGAGTCCTCCTGTGACTGTAGCTGTGGTGACCTAAGTGTTGCTGGGGGGATGTGTGTCCCTTCACCTTGCTGATCGTGGTGCAGCTGTTTCTGCAGGATTAGATTGTGGAGCATAGCACATACTGTGAATATTTGTGTACATGTGCATGGAGTACACTGCAAGGCTCCACCAGATATACCTAGGCTCTGGAACAGTGACTTCAGAAGTCCAAACACATGGTCTTTTAAGTTTCTAGTTTGAGCATGTTCCTCATTATGGCATTCTTCCATGGGTATGTGTGCACTTCTGTCATCAGCCACAATTCAAGGGCATAGCCAGCATCCCCCAGTAAATGCCCCTGTGGGATGGCACCCTTAGCAAACATCTGATACAGTTGCGATGTGTGCCAGGTATGGGAGTCATAATAGCTGCCAGGGTTGCCAGCACACACATTCAAGATAATTCCCTGGGTATGACACATGACTTAGCAGTTGATGGAGTGGTAACCCTTGCAGTTAATGTAGATCTGAGTCTGCTCACCAGGTGGTGCCTTAATGTGTACATGAGTGCAATCTATGGCACCCTTTACTTCAGGGTAGTGTGCTACGTGATAAAAACAATTCCATGTTACTGGCCATCTCTTCAGAACTATGGAGGAAAATATGTGCCCACTGACATGTATGAGTATAGCATCCATAAATTAGTGCAGGATCCAGGAGGCTGATGCTTGTGACACACCCATAATGTCCCCACTTGGTCTTTGAAAAGTACCAGTAGCTAATATTCTAAGGGCTATATATACCTTAGTTTCTACTGGGATGGGCTACTCTTTGTTGGCTCTGGCTCTGTTAAGGCTGCCAGAGCTCACAGAGTTCTTGTAATGTGTCCCTGTCCACTCTGTAGTGCTTTACAATCTCCAGCTCATGTAGCCCCTGGAAGGTTATCCTGGGCCTGAACACTCTTCTCAGCCTAGGCCTATTATCAGCAGCACCAGCAGCATTGGTTTCAGCCTCTAGCACATATAGATGTAGAATAGCTGCAGCAACTCCTAGTATTGTGTCAGTTAAAATGTCCCTCTCTCTACTCCAATGCTATTGAAGGATAAAAGACAAAACAGGCTGCAGGCCACATGGATACTTTATTCACTGTTGAATAGCTCCATCATGTTGGATTGGTTGATTAACATGCAATTCATCTGTTTATGCTATAAATAGGAGCTATTAAACAGAACAGTTACTTGCTCATTAGTATGCTATGCGCAGCTATGTGCAGCAATGCTCACCACTGGGCACCTCAGTGCACCTTTGCATAAATAAGATAAGCATAGGCAAAATTGATATGGCCTCTGTTCCCAGGATATCACTCAAACATGGACCATAAAAAGTAAAGGAAAAGTTGCACACCCTGGAGTCAAACTCAGGGCCTTCTATATTCCAGCCTTAACACACACATGAAATTTGTTTAAATCAGTTTGCTCATTTGCTACTGTTATATAAAAAAAATACACTTTATGCATCGCCGCTTAGCTAAGGTTAAACTATTCCTGGTGCCATAAAGTCTGCTCTTCAAATTTTCCATTAGAACTAGCCAGTTTTTTTTTAGTTTTAGCACTCAAATCTGTTTCTTTGAGCTCCCCACTTGCTCAGAACTCATTGTAAGCACTAAATAAGCTACAAATTACTAGAGCACTCAACTTTCCTCACTTGTCTAGAGGAAAACAGTTTTTAGTACTTAATAAATAAGCACCTATCCAGGCATGTCTAAGGTTCAGCTCCTGGTGTTTTCTCCTGTCTACCTGATGAATCTGGTCATCTTGGGGCAATGCAGCAATTGCCTCATGTACACAGACAACTCTCTCCTCCTACCATCCAACACTACAACCTGTGAGAGATGCACTTATATAGCCAAAATGAAAGCAAAGCTTTCTTCACCCAAGACTGGACAAGACAGTCAAGAGGAGAAGGTAAACACTTGCACCACACCACACTTATCACATAGTCCCTCAAAACCTACACCACCAAAATACACACATGGCTACACAAAACACACACCTACATTCACGGAAGCTCTCAATAAAAATCTGCTCGAGCAACAAAGACCTCCAAAGCAGAAACGCATGCAACCTCCACCCCCCCCCAACACAACCCAAATGACACATAGCCCACAAACTCAGTGTGCCACTCAACCACAGCCCATAAGGCACAACAACATACCCAACACTCTAGTCATAGGTGACTCTATAGTCAGGCACACTGATGTTCTACTCATCAGGCTAAATAAGAAGAAAATTACTGTCAGCTGCTTGTCGCTATCAGGATCAGCCACATAATGCACGCGCTCAGGTCACTCCACAAGTACAAATATGACTCCGTCATTGTCCATGTTGGTGTGAATGACCTGAGACATACCTCCCTGGACTACATGAAAAGAGACATGGAGGAGCACGCCAATCTTGTAGCCCAGGCAGGTATGACCCTAGCCCTGAGTAGCATCCTGTCATCACCCAGAATGATACCACAGTACAAGGATAAAATGATTGACTTCAACAATTTGCTAAGCTTCTGGTGTCATTCTAAGGGCAACCAGTATCTGTCTGCCTGGGATGACATGATCGGCAGACCATGATGCTTTGCCAAAGATGGCCTGCATCTTTCACCCTTGGGATTCTGGATACTGGCTAAGGCTCTTGCCACCCCTATAGTGCCTTTCTTATACAAGATTCAAATGACAAATTCACCACTGTAAGAGGTACAAGCAAGCAAAATCTGAGGGTAATGCTACTCAATGCTAGAAGTCTAAACCTCAAAATGCATTCACTCGAGGCACTCCTTAAAATAGAGAATATCGACATCTGTGCAGTGACAGAGACCTGGTTCAAGGCTCCAGAGAGCACCCCTATCAGGCTATAATTCATACCACACCTTTCGGCCATCTAACCTGAACCAAAACACTAAAGGTGGAGGCGTGTCCATATTCATTAAGGATATCCACACCTCCAGGCTAGTTGCTCAGCATAATGCATCTGAGATTATCCAAGTGGAACTAACTCTGGGCAATACCGCGATACAAATTGTAACTTGCTACAGATCCCCCACCATCTCCCAGGATTCCCACTCCTCATTTCTTGATACACTGGAAAATATTAGGGTACAACCCAACACCCTAATAATGGGCGATTTCAACTACCCCACCATTAACTGGGAAAACTACTCATGTACCAACTCTTTTGATCAATGTTTTCTGGAATTCATAAATTCCAACACCTTGGATCAACTTATCCACACCCCCACCAGGGGCAGCAATATCCTAGACCTGGTCATTACCAACATGGGCGACCGGTATTCCACACAAGAGGTCAATTCCTCATTGGTCAGATCCGACCACAAACTAATCAGCCTAGACATCCGCATCCCGCCTCCACCCCCACCCACCCCACCCCACCCCCATTAGGGAAACCACAGTAAAAAATGTCTCCAAAACCAACTTCACGCTTCTTAAGACAGAAGTGGCAAACTTCACACCACCCATGCGGACAGACAATAGAGGTACGACTGCTAAATCTTACACAAATGCACTTTATAAGCACTTACATGAGTGCATGGATCATGCTATCCCTAACAGAAACAAGATGCTATCCTCCAAAAAAAGGAAGCCAATATGGTGGTCCCCTGCCATAAACAAACTCTACAACAGGAGAAAGAAACTGTTGCAAAAAAAGAGTAAAATCCCATGACTGGAAGAACTCCCTGGTCAGCCTCAGTAAGAAGCTGAGATCCCTCATAAAGTCCTCCAAAGCTAGTTATGAAAACAAAATCACCACTGATTCTAAACACAGCCACAATAAATTCTATAGCTATGTCAAGAATTTCAATGGCAACACTCAGATCTGCTCTAAATTACAGCACAATGGCACTAAATATACAGATCCAACTGATATTGCCAACATCCTGGCAGATAGGTTCAGTGCTAATTTTATCCCCCCCCCACAAACCCCCTAAAGGGCCCATCTCTATACCAGAAGAATGCAAAGTCCCTGTAATCATGGCTGCACAGGTAAAAAACACACTCTCCAAAGCCAAGAATACAGCATCCATGGGACCTGATAACATCCCAGGCTGCATTCTACATGAACTACAGAATGAACTGGCACCCCACCTAAGCACCATGTTCAGTCATAGCCTCATCTCAGGCTTTGTGCCCACTGAATGGCACACAGCAACAGTTATCCCACTCCACAAAGGGGGAGCCACAACGGACCCCGGGAACTACTGCCCCATTAGCCTAATGAGCCTGGTCTGAAAGACCATGGAACGTATCATCATTGAACTTATAAACAAAGACATTGGTAATCTCCAAACTCTGGACCCCACCCAGTTCGGGTTTGTAAAAGGCAGATCATGTCTCCAAAACCTGATAGACTTCTTTGAAGCAGTCACCAAAGCCATAGAAAGGGTAAGGAGGTTCACACAGCCTATCTACATCTCGCCAAGGCTTTTGACACCATCCCCCACTCTGGAATTATATATAAACTCAATAAACTAGGTATAAATCCCTATGTCATAAGATGGGTTTCCAAATGGCTCACTGACAGAACCCACACTGTGAAAGTAGCAGACTCCAAATATGACTTCAGACCAGTGACAAGTGGAGTACCACAGGGTTTAGTCCTGGGTCCTCTCCTGTTTGGTATCTACTTTTCTGAAGTACAGGCTAACACAGAAGGTCTTTGGCTAATGAAGTTCACAGATGACCGCAAACTAGGAGCCATAATTGAAACTCCTAATGATGTGGACATCCTACAAAAGGACCTCACTGAGACAGATGCTTGGTGTCAAAGCCATGGCCTCAAGCTCAATGCCAAAAAGTGCATTGTCATCCCCTTTGGTAAAAACTCTGTACCCATGAGCTACCACATAGGTGGTAGTCTACTTAACACCGAAAGTATGATAAGAGACCTTGGGACACAGGTGGACAGTAGTCTCTCCTTTGATAATCACATCTCCATAGTAGTCATGAAATCCTTCTACATGGCACACTTCATCACAAAAGGATTCTCATCCAGGAAAAAAGAGGTCATTGTTCCCCTCTACTCATCACTCATTAGACCCATTATAGAGTACAATGCCCCTTTTGGGATGCACCTCACAAGACATCTACAACAACTGGAAAGGCCACAGAAATACCTCACAAAGAGGATTACTGGCCTCAAACAGATGCCCTATGCAGACTGTCTCAAAAAACTCCAGCTTTACTCTGTAGCATATCGCCTACTCCAAGGTGATCTCTGCCTAACATATAAAGCCATGTCAAACCCAGAGCTGTTGGACATGCTACACCTAAAGAAATCCCAATCCCTTCAAGCTACATGGTCTAGGGACCTAAACCTTGTCACCACAATAAAGAGAACATGCTGGAGGGATAGATTCCTGTCCCAGAGACTTCCCATACTCTGGAACAAACTACCTATCTATATCAAAGAAAGCTCCTCATTAGCTCTCTTCAAAAAAAATCTTGATGATTGGATGGGAAATATGAAATTCACCCCGGGGATCACCTCTGTGGCTCTGCTCGACAGGGGCACAGGAAAATAATTTTCTTGGGTTGCGAAAGCCAGGGTACCTTTTTGGCTAGGTTTGTATAGGCCCTAGGTCCGATAGCCTAGTACCTACCTATGAATCTATGAACCCATGAATACACACAAACCTGCCATTCATTTCTCTGTTTCTTGTGGTTGCGCTAAGTACCACGTCACACAAACAGGGCCGAAAATTAAAAAATTAATTTTAAATTAACGTAGACAGATCCAATACATTTTAACGTACAATAAATAAGATGACACACAACTTAAAAATTGTGCACAGCTTACATACACTTTCACCATTCACAGCCCTACATTTTTACCTCTGCAAGTCTAACCTGATACACACCCCTGATGTCAGCATTCACACTGCTGTCATGCATTCAGCATGAACATTGTGGGAGTGCCTTCATGAAGTGAACATCCCTACACAGTTACTCTTTTTTGATATTCAACAAATCTGCTGTGTTTTGACCTCATTTGCATATTCACTGTGCTGAAAGCCTGGATTCTACATGGGTAGTAACCATATAGACAGGGTAACTGCTTGGGAGCCCAATGTTGTAATAGAGGAATACATGTTTTAATAACATGGGACTGTAATCTATCAGCTACATACTGCATGTGATTACATTAAGTGTAATTTTCTGTTTCATGGAGGTTTACACATTCTAGCAGCCTGCATTACTTACAAGTATATTTTTCATGTGGGGGTGGGGGATCAATGTTGCATTTATGCCATGGCACTTAAAAGGAATTATTATCATTATTACATTATTACACTAATTTTCTAGCATCCATCCATGTAATTAGGTCAGAATATGTGCAGCATTACATGTTAAGGGCAGTTCTGTACAGATGTAAGAGCTTTTATTTGCTCTTGTTTCCATGTAGACTCCTTTCTGTGGCTGTATTCAGAAAGTTTTGGAATACACGGCCAACATGGACACAGAGTCTACACTGTTGCTTTAGAGGTTGTTGAATCACTCCATCCTGTTAATTTGCTTCATTAGCATAAAATTCAGCTACTTATGCTGTGATTTGCATGCCGTGAAAGTTTCACTGTTTGTGTGTGAATGCGAGCCGGTGCATGCTGCTACACAGTTTTTACTGAATCTAAAACTTTTCACAGCCATGTACACATTGCTTTACAATGCACACGTGAAGAAAATTATCATGTAGGGTTTATTGAATTCTCTCAAAACTGTTTTCTAGAATGAGAGTTTTAGGATGCTGATGCTATGCTGATGAAGGGTTGTGAGCCCGAAAGCTTCATTAAATTTAACGTTCTTGGTGATTACCTTGTTTTTTTTGGCTTTATAACAGTACTGACAATGTTTATTGAGTTTTAGGATAGTAAGCAGGATTATGGTGCTCGTATTAGTACTGTATTTATTTAGGAACTTTGACACCAAAGAAGAGGATGCTAACTCATTCCCTCCAATGGAAGTTTGGCAGCTTACACTGTAACTTCCAGTGGGTGGAGCCTAAGCTTTTTGACAGAACCAAATTAAGAACTCACATTTCAAACAAATGTTCATATTTCTGGAATCATGAGAGTTACTAAGGAAGTGTAAATGGCAAACTCTCAAACATAAAGTATGGTTTATAGTGTTAGTAGTCTTTAGGTTATTGGTCTTAAACAGGATTTTATCAGTCGCAGTAACATAATCCCCCAGATTCACTATCCTTCTGTGCAGGATTAGCTTAGTCCTGCATGGCAGCGACTGTTTCAGAGCAGGACAGCAGCGCACCATGCATATTAATGAAGGCACGCTCCCTGAGCTCCTAATCTTACATGGAGAGTGTAAGAGTGTGCAGGGGGCATATCTGAGAGCAGAGCTCTCAGAATATACACACCCCTGCAATGAAAAACAGCAGACAAGTCATAAAAGAATGAGTGCAACCACTCATAGGTGTATGCCTACCCCTAGCAACATTCCCCCACGTGTACAAGAGCAATAGTTAAAACAGCAAATATAAAGTTTTTTTTTTTTAATGAAACAGATTAAATTTAACAGTAGGTGCATGGGTTTGCCCATCGGTTAGCTACGGTTAATGCAGCTTAAATGGCAGAAGAGTATAAAAAGTAAGATATATGCAAATGAAGCAATACAGCAATAGTGTAGTGGACAGAGCATTCGCCTTACGAGCAATCATTCCCGGTTTGAGTGTCACTGCAGTATATTCCAGGTCAAATAACTTTATGACCAATATTTTTAGTTGCATAACCTACTAAATAACATAAATTTGTGAACTGGAGTACTGCATTAAATGCATATGTGAGGTGTCAGTGTCATAACATTGCAAAGTCCACAGATAATACATTTGCCCCATACAGTATATGTACACAGGAATCAGGGATACAAATGGAAGGTAAAATGTGTAATGAATGATAACTCCATACAGCTTCCAAATCCCCCACCTTCCCAAGAACCATTAGACATTACTGTCTAAATTAGTGCAGTGGTAAGTGGGAGTAAGCACTAGTAAGCAAGTGTAAGCACTATTAAGCAGTAGTAAGTGGGAGTAAGCATATATAAGCACTAGTAAGCGGGTTTAAGCCCATTTGTGCGGAGGTAAGCAATGTGCACACAGGTTAAGCAATATTGAAGTTAACTCTCTGTAAGCATATTTAACCGGAAATTAGCCTTCCTTACCCTCGCAGTAACCCACGCAAAACCACTTACAAGTGCTTAAAAGTGTATTAATCAGTCTGTATCCAACAGCTGCTGTTCTGCCCAGCAACAAAATAAACAACCTTTGCAGGTCTTGAACCCAGGACCCTATACACTATAGTCACAGTAGTTAACCACTAAGCCATCACAGCAGTACATAAAATTGAGGTATCACCAAACAAATCCTCACTATAATAAAATCAAACTGAACATGTGAAAGGAATCTGTATACAGTCATATGTTCTATAACCTACTACATAACATAAATATGTGAACTGGAGTAGTGAAGTAAGCCCAGATGTGAGGTATAATTGCAATAGAGTGTTGAAGTCCCCGATTAAACACAAGGACCCCATACAGTGTACACACACCTGAATCAAGGATACCAGAAATATATATAACATGTAATGAATAATAAATCAATGCAAAAAGCAAATATAATGCAAATTAAATATTAAGCAATGCTAAGCATTGTGCAGGCCAGCTTAGTAGGTGTAAGCAATGTGTAGGCCAGCTAACTGAATTTGCTCAGTGGTATACCACTTTAAACAATGCTAAACTTAGGTAAGCAAGTTTGCCCATAGCTTAGCCTTTTCAAAACCATCCAATCACAGCAAAGTGTGGGAAATCGGCCTTATTTAAACCCAACAGGTGGAAAGACATCTCATAACTAGTTGTAGCTTCCCCTTGCAGGCACCGTGTCTGGAATGGGAGAGGGAGTGCACTTTCAGGCACAGAGCTAGGGTATCCAGGTGTCCAGAGTCATGTCAGGACTCCTTGTCAAAGACCATGAACAGAGACTGCTGGAAGGCAAGTACCAGCATTTCCAATATAAGGTGGAAGCCTAGGACCATCTCGTCCATGACCTCACCAGTGCCACTGGCATGCCCTGAACTGGTGAGCAGATCAGGCATCACTATGTCGACCTGAAGCAGTGAAAGGGGGATCTCTTGGATCAGTGGATCCAAGAGGCTAGGAGGACAGGGGAGGTCCCAGTAATGTGTAAGTATCACTCCACTACCTGTTTAATAATTGCCAGGTCATGTATATTATGGATAGGTATGGCTAAATATTCCTCTTATGTCCTTCAGAGCAGCAAGTGAGCAGGCTGTGAACCAGGAGGCCCATGGCTGTCGCTTGGAGAGGTTGCAACGCGAGGCAGGTTAGTAATACTCTTGCATGTACTGTCATAGGAAATAAGTCTAACTGTATTAGTAAGTCAATTGCCTGTATAAAACCTGCATTGTTTAAGGCAAGTACTGCATACACCAGAGAATATGGCAGGAAGAGTCTCATATAGGTTATATGTAAATGAAAGCATAATAGCCTGACAATGAAGGTCAAACTGCTGTCTTGCATATGTTTACTCTGGTATCATATGGTAATATACATTTGCAATCACTTAATAGTACTGTTGTATTAAGCACTGTTACCCACACTGTGCAAAATAAATTAAAAATGTGCAGGAATGTCTGTATATGACTGGTGCAATCCCCAGTGGTCAGCTAGTACAACTGGGAGAGACATAGACAGAAAACAGTGAAAAGAAGGACAACAAAATCCATAGCACACACAACTGAGATGTCAACTGTTGTATTATTAGCACACACTGCCATGCTTCAGATGCCGAGAGTGGTAGTAGTCTGCATACAGAATCATACCCTACAACTGTACAGATATGTCCAGAATGTCCAGTAAATTGGCCCATATCTGCTACCTGTCACTGTGTCCCCCTAGGAAATCAGTGGAATGCCCAGACATATAGGCTGCAAACAAGAAATACAACTGATTGTCAAACATTTATAAGAACAAACCTGTCATTCTAGCAACTCCTCAAACTGTTATCTACACCCCCATGTTGTCAAGCTGTGACCAGATTGTGTACAGTAACAGAGTGAGATGTAAGTGCATAATACTAATGTAAGACTGGTACTTTGTGTGGCAACAGTCAGGTAGTGATAACAAACATTGCTCCCACAGGTCCGTCAGATACGAACACTGTGCCCAGAAACAAAAGAATGATACCCTGTACTGGTACTGTTTACTCTGGTACTCTGTGGCATTGTTAGTGTTGCAGTTGTTCTGAATAATAAGGTATTACTCATCACTGTCAACCACACTCTGCTACATAATATAACTGTCTAGGAAATCCTGTATAAGAGTGATGCAATACAAAGTCAGAATGTAAAACCACAGGAGAATTATACACATGAATCAGATAAGGCAAAGCCCCCCACATAGTTTAGGTAAATATTGTTTTCTGCAAAGAGTTATTCATTGCAGTCATAAATATCCATGTGTATGGTTCAAAATGTATAAAGTATGTGGGGGGCTTCACCCCCACACCCCCCTAACTATATATACTAACTCCAGTGTCAGTGTTATGAGTTTCAGTCAAATGAGTTTTCAGTCTTTTGAACTTTTAGTGTTTTGGTCTCAGACAAATGAATTTCAGTGAAATGAAATTTAGGTCATATGAAGTAGACCCATATATATATATATATATATATATATATATATATATATATATAGATAGATAGATATATGTGTATATATATATATATATATATATATATATATATATATATATATATATATATATGTGTAGCTATATATGTATGCACATTCTATGTGTACAGATATGCCTATTTATGTAGATATATATGTAGATATCTATAACTATATGTGCATACATATCTATTCTGATATACCTATTACTGTCAGTATATATGTAGATATCCATAAGTATATGTGCATATGTATCTCTATCTGTATATGTGTAGACATATATTGGTGTGTATATGTATATATCTGAGTGTTTATATGTATATGTATGTACATATCCATATCCATCTATGTATGTCGATACATGTATATCTATATAGATGTATGGATAATTATATATACATATATGTCCACCATATATCCAGAACATGGAGCGGAGTCCTACCTCAGCCCCAATAGTCCCAACCTCTTAGTGCAAGTGGATGTCAGGTATTTATTGCAGGTATATATGTAGACTATTGCTACTGTAATAGGGGTTGTATTCACAGACATGTTGTGTGTGGGAGGTCACATCTGCTTTTAACATGTGCGTCATTGGCTACTGACAGACATCCTAAGGACATCATAGTACAGTACCACTGCTAGCACAGTAATGATCCTGTGGACTTCAGCAGAGATATGGCCAATAAATGTGGACAGTCTGACACACTATGGTCAGTCCAGAGGTATATACAGAACCCCTTAGTGCAAGACATGTGGATCAAGCCTGACAATGTGGATAGTAACAGTCATGTAGATGGGTATATCATGTAAATACTGGTATACATTTGCCCCCATAGGTTATGCATTCACACACCCCTGTCTCTCCTGACACATAATAACCGCTGGTACAGAGTTGATATGGCCACATACTACCCACTAGTTAGTTACATACATCTGTACAGCATCCCACTGCTTTGTCAGAAATACATGACTGTTATGGTGGCCTGGCAGCAGTACATCTGGCAAGTGTCTGGACATAATATCACACTGGGTAAGTACAATAAGCTGCTAGGCATGTAACAAAGCACTGAGCAGGCTACAGGCAGACTGCCACAACACTGGCCTACATTTCTTATGGGGGAATACACATGTACCTGCATTTATAGCAGGTTCTACAGGCATGTTACGCACAGAGTAACAGACACCTGTGTGAAAGCGCATAACCACAACCAGTGTGAACACAGCCACAGCCAAATATGGTAAGCTAGTGTAATATTACAGTATATGGACTATCTGATCAACACCATTCTCATATGTGCCACTCACACACTAACCCTACATATACTGGGCCACTACACAGTATGGTCCAATGTATGTCTGTGGTATGGGACATGTGTGTGTTTGGCCCTACAAACATGTAAGCCAATAGGGTAACATACACTGGACCAGCATATAACATCAGATAGAACAGGACCAAGAACAATGACATCAACCACAGTCTGTTCACAGGCCAAGGTACATATTTACAATACACACACTGTTGACAATCACCATAAGTATGCAGACCTCAGTACTGTACACGCACACAGAATGCCCAGGTTATGTCCTCAAATATAACCCCTACTATATGTAACATGTGTAGCAGTCTGATATCTCACTGGTTTGTTATCAGATATGATGTCAATACATTATGGTGTACAGAACATATGCACCTCTTACTGCATGACATATGTACAAAGGTTGACAGAGTTGTGGCTGGAGGCACAAACACAGGGGCAATATTCACATGTTTCTGTGATACCCTCTTACATTTACTGTTGTAACAGGATTTGTTGTGTCATATGTCCTATGAGGGATATGAAGTCAGTAACTCTCATGGCTGTCACCATGTACTGACTGCAATCCTCACACTATGCTTCTGCAGTTCTCAGATAGGTGCTCTGTGAGAAACACAAGAAACAAAAGGCACCACACAGTGCCCAGTCTGCAGATGACCCTACAGATGGGGGTTTCCTCAAAAACATAGCACTGTCATGACAGGTATTAAAACATGCAGACCAGCCATATCCACACACACCCTGTTAAACCGACATTACTCCAAATGCAGAATAGCAACACTTACATTCTGTAGTCATGTCAGGCACATCCCCCTCCTGTGTGTTGACCTGTTTCCACAGTGTATGTTGTTAGAGGCAAATCCCCAATCCATCTGTGATGCTGTTTGCCAAATACCAGATCTAGGTCCTGCTCATGGTGAATGAAAAGGCCCAACACCAACATGATGTTCCTAGATATTGGCATGTGTTTCCATGCAATTAGCTATGGGAATGTTACCACAGCTGTTCCACATGCAATCAGCTAGAGGAGGGCTGAAATTCATGCAGACACCATCAGCTGATCATGAGCATCACTTGCAAAACACATGCTGCTGCCTAAGCAAAGCAGGTATAGTTCTCCACATCCACCAGAGAGGGAGTGAGAGAGGCAGACAGATATAAAGTAAATCAGGGAGGGTAAGACCTAAGCATGTTTGTGTCACACACCTACCAGTACAGGGTATCAAACCCCTGACTGACTATGTATTGCTATCCCATGTCTATGCAGTTACTGCATGCGTCACATAGCTTACATGTTAAGGAGCTGTCCAAACGTATATGTGATGGTAAGTGACATCTTCAACAGTGATATGGTAGTGATATGGTAGGTGTAGCACACGTGCCTGTCCACATGAACAGGTGTCAGCATCAACACAGCCACACTCTCTCAGGGATTTATACACATTAACACACTTGGTAGGTTCAGAAATACACTTCTTAACTAGTTAGTATGCCACAATACAGTACTGTGCAGGTATCACATGCACTACAGGGGTTATCCAGAGGTTATCTGGGCAAAGGGTATGTGGAGGTGTCTGACATCAGACAGCATGCTTCAGTATGCCAATGGGGGTTGTAGTGAGTGTGAATATGGTCAAAAGCATCATACACCACACACACAGACATGGTGCCAGTACTGACATGCATGCATGCATTGCTTTACGGGTGTGTAGTAGTTGACTGTGCCAGAAGGCTATACAAGGATAGGTGAAGGTTATACCTTGGCATCAGGCCACATGACAATGGTCTGCAGTGTGGCTCAGGGGTGTAGTGTCTGGGCTGGCCCACACAGGTGTTTATTGTATTCACCATACAGTCCCCTGGGTAACTATTGTGTGTGGCCATTGCTGTTCAATGCTTGCCATGTATGTGTCCTTTAGTCCATGACATGAACACTGTCTGGGATGTGCGCATGTCCCACATGCATGTACAGTGACATGTGGAACTGTATCTGGGGTGTCTGGCCCATGTTGTGTACACAGATTGTTATAACCAGATGTGCCTGTCCTGGCCTCATATGCTGGGAACAGGTAATGAGCAGCAGATTGACCCTGCACCTATATTGATAACTTGATACAGGTATTTCCTGGTGTCAGTGGCATCTGTCCATACAGAGCATGTGTATAAGGCATGGTATGTCCTTTGTGGGTCACATTTGATGGCACCACAGGTGTTGCAGGTGTCCAGTGGGGAACATAGTGAAGGCACACTGTCTGCATGTATGTGCCTATTGTACTGATGGACAGGGTGCCATGCCCTCTGTAGTCCACTGTAATCATACCATGGTTACTATCTGTGGGCAATTTGCAGGATACTACCAACATAGCAGTTGTTGCCTAGGCAATTGTGTTTGTGTATGAGACATGGGTTGAGAGTGTTCTCTGTGTAATACAAGGGTTAGGTTCATAGGTTCATAGGTTTATACTAGGCTATCTGCCCTAAGGCATTTATAAGCCTAGCCCAAATTGTTGTGGCTTAAGCCACCCCTTATATGAAAAAATACTGTGCCCATTAGTTTGTTGTGCCTCTGTCCAGCAGTGACACAGAGATGATTCCCGGGATAAACCTACGATCTCCCATCCACAGGTCAAGATTTCTCTTGAACAGAGCCAGCGAGGTGCTCTGCCTCACATGGATCAGGATTTTATTCCACAGTATAGGGAGTCTCTGAGTGATAAATCTATCCCTCCAGCACATCCTATTTATATCTGTGCTAAGGTTTAAGTCACTTGCTCTAGTGGTTTTGGTGGATTTGGATTTTTTGAGGTGGAGCATGTCCATTAATTCCGGGTTGGACATGGCCTTGTATGTCAGGCACATGTCACCTCTGAGCAGAGGCATAAGGCATGGTAGGTCCTTTGTGGGTCACATTTGATGGCACCACAGGTGTTGCAGGTGTCCAGTGGGGAACATAGTGAAGGCACACTGTCTGCATGTATGTGCCTATTGTACTGATGGACAGGGTGCCATGCCCTCTGTAGTCCACTGGGTTGCTAACTTTGTTCACCAGGCCTTGAAGTCACATGTAGGGGTATGGATTGACACCCTTGCCTCTCAGCTATTTCACATCTGTTATCCTTGTAAGGTGGACATTGTGACATATAATAGGGCCACCATATAAGAAATTTGAAAAACCCACTCCACAATGAGTCCAGTTGTTACACACTCACAGCCACCTCCACACAGGATACAAATGACAAACACAGGCACACACCTGCCATGTCTGGTATTAGAACTCCTACCTAATTAGTTTATTACACTACAGCATTACACAGTAATAGGATGTGCCATGGAGATTACTGGAGTACTCTTTCCCCAAAGGTGTATTTCAAAGTGACTGACATCAGCAGGCTTGCCAAAGTAGGGCATTTGAATTGTAGTGAGTGTGACTAGGCTAAAAAGCATTGCTCCTTACACAGACATAGAAACACACACACATGTCATGTGTGGGAATAGAACCCCTTTCAAAGTACTATATTACACTACAGCATTATGCTGTTATAGGATGCACCACAGAGATTATTGGGCTACACTTTTCCCAAAGGTGTATTTCACAGTGAATGACATGAGCAGCCTTGGCAAAGAAGGGTGTTTGATTTGTAGTGTGTGTGACTAGCCTAGAAAGCATTGCTCCTTACATACACAAACCTCCACACTTTCCATGTGTGGGAATGGAACCCCTACCAAAGCACTATATCACACTACATCTTTATTATGTTATAGGACACACCACAGAAATTACTGGGCTACTTTTTTTCCCAAAGGTGTATTTCACAGTGAATGACCTCAGCAGGCTTGCCAAAGAAGGGCATTTGATTTGTAGTGAGTGTGACTAGCCTAAAAAGCATTGCTCCCTACACAAAGACACACACACAAACATCCACACTTGCCATGTGTGGGAATAAAACCCCTACCAAAGTATTATATCACACTACAGCATTACACTGTTATAGGACACACCACAGAGATTACCTGGCTGCATCTTTCCCAAAGGTGTATTTCACAGTGAATGACATCAGCTGCCTTGCCAAAGTAGGGCATTTGAATTGTAGTGATTATAACTAGCCTAAAAAGCATTGATGCCTACACAGACAGAGACACACACAGTTGCCATGTCTGGGATTAGAACTCCTACTTAACAAGTTTATCACACTACAGCATTATACAGTTATAGGACACGCCACATAGATTACTGGGCTACACCTTTTCCAAAGGTGTATTTCACAGTGAATGATATCAGCAGCCTTGCCCAAAGTAGGAGATTTGAATTGTAGTGAGTGTGACTAGCCTAAAATGCATTGCCCCCTGCACAGACAGAGAGACACAAACACACAGTTGCCATGTCTGGGATTAGAATTCCTACCTAACTAGTTTATCACACCACAGCATTACACAGTTTTAGGATGTGCCACAGAAATTACTGGGCTACTCCATTCCCAAAGGTGTATTTCAAAGTGGATGACATCAGTAGGCTTGTCATAGTAGGGCTATGGGGAGGGCAGTGTGTGTGCATGGGCCATAACCCATTAATCTAGAGGTTGACACACCACATGCAGGCACATGCAGGTTTATATTCTGCAGATACGTTTATACAACTGCTAGATGACTACTGCCTTGTACAGTCATGTTGCACAGCTAGCACTTGCACCACATAGTCTGTAATGCTGACGGATACCAGTGGCTAATTTCTACACTGAGTGACATTTATACATCATGTGGTTGTAGCCATTTGGCTGTGTGTGGGTGGGACAGGCCTCATGATGGATGGCTGTCACTGTCACTCTCTTCCACACATCTATGTATGTGTACTTTTGGCATATTATAGTGTCTTGTCCTCGGATATATGTCTGTATTCCTATCCAATGTGTGTTCAAAGCATGACTGGTGCATACTGAGGAGTGTATGCACTAATGTCTGCAACTGTCAGATATGTATGGTCCACTGCTGTTTGCAGACATGGGCTTCATTTGTTTAAGTGTGTGAGCATGACCAGTATGACCTTTCAGTATGTTGTTGTCTGACATTGCCTTCATTTCTCTAAGTGTGTGAGCCTGCCCAGTATGCCCTTCTGTACTGAATGTGTGGATCCATTCCAGGTAGTTTGCACTCCAGTGCAGACCTTTGTGTTTTACACCTACAAGTAGCAAACTGTTTCTGCAGGGTATCTGTAGATCATTTGGCAATATGGGGTCAAACTGTGCAAGGGATAGTGTGTACTGTAGGTGATTGTGTCTATGCTGCTTCTACTACATGGTACTGGTGTTAGCAGAGATATTTAGACATGTGTACTGTTATAAACTGTGATGTTTTATGTCCTCAAGTATTGTCAGATTGACATTCATGCTCACAGTGATGTCCTGGGGAACAAGGATGAATGCAGCTGTGTCCAGTATTGTGTGCAAATGCCTACATATTCATGGAAAGTTATGCCATTCTGGAGGGGGAGCTGCAGACACTTGCTGCTGGGTCTGTGTATCCAGTTCAGCACCTTGGTACAGTGCTGGCAGAGGATCCCATACTTGTACATCCATCAGCATGACAATATGGCCTTATCTTGCTGTGGCAATACCTCACATTTGTACAGATTCACACAGGTCACCCAGAGGCAGGAGTCATAAGTCATGACATCACTCCTATTATGGTGTAAGGGCAGGTTTGTAGCCACCCATTTATGTGTTTGCAGCCAGGGTATGTGCACACAGCTGTGTGTCGGACCTTGCATATTCCATGCTGTCCATGCTCCCACCCCCCTCTATTATTCTATCTTCTTCCATACATTATGCATACATTCTCTAATAATTACCCTAAGGTTATCACCTCATCACAGCTGTCTTTTGGTGTTGGTCCACAGTTCATACAGTGGGACATGGTGGACATGTTACTGTGGTTTGTCCACATGGCCTTGCATATGGCTTATGTGGAGTGTGTTATGTTGTCATTTGGGTGTCCATGACATAACATGCATTGGCAGTACGTGTGAGACACAGGCCTTTGGCAGAGGCCTATAGGCCATTTGGTGGTGATCCAGGCCAGCTGTGGCAAGCCATTGCATTCTGTCAGTCCTACAGTCCCAGACTGAAATACAGTATATTCCCCTGAGGTGACAGGGTAGGTGTGCTAGGTGTTATTGCCAATACTTTCTATCAGTATTGATCAGGTGGTGTGGATGCTGACAGGATGCTACCTACACCTAGTGACACACCTGTATGGGACACCTGCACTGCATGCTGCATTCTTTCGCTATTGCCATATACAGGTGGGGGTCATATTGTACCCATTCCCAACAGCAGGGATACGACCAGAGAGGTACCTGTGGGTGTTGTTTGGGTGAGCTGGGTGCATGTGTGCTATGGACACTACTTGCATCTAACTCACAGATATGCATGGGGCATTCCAGTTATGCTGGCATGTGCAGGTACATCAGCTGTTTCCCAATACACCAGTCCTATCCCCTTTGTGATCTGCAAGTGTTCGGCCAGACGACACAGGTATTCCCTACTACAGGCCCAGATAATGTGATGCATACCTGTATATACAATTCCAAGGGTGTGTCCTTTTCACAGTTACACATTTTATACTTTATGTTTGGGGTACTTTTCATGCCATGTCCATCTTTCAGATGGTGACACATATTGCCACCATACATTTACAATGGCTTACTGCTAGCATGTGTTATACTGGGGGGAATTGTCTTTGGCACTACAGTTGTGAGGACTTGTCATTGGCAGTAGTGAGCAATGGCAACCAGGTCAAACCTCAACATGCATACATACTGACCACTCTCACACAATATGAAACACACATCAATCTAACACACACATACCTGCATATTATACAAATGCTACAATCTATCTTGCTACCTTTGCCACCTCTGGGCATCTGTGCTCCACTGGTATTATACCTACACATACATGTTACTACATTTCTAAATAGGATTGGGCGGGGGGGGCACACCTGACTGTTACTACATGTCTATATAGGATTTGGGGGGGGTACACACCTTACTGTTTCTACATTGCTACTCTGGATTGGGAGGGCACACCTGATACTTGTACACATTTGCTATGACTGTACTGGTATGTCAGGTACTCCACCTCATTCTGTTTTCTAACCTATCATGCTGACTAGAGGCATATCAAT
The DNA here is from genome assembly GCF_019279795.1 of Protopterus annectens. Taxonomy (NCBI): domain Eukaryota; kingdom Metazoa; phylum Chordata; order Ceratodontiformes; family Protopteridae; genus Protopterus; species Protopterus annectens. The sequence continues at coordinate 1,449,577,029 of NC_056745.1, read as the reverse complement.
GTACTACAGATTTTAGGTTTGATTAACCTACATATTAGTTTCTGACTTCATACCCTTCAGAACTAATATCCCACTTCCTGACCTGATGTAGTCTGTCTGTGTAGCCCTGGGGAGGGGTTATCCATAGACATCATTCAGAGACCATAGCACAGCCTTTGCTTGTGTTTTTGCCTACACCTGTCCTGCTGGCTGAGACTGTTGTTGGGTATGTGAACCTCCCTGACTGGCATGTGTGGGTCATATGGACACATATGTGGCCAAGCACATTTCCTGTCATCGGTTTTGTCACCATGTGTAGCACAGTCTACTGTAGCGACACCAGTATTTGGTACAGATCTCATGCTGCCACTATAGGTGTCTACTATCTGCTGGCATCCCATTCAGCCACCCAATTCCCTTGCATGCTCACATCCATACCATAGATACAGGTAACAACGCATACTACTCCATTTGGCAATTGGTAAGGAGAGTGACTTACCTTGTGGGTGTGCCATTATTGAGGATGGTGCTGGAGTGCTGCCTATGTTTAATGCACATAGTACACTCCCTACAAATGGTTGAGCACAGGTAGTGTCATGTCTGGCATCCTTTTTACTGTATGTGCAAGTCAGAGAGAGGTCTCATTCCTTGGGTCCCTCCTGTGTCAGTGTATGTGCTATGCGTTGCCTCTTTGCCAAGGCCAGGGCATACTGGGCACACCTCCTTCTGCCTACTGGGGAAGGCTCAGGTTGTTCCTCCTCTGAGTCACTCTGTGCCTGTGTAGGCCTTGGCAATGGTGGGGGGCTGTGTGGCCCTGCCCCGTGCTGTTCCTGCTGCAGCTGTTTCCATAGGATCATATTGTGTACCATGGCACATACGATAACAATTTGAGTACATGTAGCTGGTGAGTACTGCAAGGCTCCACTGGATGTGTCCAGGCACTGGAACCATGACTTGAGCATCCCAAACGCATGATCTATTATAATTCCAGTCTGTGCATGTGCCTCATTATGGTGTTTTTGTTCGGGTGTGTGTGCATTTCTGATGGGTGTCATCAGCCATGGCTCCAGTGCGTAACCAGCATCCCCCACTAGGTGACCATAAGGGATGTCCCCACTGGCAAATCTCTGGTACAGCTGAGTCAGATGCCAGATGTGGGAATCGTGATAGCTTCCAGGGCAGCCAGCACACACATTCATTATTATGCCGTGGGCATCGCACATAACCTGGCAATTAATGGAGGGGAAGCCCTGGCAGTTGATGTAGTCCCTACCCCATTCACCAGGTGGTGCTTTGATGCATATGTGCATGCAGTCTATAGCACCCAATACCTCAGGGTATTCTGCTATTTGGTGGAAGAGATGCATATTGCTGACCAACATCTCATGGGTGTTGGAGAACTATATGTGCTCACCACCATGTGCTGACATGGCATCCAGAAACTGGTGGAGTACCTGGATGCTGATGCCTGTGAGATCCCTATGATATCCCCAGTTGGCCTTTGGAAGGTACCTGTAGCTAGTATTCTTAGGCCTACACATACTTTTGTATCCACTGGAATGGGTTCCCCTCTGTTAGTTCTGTGTGTCAGGCATGGCCAGAACAGCTCAACAATTTGCTGTAGGAGGTCCTTTTCCACTCTATAGCACTCCACAATCTCCAGCTCATGTAACCCCTGATAGGTTACCCTGGGTCTGTACACTCTTCTCCATCTCCTCACTGTGGGTTGGTTGATAGCATTCTCATCCTCACCATCCTCAGCCTCTTCCACATGTTGTATGATAGCTATTGCAACCCCTATCATTTTGTTGTTTTTGTTTGTTAAAATTCCCCCACTTGTATACACCGTGATGTAAAGTATGTGGGAAAACCAGAGGGAAAGGTGCTTGCATGGTTTATAGTAGTACTCTGGGCTGGGCTGCTGCCTGCGTAATTGGCTAATTCGGATACATTTCACCTGCCAGCTATGCTAGTTCTCCCTGATTACCTTCCTACTGCTGTTTTCTATTCCCATTGCCTTCCTGCTTAAGCCTGGGGTGCGCCACACAAGCACAGTGCTCAAATATGCACAGAGCTGCTATTTCCTGGTTTATTTTTTTCCCTTTAAAACCCAGTGCGCTTTGTGCACACCCGCTTAGGCAATGTAAAGAGTGCTAGACAGCCTCAGACACACACCCTTGCTTAGCTCTGCTAAGCTAAGGGCAAACCTGAGCCACAGGGCTCCAATCTGCTTACAGTATGCCTGACACACCCTCCTATGATGTCATCTAACTCCTAGGCTTGCACCAAGCTATTCCTGCTCTTACACTGTTGGGTGCTGACTAGCATACAAGGAAGATCTGGGATTCAGTATCATTCCCCTCGTTTGCCTAGGATTGCCTGCTGATGCATAATTACAGATTGCACACCGAGCCTCCCCCCTTAGCAACCACTGTTCACTGGCCATGTTGTCTTCTGCCTGCCATTGAGTGTAATGGCAAAATAGTGATTTTTAGTTAGAATGCTTATTTTAGTTTTTTTTTTATTTTTCGCCTGATCCCATTTGCGCGACGCTGCCCTACGCTTAAACATCTGAGATCGGCTAAAAAAAAATAAAAGTTGATTTTGTTATTTTTTACAACTGTTTTCTATGCCTATGGCCTTATATTTGGCCATTGGTATGCTTTCTACATAATATCAACCCTTTATTTGGAGCTGTCATGTCTCCGTTTTGTAGTTTGCAGAAATGTACTTGGTTACTGGCCGAGTACATTTCTGCAGATTACACTAGTCCTGCACGGCTGGCTTCCAGCTTCATAGATTGCAATTTCCCCTCATTTGCATGGATTTCACCTGCAAATGGGGTAATTTGCATACAGGGGATGAGTCCATGCAGGACTAGTGCAGGAATGCTCGTGCACGTCCCTATAGCTTATTCCTGGATCGTACGGCAGACATATTGCCTGCTGGAACTCCTGCACTAGTCCTGCACACCGTGCAGGGCTTGCTGAATCCAGGGGAATGACTAAGTTTGTAATATTTTATAAACAACTTACAATATTTCAGCAACCATGAAAGTTACACATGTAGTGTCAGAAGAATTCTGTTCATCCACTTGAGAGCTTTCATATGAATCTAAGCAGTTCTGTCTGTGTAACTTGGTTGCCGAGATATTTAGAAAAACATGACATTTTCAAGAATATAAATACATATATATGACAACAAATAATTTTTCTTTACTTGCACTAGACAGGGGTCAAATATCAGTACAATTGTGCTTACCGTTGTGTAAGCTTTAATATGAAATCTTTTAATACTTTGTATGTAGAATAGTTTTGGAATTATTAATGCAAATATGAGCAAGAGATATTCAACGTCTAGAGGCATCAGTAGGATTTAATTGCAGAAGGAACTGGAAGCATCACTCACTGAAATGAGTTAAATTGGATTATTTTCTTTCTGGCAGAAGGAGGTAAAGAATAGAGGAATGAAGGTTTCAGGTGAAGGAAGAGAAAAGAAACCTTAGGGCATGCCTAACTTCAGAAGACATGCTGTAGTGCTCATTACCGACATAAGATGCAGCAGTGTTAAATGTATGTTACAGAAATGGGTGATGTGGGAGATGAGATTGGAAGAAAGAAACTAGCAGCTGTTTCAGAGCTTGCAGAAGGCTACCTACCTGGAAGTGACTCACCTGGTAGGAATGAGTTGTGTGGGCAGAAGAGAACAAAACATGCAGGGTAAGAAAGATCATTAGTAAGGAAGCAAGGAAAGGATTTAGAGGCATTTGTGGTTGATTTGTGGAATTCTAACCCAAAGAGGAGATGGGTAGAATTCATTCAGGTCCAGAGAATGTTTTGGTGTAGTGGCAAATATTGGCTACTCTGTCATACAAAGTGGTATTAAAAAGGGTAGAATCTACATCAACCACAAGGGGTACCACTACATCAACTGCCAGGTCATGTGCCATGCCCAGGGCATTATCATGAATGTGTGTGCTGGCAGCCCTGGCAGCTATCATGACTCCCATATCTGGAATGCATCACAGCTGTACCAGATGTTTGCTGGGGGACATCCCACATGGCCATTTGCTGGGGGATGCTGGCTACACACTGGAACCATGGATGATGACCTGCATCAATAATGCACAGACATGGAAGAATGCCATAATGATGTACGCAGACAAACTAGAAACATCATAGAGCATGTGTTTGGGTTGCTGAAATCATGGATCTAGTGCCTCGATATATCTAGTGGAGCCCTGCAGTACTCTCCAGCCACATGTGCATATATGTTCAAAGAATGTGCAATGCTGCACAATATGATTCTGCAGAAGCAGTTGCAGCAGAATCCACACAGGGGAGGGATGCATAGCCCCCCACTAGTGCCTAGGTCACCACAGCTACACTTACAGGAGGACTTGGAGGAGGATCCCCCTGATGATGTCCCTGTAGGCAGACATAGGCATGCCCAGTACACCCTGGCATTGGCTAAGAGACAATGCATACCACATTCACTGACAACCTAGGGTCCCAGGGACTGATAACTATCTATATATCTATCTATCTATCTATATAAATGCTCGTATAGTACTTTGGTGTAGATTTTGACATTGATGCCAGTTCCTACAGAGGGAGATGGGCCTGTGAAGCTGTTTATATAATCACTCAGGAGATTATAATCAGCTTTGGAGGATTTTTTTGTTGTTTGACCCTAGCTAGAGGGGGGTCAGGGGAGGTGGTGACTTTAAAAGTGATCGCTTTATGGTCGTATCTTACCAGGGAAGATGATACTGTAGGGGTGCTGCAGTGGTTACTCATGTTGGGTAATACCAAGTCCAAGATATTATCACCTCTTGTGGGGGTATCAACTAGCTGTTCCAAGGCGTTTCCATTGATAAAATCAAGGAATCTCTGGGCATTTGTGTTCTGGCATGAGTAGTTTTTCCAGTCTATGGTTGGGTTATTAAAGTCATCCAGCATCAGGGTAAAGGGATGAATCATGATAGATTCGAAAAGGTCCAGATAGGTGGACTGGGCATCTTGAGTCAAATTTGGGGGCCTGTAGCTAGCTATGATTTGAATAGAGATCTTGTCAATGGTTAACTGCACCTGGAGTGTCTCCTGTGCATCATACTATTTGACCAGCCTGGTGTATGTGTGTCTTTAATATATATTGGAACTCCACCTCCTTTAGCTTTGCTGCCCACAGTTTGGGGTCTGAATGCATGATAGGAAGAGTAACCAGGTAAGGCTGGGGTGCTCTCCGCAGCTTTGAACCAAGTTTCTGTGACTGCGCAGATGTTAGCATTTTCCAGGGTTAGGAATGCTTGCAATGAGTGCAGTTTCATGTTCAGACTCCTAGTGTTTAGCAGCATCACCTTTAATTTGCATTTTGTTGAAATTTTTATGTTAGTAGTATCGACCTCATGACTTTTCCTAAAAAAGGCACTATGGGGAGACAAGGGCCTTTGCCAGAAGCCTAAAGCCCAAGTAAGATAGATGCAGGCCATCTCTAGCAAAGCATCGTGGTTTGTTGATCATATCTTCCCAGGCTGTCAGGTCCTGGAATGACATCAAAAACTACGCCAATTGTTAAAGTAAATCGTTTTCTGTTGTATTGTGGGATAATTCTGGGTGATGGTAGGATGCTGCTTAAGGCTAAGGACATCTGCCTGGTACACATATTCAGTGAGCTCAATCATGTCTCTCTTCATATAGTCCAGGGAGGTACATCTCAAGTCATTCACGCCAACATGGACTATGACAGAGTCATAACAGTACCTGTTGTTGAGAGACTTGAGTGTGTGTGTGATATGGTGGATTCTGGCACCTGACAAACAACTAACCATGACTTTCTCCTTATCCAACTTGGTGAGAGGCACATCTGTGTGTCTCACAATGGAGTCTCCTATACCAAATATGTTGGATTTATGGTTAGGCCTTAGTGGTTGCGAGACACTGGAGTGTGGACTATGTGTGGCATGTAGTGTGGAGGGTTGTGGCGTTTGAGTGTGTTTTTTTTTTTTTTTGCATAGCATATCTATCGCTATGTAGTGGCAAATAGATATATGTATAGATATATATATTAAAATGATACATACACTCCCCCATATATCTACAGAACACATATACATATCATACACGCACACAGCTACATTTTTATATACATCCCTGTTATATACAGAAATATGTGTGTGGATGTTTGCTTGTCCGCCACACCCTAATAATGATGAGTAAACTGCACTATCACACAGCCATAATGTTTCTCAAAGGATCCAAACTAGGGACGCAACAGTACACAATCCACTTACCTACAAACCCGTATGCCTGCTGGATGTCATTACATAGATAGACACAGGTAAGCAGGTGGTGTAATGTATAATGGTGTCAATACACATATGGACAGGGTACACCATCCATGCCCACAGTGTTGCCTAACTGCAAGCAGACACATATGGCCATACTGGTAACTGTACAAACATAGCTAGGATAACATCAGTTATCTCGCTGCTAGAATACTAGATGCAGATAACAGTATGAACCAATATCACTCTGCAGGTATCAGATGCTGTTCAACACAAGCCTAGTTTGTGTAATGGTCAAGTACTGTGCCTGCAATTGCATATACAACAGACTTAACCTGTAGTGCATGCAATAAGTACTGTGATCTATAGTGTATAAACCTAGATAGGTAGGGATTCTAATCTCAATGCAGCCCACTTGGGTGTGTGTGTGTGTGTGTGTGTGTGTGTGTGTGTGTGTGTGTGTGTGTGTGTGTGTGTGTGTGTGTGTGTGTGTGTGTATGTGTGTGTGTGTAGATACCCCTACAAAACAACTGCCATGCCCTCATAGGCTATCCACCCGCCATGGTTATGTAATGTTTGGGCCCATAACTTGCTGATGGCTTCCACACTTCCCTATTCTACAAGACCTGATTATCTCAGCCACCTTAAGACTACTAGCTGGCAGTGTAGTAGCAAGATGTAAAGTAGACAGAGTTAGGGTCTTGCATCATTTTATTTGTAGCAGGTGATGTGACCCCCCCCCCAAATGACTGACCACAACAAGGCCTGCTGATATCATCATGCATTATATGTTTTAAACTGATAGTACTAACAGACATGAGTTGTGTCACATGCATCAGGTACTGTGATTTGTAGTGTGTACAAGTACATAGGTAAGTGGTTCTAATCTACATACAGCCAACTTGCAGTATGTGTGTGCCTTAGCATGTCCTGTATGCAGTGAGTGGAAGTGGTGCTAGGCTGAATGTGACCATGTTTGTGTGTGAGGCTGTACATGATGTATACTGCCATAGGACATGTGAACTTAACTAGCATAATGGCCATGCAGTCCTCACAATCAGAGACATCTGTATAGCCCTTGGTACAAGACCAGCAGATATTGCCTGAGTCCAAGAGGGACTCAGGCAGATGCCGTATATTGAGAGGATGGTCGCCCAGTCAATCAAATAGATAGCATGTGCTGAGGTGCACTGAGGTGTTTTGTGTACCACTGGGCAGGGTGTGTTTCAAGGGTGAGTTTATGTCTGCTAAACAAATGCCTCCCACAAGCATGTAGTACTAACATCACATAGTAGGTTACTGTCCTTATAGTGAGTCATCCATCTACAATGCTCCCTACAGACAGGCAGCATAGGGACTCCAACAAGGTCACACCTTGCCCTGTAGCAGACCTTATCAAAAATTATGAATGCATGAGTACGCTGACTGCTGCCATTGTCCTTGGTAGACTGTCATACAGATGTGAATCTATGGAGCCATGCACGTATACTGCTGCACCTTGCTGAAGTCATATTTCTGTTCTGCTGCTATGCCATGCTGTGCTGCTTCACTACCACTGTGTGTCCACTGCATCAGTGAACCAATCCGGCATGTCCCCAATGCAGTGGAGGCAGTCAAGGATGTTAGACTGTGCTGCATCCATAACCCTAAGCAGGGTTCCTATCACGTCATCGAACTTTTACAAGTTCAAACCACATATGGTTGAGAACATATGTCGAATTTGTAAAAGTTCGAGCATGTGAATGAAAATCTCCATAGGTGGAGGTTTCCATTCACTTCAATGTGGTGCAATCTTGGAGTTGGTATATTTAAGTAGCGGGGGGTGTGGGGGGTGCAGCCTCCCACGTGGGGGGTGAAGGGGGGCTTGCCCCCTGCTTACAACAGTTTATTTTGTTGTCCGTTGTGTTTTTTTTTTTTTTAGGTAGTCGAAGTTATGCAACTTTGAACGTAATGGTTCGACCATTAGGTTCAAAGTTACATAACTTCGACTATGTGATATAGACCCCCCCCCCCTAAGCATATGTCTGGTGTTCTGCTCAGAACATGCCTGTGCCTCGATGATGGCCCGAAATATGTGCTGAGTGACCCGTGATGTGACACCTGCAACAGGTAGTGGACAGACAACAGTCGTCCCATGAGCATCCCTGTCAATTCGCCTGTGTGGGACCTCTCCAGCTCTCTGGTTATGGCCAGTGTCTACACTTACTGAAGCCATAGTTGCCACACTGGCCTGTTCCATGTCTCCATGCTCTGAATGTCCCATATATGAGGCCTGTGGGGACTGGGTTTGTGAGGGCACACTGTGTGCGGTGACAATGAGGCAGAAGAGGGATGTAAACCTCTGGGACAGATTCAGCCCCCAATTACTGCACCTATGCCTCACTGTGGCCACCATCATCATCAGAGTCTGAAGAGACACTGACATCAGGTTGTGTGGGGGAGAGACCCCAACCCCCCCAGTCACCTGTGGGACCAAGACAAAAGCAGTACATTACTACTTGCACTATTATGTGTATGGAAAATCCACAAAGAGTCATAATAATGAGAATCCACAAGTGCATTACCACTCTCACATCCTGTCATCTCTGCTTTCATGCACAACAGACTTCATCACAACAACATACACATTCAACTTAAGGCTATTATAACAAGCAAGTCAGGTAAATCACGTGACACTTGGCCAGTACAATGTACCTTTTTGGTATGCAATATGGCACTATACCTGATAAAACAACACATAAAACCCATCACACCTATCTTAACAAATATATACAAGTACAAGTTTCAATGCCTAAGGTATGTACCATTGACCTTTCAGTATGTACAAGGCATGTTGGATTAAGTGTCTCATGTATGACAAGAGGCTTATTTGCCCTGAACTATAACTGCAAAAGTGTTTCTGCTCATTTAACTACACTCCTGTGATTACCAACTCTAGGAAACTTAGGTAACTGTTCCAGACTGGAACATACAAACATTTTACTCTGGGTACACACAACATTAGCTGTACATAGGGAATTATCCTGCCCTTTCCCTTAATAATATGTGCCTGCTCCACAACAAAAGAGTATCAAACTTACAAGAAGCAGGACCACGGCCTTGAACAACTCCTGATGGACCTGTAAAAAGGTGAGGGTGAGTTAATTTCAGTATCATTGCATGTTGTAGCACAACAAGGTAATATCTGCATATATCTCACTTGTACAGTAGCTGACATTCTGAGTATGAGTGTACAACTGAGCTAACCCCCCTATAGCACATAGATCTGACACCCAAGTAAAGGTATGTACAGCCTGACAGAATGACTGCTACAGTATTACAATGCTGATCACAGTAAGCTTACCTGCATCCTCCTATGCTGTGGACACTGTGACACACAGTGATGGATGCCTGGGAGCTGTTGTGTGTCCCTAGGTTTGCCAGGAATTCCTTAGTGGCTGTGATTGGTTGTTCCATTGCAGGCCCTCAACTGGTGATGGCACGATCCCTGGCTACATCCGCTGCCCTTCATCATGTAGCATTCACCATGTCCATAATGCAGTGTCAAACCTGCTCATATGTCCTGTCCTGGTGGCCAGTCTCATTCACATCCCAGACAAGGTCTGCCAACAATCCAACCCGCTGTCCCTCTTATGCCTCCCACTGGATAGGAGAATGTGATGATGAAGTTCATTCTCCACATATGAGAAAGGGGCATGCCTTCTGCGATACATTATTCCTGAAATACACCAAAAGGGAAACATGCTACAGGATCAAATACATGGATGTCCACTATGTACAGATACAGCAAGAACAAAATGGATGGCACTATCCACTGCTTGCTCACACATGCCATACCCCACAGTATGACAATATACTATGTGTGTGGATACAACTGAGATATTATCATTACTGACATAGTTCACTATGTGCCATGAGAGATTCTGCTGCATGATCATACACTCAACACTCTGGTCCACTGTGGTGTGTCCCCTAAGACCAGCCACTGAATAATATGTCATAACACCAGTGCCAGACAAATAGCAGTGTACTATTATGACCTCTAAATTGGAACAGTCCAACAACACCAATGTGCCACAATGACAAAAACAATGCAACCCTGATATATTCTACATCCCCTGTATCTGTAAAATGGCAGGGTATCAATGACATGTCATTATCACAGGTCTAAGACAGGCTTACTGCTGTACTCCCTATTCCCCACACATTTATCCTCCTATCTGCATCCTGTTATACACAAAAAACAGTTACATATCAGGTGGAGTGCAGTACTCTTCTGTTGAAATGTGCTACAGTACTGTTTTGCAAAGGTGCGCTGTGTGTGAGGAAAGTCTCATAAAGAATGTTTACCCATAGCCTGCTACTTGCATTTTAACATGCTTCTCATTAACAAGTAATTGCCTCTAAACCAATCTGACTCTGATATGCTAACTGCAGCCAAAAGAGCTGAGTTGCACTATTATTAACCAATGACATGCAACCACTGTGCAATATATAAGGCCTTCATGTAGAACAGGGCCCTTTCTTAGTTGTTGAGATGGATATTAATGGAGTAAGGAGACTACATCATTGCAGAGGGTAGGACTATAGCAGAAACCTTTACAAAAAGCTGTGCGTACCACAGGCTGCAGCTGCTGCTGCAGGTAAAAGGCATAGGTAGTGAGTGTGACCACTTTAGAGGACAACAAACTGTAGGTGTATCTGTGTCAGCCTTGTTGTAGAGGCAGAGCCAGAGTGAGAGTACCATTTACACTCCAATTACGACACATGTTTAAGGTACATATGTTAGGCAACTGTGTCAGTAACTGAGTACTAGGTGACATATATTAATGTTAAACAGATGTGATGTGTGTCCCTACCTGCAGCCCTGTGACTTCCAGCAGTGAAAAGCAGTTATTTACTTTCCAATGCTTTGTGTGGATGAGTGCATGAGTCATTCATTAATTTCTGTCTTCACAATAATGTAATTGAAATGCGACACAACATTGGATTTGAACCCAGGACTGTGTGTGGCAAAATGTATTCTAGCCTTGTACTCTCTTACTATCCTGCACCTCCACCTTACCCTAGTCTTCCGGTCTCCATTCTGCTTTTACATACTTTACCCCCCCCACACCTTACTACATCCATGCCAGACCTGTTATATGGGACTAGCTCCCTAGAGCAGCCATCTTTAATCTCCCTCACTGCGCGTGGCTGCTGACCGATCCCTGGCATCTAAATCTGTTTATCAATGTAAGTGTGTTATTGCTATATGTTTATCTGTGTCCTCAAAGCATTGTTTGTATTATTTCCATTAATGTGCTTTTGCCACTTGCTTTTTCTGTGTTATAATACAGTAATTTTATGTAGTTTCCTGCTATTTATGATCTGGGTAACTCACCTACCTGCTGCCTTTTCCACGGCTCCTTAACTGCTTCAGTATTAAGCCAGGAACCTGTATAGCACTTCCACTTGTTTGATTTGGGTTGCTGTACACTAGTTATCCCTCTGTTTTTACTGACTCACTTAAACAGTTTTAACTATATCAGTCTAATATTTGCTTCCATTTAAGCTTTAAGCGCCTATAATTTGCTTATCATCTAGCTTCTTAGAGTGCATGCCCATAGTCGATGGACAACTACTCTTGCTCCTCCGCACTACCTTACCTTTCACAAAGTGCCCATTACTCTAGACCGGAGATTATTCAGCCAGCTACACTTATGGTAGCCTTCTATCCAAGCCCTGCTGGAGTCTTTCGCGACCCCTGTGCTCTTAAAAGCCTGTAGTGCTTAATGCTACCACACCAGTACAGATGATAGTCCTGCATTTTAAGATGGACTCTACTGCTTTATTAAACTAAAAACTTGATAACTCATGTGCTGCAGTGATTGTGCTACTCACTCCGGTGCAGCCATTAGTCTTTAAAGTCTTTGCCTTGCAAAATCCCTGCTGGAGTCTTTTGGTGACCCCTGAGCTGTTAACGGCGGTAGCACTGGTTGCTACCACTCTGGTGCAGTTGTTAGTCCTTAATTTAAGCTTAGACTCCATTGCTCTATATTTTTACAAACTTGATAGTGTTTTGTGCTGTTAGCGACTGTGCCATCACTCAGATACAGCTGTTAGTCCTAAATTTATGTTTGGGCTCTGCTGCTTATGTACTGGAAACTAGATAGCGAGTGTGCTATCACTCCAGTGTTGCTGCTAATCTTAACTTTAAAGATAGACAAAACTACTTTAAAACTAGAAAAATCTGCATCTGCTGTGATTCTACAGGTACCTTTCTGCTTCATGCGACATTAGGGACCTGGAATACACCGGAGCACTTCTTTCAAACAATTTAGTTGTAGGATTTGTGTTCCACTACAAAACATTTTTATATGACTTCTCCGATCACAGTGGCATATATGGCACTCTCTAGTAGGCGTTAATATCAGGTATACTCGCATGTTCTCTGCCCTAATTAATGAAAATATAACTAAAGTATAACTAAATTACCTAGTTGTTATAGAGTTTGATTTCTCAGATACCCTGTGACTACAAACAGCTGTGGCGTTTTTGGTATGCCTGTGTAGCTTACATTATAGGATTTTGCCACAGGTTCTGGTTCTGATAATAAGAAAGTCAAATTAATTACTGTTGGCCTCGGCTGAAGCCTTACTGATACCCTGGGATTTTAAATAGTAGCAGCGTGTTTGGTATTTTTAAGTAGCATTAATATCAAGTGTTTAAGCAGGCTTGTCTAATAAGTAATGCTGTAATAGAGCTAATAAGTTTTCTTTACTGTTCACTTAACTCTACTACAAACAAGTTGTCTGTATCTGCTGAAACATGGCTGATTGTTTTTACTGTTCATTTAATTCTGGCTACCATGTTTTAACTGTAATGGTTCCACTCTTAGTTAAAAGGTTTTGTTTCTAGCTTATATTTCATCCTTTACATTGTTTTGTCCTATTTCAATATCTAATTACAGCTGCTGTGATCCAGCTATTTGAGTTATAATACAATTAGGTGATCGCTCCTGTGCTTTTGATTTAGTATTTGATGTTTTCTACACCTGGTGCTGATGTTTAGTATTTGAACAAGTATTTTAGTTTCTGTTAATTTTGTACTGCTAAAGTAACGTCTTTCTTGCTTTACCTAGTGTTAATTATAACCTTCTCCTCACTTTATTTTTATTTCTCTCCAACTGTGCAAACTTAATATACTTACTTTTTCCACTCCTGGCTGTGCCCTACTGGACTCCAAAGACCAGCTATATTCACCTACCTAAACCTGCCTGTGTATTTCCTCACCTGGGTAATCAAAGTACCCTTGGATTGAAAGCCAGATTAACTAAGATTGTATGTCGCAAATTATTTTTCATCTACTATATGTATATACTAGTCCATTACACCTGCTAGGTGTACTAGTTAAACTGCCATATCTGCCAGCAGCCATACCCCCCCTGCCTACTCCTGTTGTACTCCACTGTTCCTGTCTCTAAGATATTGCAGCCCCCACCCTGTATTCTGTAACCCCCTTAAACCTCTCCCTTCCCCATTACTTTTATTTTTTTTTACTTACAACCAGCTTTTGCAATCTCCTCACAGTGTACTTACAGGCTTTGGCCACTAGATGGCAGTCTTTACCCACCTTTAATTTCACTTTATTTCTCTTCCTACCACTTACTTTAAACTTTATTCTCTTGTTGCACTTTTCTCCTTTACTATCCTCTTCCATAGTCTATTTAAACCCTTTAACTAGCCCTCCTTTCTCCAACCCCTAGTCCTATTTTAACCCTTTATCCCCCTGGTTTCCCTCATTTTCTTTCCCCCTTCTTTACACTCACAACCTCTGCCTTTTTACTTACCTTCTCCTGTTCTTACCTTCTACCTTACTGATTGTTTTTCTCACTGCTTTTACCTTCCTTGGGTCTGCCCTGCTCTGTTCGCCCTGTGGGCTCACTCTGCTCCCCTACCCTAACCCCAATTCCCACACACCCTCAGTGATCCTAAACTTATACTTCACTAACCACTCCTCCGCTTTTTCTCATCCTATCACAAACCTCCTCATCACCAGACCACTCCCCTATCTCTTTCTTTCCTAATTAGTACTAATTAACTCTCTTTTGAACTACTCCCTCACCTTTCCTAACCATTCACTGCACTAACTACTTCCCAAATCTACCTCCTATACAACCGCCACTAATTTCTTATTTGCATAATTTAAACCCTGCTCAATATCTTGAAACACTCTCTCCTATTTTCTACTACACCTACTCACACAAACTACTCTCAACTCATATCTACTTATTACTATGGCCCAACACACAAAATTATTTTCACAAACATATTACTCTTAACTACCACAATAGCCTCTCTTACCATACCTTACTCATTCACCTTCTTTGAAAATCTTTCTCTACATGAACAAAAACATTACTTCCAACAAACTTTACCATCTTCTTTCATCTACTCCCTTAACCACAGTAACACAACCTGTACCTCTAACTATATACTACCAAAATATCACAGAACAACCCATGTTACTTACTTCACTACCAAAAAAAATGTTAATAATTTCTACAAAATCCTTAAATTTCTACAATATCCCCAGCAACATCCCCTCCTAGATGGTGATATTCATCCAAACCCTGGCCCCAATACTGACTATACCAATAACCTTGATAATTTAACATTACCTATGATTTCTACATTAACTAAACCACCTAATTCCCTCCTGATAGCTCACCTTAACATTAGAAGTATTAACAATACAATTTCCCACCTGCATGCACTCCTTGATGTGCACTCATTTGATATTCTATGTCTTACAGAGACTTGGCTAAAACCATTTACTCTAGACCAGGAAATTAGCCCTCCCGGCTATAATATCCTTAGATGTGACTGTAAAACCAAAAAAGGTGGAGGTATAGCCATTCTCTATAAATCTAATCTCCAAATGTCCCCCTTTAATGTGCTTCCATCAATAGACACCAAATCTGAAATCCTGACTACCAAACTCCAAATCAACAACTCCAAATCTATCTATCTAATTTGCATGTATCTCCCCCCAGGTAACAATACCAATACTCTTCAAAACTTACTTAGTTACCTCTCTACCCAACTACCCCAGGAGACCATTGTACTAGGTGACTTTAACATCAACTGTTCCACCTGCAGTTCCCCTAACCAATCTAACTACATAAATCTCTTTGGATTCTCACAATTAATAACCACTCCTACTAGAATCCACAAACCTATCAGTAAGGAAACTACTCTTGACTGGATCCTTATTAATAGCCACCCTGAAACTTATACTCCAGGAACCCTTCCCGACGATATCAGCGACATTATGCTTACCTACATTATTAGACAAAAAGTCCATATCCCAACTATTCAGAATCTCAAAACCTTCTGCTCAAAAAAAATTCTTTAATCCAGACAGCTTCCTAAATGAACTGCAGGCATGTGACTGGTCACCGCTGACACATCTTGAACTTGATGAGGCTGTAACCGACTTTAACACTAACTTTCTTCAAATCCTAGACTCCCATGCACCTTATCGTTCTACTAGAATAAGAACCAAATCTGCCCCATGGCTCACAAAACAAACTAGGCAAAAGATGCTCCTCAGAAATAAAGTCTGGGCTAAATGGAGAGCTACCAAATGTCCATCAGATCACCTCCACTTTAAACAGTTAAGAAATGCCACCAAGAAGGATATTCTTAGAGGCAAAAAAGACTTCTACCTTCGCCTCCAACAAGCCAGTCAACAAACTCCAAAAAATTTTGGTCAGGGATAAACAAACTTCTTCAGCCAGGTCACTCTACTACTCCTGCCCCAGCAGGTTTCAACCATAATAACTCCAACTAGATCTCTGATGCCTTTAATAACTACTTTACAGAAGCCATTCAAACCCTAGCCAATTCTTTACCTCCTTTTACTGCTTCCCCATTAAATACCTCCAAGACTTCATCTCCTACCTTTCAAATACAACATGTACCTACATCTCTCATCTGTAAGCTACTTCAAAAACTGAAACCTTGCGCCCCTTCTGCTGACCATCTCCCATCTGAATACCTACAAACTGCCACAAAAGCCATAGTCTATCCCATCTCTATATATAGAAAACAACAATGAAGGGTACACCCAAAAGCTGCAATAATCACCGTAACTCCAGTCTTCACTTCAAAGTTTTTATTGAAAAAACAGATCCAAAAGTAAGGGCTTTCACGTTCTACCAAACGTTTCATCAGACTTCAATGAATCAATGTTCAGGTCTAACCTTTATATAGTGTGATGTTCTTCAATTAACTAATTGATTAAACAATCAAAGTGAACAACTGATGCTTAAAATTTAAAATACTAGTACAAGCATATACTGAGCAAATGCTCTAAAACATTTTAAAACACTTTGTATATACCTGATTGAATATTATTCTAAATCTATTCTAAATCTAAACTGTGTTAAAAATATATGTGTATATATCATAAACATACACCTACAAGAATATATATCCATATATGCATAAAAATATATATATAAATATATAAAAAATATATGAAAAAATATATAAAAATATATATATATATCTATACAGATATATGCAATGAATAAAATATATATAAAATATATAAAAATATATATAAAAAACATATAAAAAATGTATACATATATATTGCCATATTTGTTCAATGACTAATAAATTATAAGAAGTTTAATTACGAAAATATATATATATATATATTCAACAACTATAATTTTATGACAGATTGATTGTCGTTGAACAAATATGGCAATATATATGTATATGTTTTTTATATATTTTTATATATATTTTATTCATTGCATATATCTGTATAGATATATATATATTTTTATATATTTATATATATATTTTTATGCATATATGGATATATATTCTTGTAGGTGTATGTTTATGATATATACACATATATTTTTAACACAGTTTAGATTTAGAATAATATTCAATCAAGTATATACAAAGTGTTTTAAAATGTTTTAGAACATTTGCTCAGTATATGCTTGTACTAGTATTTTAAATTTTAAGCATCAATTGTTCACTTTGATTGTTTAATCAATTAGTTAATTGAAGAACATCACACTATATAAAGGTTAGACCTGAACATTGATTCATTGAAGTCTGATGAAACGTTTGGTAGAACGTGAAAGCCCTTACTTTTGGATCTGTTTTTTCAATAAAAACTCTGAAGTGAAGACTGGAGTTACGGTGATTATTGCAGCTTTTGGGTGTACCCTTCATTGTTGTTTTCTATACATTTGGATTTTGTTTAACTGAGGGTACTTAACTCTGCAGCTGGCTTTATTTCTGTTATCCCATCTCTATCCTTATTAACAGAACTATCTCAGAAGGCAAAATCCCTACCAAATGGAAAGTATCCCACATCATCCCTCTACATAAAGTTGAATCTTCTATTGAGCTTTCTAACTTTCAGCCTATTGCCTTACTCTCCCTATTAGCTAAGATATTGGACAAATGTATTCACAAACAAGTACTTAACCACCTACTACAAAATAACCTACTAGCAAACTGCCAACATGGCTTCAGACCATTCCATAGCACAACAACTGCCCTATTATCCTTCACCGACTCTATAAATAAAAATCGTAACAATAACTCTTTTTCCTCTGTACTATTTATTGACCTGTCAAAAGCCTTTGATATGGTTAACCATTATTTACTTCTAGACAAACTAAAGGCCCATTCTCTTGATCCACAAGCATTACAATAGTTTAGGTCTTATCTGGAAAATAGACAGCAAGCAGTACTATGGGATAACAATCTGTCTTCATTACTTCCAGTAAATATTGGAGTACCTCAAGGCTCTATCTTAGGTCCCCTTTTTTTTCCTTATTTATTAACAATCTACACATGAACATGCCTCAAGCCACCTGCATTCCATATGCAGATGACTCCACCTTAATCTGTAGAGCTAAGAATATAGCCTCTCTCCAGTCCCTCACCCAAACTGTTTTTCATAATGTTGAAAACTGGTTTATGCAACACTGCCTCCTCCTAAATCCAAAAAACAAAACTACTGCTTTTTACTCCAACTCATAAATCACCTAATCCATTTTTCTCTGTAACCTCTAACAATGCTACCAACATAACCCCAGATACTACAACCCGCCTACTAGGTGTAACAATTGATAATCGTCTCAACTACGATGACCACATCAACTCTACCATAAAGTCTGTTAACAAAAAACTTGGTACCCTCTATAGAATTAAACCCTTCCTTACCCCTTCTGCCAGGAAAACTATTGCCCAGACCCACCTCATTTCTACCCTTTTCTATGCCTCTGCTATATATACTAACCTATTTAAAAACAACCTTTCCAAACTTTCCACCTGTTATAATAGCATAGCTAGATTCATCACATGCTCCCCCTTTAAAACTCACCACTGCCTCGAACTCAAACAACTTGAATGGCTAGAACTGCAGAACCATATATTCTGTCAACAATTACTTATCACTCAAAAGATCCTATACCACCCCAACACCCCTATCCTCACTAATCTGATTACATCATATAAAAATCTAGCTACACTATGCTCTGCTAATAAGCTCCTAGTTTCCTCAATTAAATCTAATAACAAAGCTGGTGACTCACTTTTCTTGAACACAGCAGGTAAAAACTGGAATCAGCTTCCTTCTGAATTATCAACCCTTGCTTCTACTTCTATATTTAAAAAACATCTTAAAGAACATCTTAAAACTCATTGGCTTTGTCCATGTGCTAACCCAGACTGATATCTCTTTCCCTTTCCTGCTCTCACCCCTTTCCCTACTCCTCTAACCTCTGCCCCCAAATCTAGTTACTACTCTTTTCTTCATAGTAAGAGGATAAAATATAAGGGCTTTTCTCTCTTATTTGGGTTTTGCTTATACCTGCTATTGTGTTTAGTATATTTTTTTAGTATAATGTTTAGTATAATTTTTATAGTTTATAATTTTATTATTATAATTTTTCTTTTAACCAATGCTTCCTCTGTATTGTGATTTTACATGTCTTTTTATATATTGTTAACTTTGTCACTGTTCATGCTTGGAGCTTTTCTCCCCAGTCGTCTACTGAAAATGGACATATATCCAGTTAGACAAGCCCGGTCAACAAATGTAAAATAAATAAATAAATGTACTGTATGCAAGGCATTTAACAGACTGAGCGACTGAGTCAAAATTTTGCAGTCAGTGTATTTGCAAGATATATGCGGACACATACAGGCTGTGACATAGATTTACTATATCCATCAGTATGTGCATGGCTTTATATGGATGTATTTCTGCTCCAGAGTCCCAGTTGAATATGTATTTTGCCAGAGTCCCAGTTGAATATGTATTTTGCATGAATGCCTTAGCAGGTGACCTTTTACATGTTGCTGATAAAAGGGCACATTTGCCTGCTCTCACAGGCCTCAGGTACATCCATTATCATGTCTTTGGCTGTCTAGTGGTGTATTATTGCATCAGAGTCCAAGGTACACTCCCATTTATTCCATTACTTTTTATTCCAGTTTGTGTGGTGTGGTGCAGCATGCAGCTCCACTAAAACATGCCTAATGACTGTAATTAGCAAGTACTATGTTTTGTTTAAACCACCTGTTTTAAGTAAGAGTTGCATGGTGTGGTAGGTTAATGCAGTGTGCTGCAGGTGTGATGGGCTTGGGTTTGAAACATGGCAGAGGTGTATATTTTTACATGTGTCTTACAATTTTTGAAACACATATAGTAATTCTGGCTCTATTTAGCTAAGTTTAGCAAAGCTGCATGATAAGGTGCATTGCACAGTTCCATACTAAAAAATATGAAGAAAAGAAAAAAGGGGAGATAGGAAAGTGGTGAAATAGGGGCAAGCAGAGGGGAAAACATAGGGAAAGGCAGGGAGTGATGTGCATGAAGGGTGCAGGAAAGTACCATAACTATCCATTTCTTGTACAGCAACAACTGTGCACTTTGACAGAATTTGTAGATGAATTTGGATTCTCAAACACCAGAGAGAGGGATGAGGGCAACATGACTGCATTGTCAAGCCAATTGGACTGAATTATGTGTGTCCAGTGGACATGTGTGTGAAATGGAGAGCAATGTATGGGACGATATTTTGTTTTTGGGACAAGTACTAATTTTTTTGTAAGATGATAGTGGAATATGGGGAAGGGTTATAGGTAAGTATGGGGGTAAGTTGGGTAGGAGAGGATGCATTTGCAAACAGACAAGACAGAAAAGACAGCAAACAGTGGTGGTGTGTGACAAATGAGGGGGGTGAACACCTTGGATAGGGAGGGTGTTTTGGAATCTGAGTCCCATGTGCCTCCAGACAGCAGCAGTGTGACTCATGTCCCCACCCATTGGACTGTTGACACTGTTCCATCCCTGCCTTGGGGGTGGTTGTGCTGGAGGCTGTGCACCATGGCAAGACTGCCCCACCAGGGTTGCTAGCATATCCTTAATCTGATGCAAGCAGCTGTCATATCCACAGTGGACTATCCTGCACACCAAGACCATCATCTCCACATGGGTGACAATACCCTACCACCACCTCTCCCAGCTGAGGGCCAGGCCTCATCACCTGGGATGGTACTTCCTGTTGCCACAGGTAGTGCAGGAGCTGCAGAAGGGGCACCACCAGTATGGGTCCCAAATGTGCTGGGACTCGGTACCATGGCCGGTTGATGCAAGGTAGGGGGATCAGCCAGAACTGGCCTACCTTGATGTGCTATGGTAAATGAGGTATAGCAATAAGCAACAGTTAGTAATAACCAAACCAATGTTAGCATTAACAGAATCAAACATCATATTTATTCATCCAAATACATATTAATGTATATTATGTGCAACACAACATTAAGTAACATAACAGTCAGCGTGGTAATAGCATGCCAGTACAAAGTAAACCATAGGGCCAACAAAACAGTTAGTTTAACAAATACATTAATATTTCATCATAATAAAACATACAGTAATCAACCACATTTTCCAATATATAGTTAGTTTAACAAAATATGCTATTATTAAATCATATTAAAACATATCAATAATGAAACAAAGTTTTCCAAATTATAGTTAGTTTAACAAACTATGTTAATGTTAAATCATAATAATACATAACAGTAGTAAATAAATGAAGACAAGGGTTGGGGAGAGACAGAGAAACATTTGATTACTGGCATTGCATATCATATCCCTGAAAACACTGAAATATATAACTTACAGGTATGCAGTGTCAGGTTTGAGTACAGTGACTACAGTTCTCCTATAACTGAGGTAGCACATGCATGCCTCTCAAGTTGTTAGCATGGGTCAGTATGGGCCAAGTAGTAACAAATGCAGGTACACCACTACCCAGAGCAGTTTCATATAATGTGGACTTATATAATTACCCAGGTGTTCTGTAAATGGATTTGTTACTGCATTGTATTCCAGGTAATAATTTGTCTGCTAATCATGTGACAGATGGATTAGGCAGTTTTAATTGCATTATGAGAAGCTGTGACACTTTAGAGGTGGGTTTGTGTACAATAAGTAAACTAGACAGTCATCATGCCTTAGTTGGCAGGCATGGGAGTAGAACTCAACAGCTGTGCCTGCAGGAGACAACTGCAAATAATGTAGTAATTGACTGCAGTAACTTAGTACAGACATGCAAGGGATACAGCCATACTGGGATTACACAGCTTTATTTATGACACAATAATGCCGGTGAACACATTCTTGGTACTGATGTTAACATTCTGTGAAATCTAAACACAATATCTGCTCATAATATGGGCTAACTCACCCATATATTTGTTCTGTTCCTGGTGAGAAAGAAAATGTGAGCATTAGTAATTGATATTGAAAATTTAGTGCTACATACAACTGAATTCAAACCCAGGATTGTGTGTGGCAAAATGTACTGTATACAAAGCATTTAACAGACTGAGCTACTGAGTCACTGCTGATTATTGAGTGATACTTGTTTTGAAATCACCTGGAACTATACTATGAATTGAGCAATACAAGTCTCATGACATTCCTCTGGCATTCTAGTACTATTGCAGTGTTACACTAGACTGCAGTGACAGTAGAATACACATGCATAGAATACAACCATAATCCATATATGAAAAAAGTTGTAGTTTAGAATCAACAATACTAGTGAATACATGTTATTGTTATGAAGTATCTGTGAAGTCCGCACACAATATTTTCCCATGGATTGGGCTACCTCATCCATATACCTTTATTACTTGATGTCTGAGGAAGAGAGAGCATTATGTGATATTGGCCTGAAGACAGCTTTGGACATTACTATGACTTAAGCAGTAGAGTGCGCAGGCCATTAGATATGCTGGCTATAGCTATTAGTGTTACACTTGACTGCACCAACCTTACCATAGACAATCAATGCATACAGCTCAACTGCAATGGTTTTGACAACACGATCCTGCTGAACAGCACTTTGCTTACTGTTATTGGCATTGCTAATGCTTTATTGAAATTGAGTTATTATTGTTCATTTATTGCACTACAGTTCCAGATGCCTATTTATTGCACTACAGTTTTTCTTATGTATGCTTTATTGCATTAAATGTTTTACTCTTTCTTGCTTATTGCACAACAGTTGGCATACGAAATCCTTACTTACCACGCTCACAGAGCAACCTGGCTAGGTGCCCGGCATGGGACTTGACATTGCGAGCCTTTTCAGCTGCAGCTGTTGGAAGAGAAGAGCACCATTATGCATACCAGTTTTGCAGACATTCAGCTTGCATTTTGGTTAGACAAAGGAAGACATACTTACATACTTTGGAGCATTCCCAGGTCGAGCTTCCTGGACCCAGGTGTTCAGGGTTCCCCTCTTTCTCCTTTTCAGGTCATCAAAATGATGATGACACTGCTCACTTGTGGGGGGGATACCAGTAACACTGGTGAGTTCCCTGGCCAAATGGTCCCAGGCGTCCACCTTATACTTTGAACTCTGGAATCCACCCTGCATCAGGCAGAGTTCATGGTTTTTAACAAGGAGACTGACCATGACCCTAGACTTCTGAATGCCCACCTCTGCACCTGAAAGTGCACACCTTTGCCAACACCACCAGACATACCAACAGTTGATTGTACACCAATGTCTGTTGCAGAATTTCTTCCTATTGGGCTTAATATAGGCTGTTTTCCTGCCCTTGCACATCATTCAGCTACACTCAAAAAGTGCTGCATTGCTTAGCAGTACACAGACTAGTTAAGTGAAGTCAAGCAGTGTGAAAACTTGCAGAACTGTGGTTTTAGTGAGGCTTAGCACCTCACAAACATTGGTAGCTGTTAGCATGTTTCTGCACTGCTTAGCATGATTGAGCAGTGCTTAGCAGAGCACATTTGTGTCAAAAGTCACAATAGTTTAATTAAATTAAATAAAAATAGGACATTAATTTACAGACATATTCTGTCTGCTATAGACTTGGACCCAGGACCTCCTATATATAAGACTATAACTCTATCCATGTAGCTAGGAGGATGCTATAAAAACTACTGTACCTTCACATATACTACTAGACTACCTGTTAGCATTGCTGGGCACTGCGCCATGCCAGGCAAACACTCTTAAACAACTATAATTAAATAATTATAGCAATAAAAATCCACAGCAGCCAAGGAAGAAGTACAAGTCCACAGTGGTAAAATATACCATAAATGATGAAAAGAAAACCCACTGGAGCCACCATGACCAGTTAAAGATTTATTTAAAACACAGATAAGAGCTTTTGAGCAGTAGCTCTTCATCAAATCTAAAAAACAGTTAAAACCAGACATATTTAAGCAAATAACAACCAATGACAATCAATGGCAGAACCTATGCCCCTTCAATAGGGGTTTTAAAGGCATACAACCATTTAACCCAGGTGTATGGTTAGCTTGCAGCTCATCTATTCATCTCAACTCAGCTAATTCAGTACTATGTACAATGTCCCTTCCCCTCATGCTCACCATAAACTGAAATTTATGTTGCTGGATACTATTGGTCTGTATGGGGGTTTGAGGGGATCCTTATGGATCTTAGGTAGACCTTTAAATATGGGTATAATAGGTTGCTCAACAATCACAAACCTATATATGTCTTTAGTTATAACATTAGATTGGCATGAATCATCTGAAGTATGCTTTACATGTGCAATAAAATCACTCACTTGACCAATAGTATCCAGCAGAAGCTGGGCTACTGAGTTCCTCTCCTTACGGGTGGAAAAGAAACTTAAAGTAATGTTATCCTATGCATCAACAGTGTTTAATGACACTTCTTGTTTTTTTTAAGATCTTTAAGTGATTCATGCTGTTGTTGTTTGTCTTTTCGGCTTTATCTCGGTAAGCGGATGCCACAGCGGAACTCCGGTCCACTAACGATTGGCAGTAGATTTTTACGAAACGCCGAGGTGCCAGCCCGATGCCCAACCTTCAATGAAGGCATGCCCATTTACGCATGCATGTCTTTCAAACGCTACCCAACTGCGCAGACTCCACACAGAAGGCACTCCCAAGCCACGCAGAGAATCGAACTGAAGAACCTCTTGCTGTGAGGTAACAATGCTACCGCCGTACCACTGCGGCAATTATGAATCTATAATTGGTTATGAAAGTTATTTATTTGTGAACTTAGATGTAAATAATTTATTTACTTTGATTCTGGATTTTTTATGGAATCACAGCTGTTAAAGATTTTATTTCACCTCATGCAATATTTGATGAAAAGAAAGTTACACAGATATGTTCTTTTCTTGAATTGATATGGGACAATAATTTATTCATGTTTTATGATCAATACTATTGGAAGAGAAATGGTGTAGCTATGGGTACCCCCTGTGCCAGCACTTATGCCAACTTGGTGTTGGTACAGTGGGAGGCTACCCATGTTTTATCTAATACTTGTCCTTGAAAGGCAAGTTTGAAAGTGTTCCATCGATTTGTGGATAATATATTTATTTTGTGGAGTGGTACAATTGAAGAATTATTGTCATTTGTTAGATATTTGGAAAACACAACAGATATTTTTACACTTTACTGTTAATCACTCTGCTGAATCAATAGATTTTCTAGATGTGAACATTTATATAGACTTGACTGGCAAATTACAAATCAGAGTGTATAGGAAAAGCTGATGGAGAAATAATATGTTAATGTATGACAGTATGCACTCAAGGCACATTTTTGATAATGTAATGAGTGGGCAGGGTTTAAGAGTCTCTAGATTGTGCACTGAAGACAATATATATGAAAGTGAGGTAGATAATATGCAGCATATGTTTTCTAGTTGTGGCTATCCAGCACAAAGAGTTAAGAGAAAAATAGCCAGGACTAAAGGTTGGAGAAGGAATAAAGGCAAGCCTTGGTTTGAACGTAATATGGGTAGTTCTGACAATGGGATTATTGCTAATGAACATAAATTGAATAACAACCCATTTGTGAGAATAAATTTACACTATATTAGTGATATTGATGGCACTTCCCAGGTGATAAAAAAGAATTGGAAGATTTTACGTACTGATGATAAGCTGAAAGCACTAGTAGACCCCCACCTCAGATTTGCTTATACTAACAGCCAGAATCTGAAACAGATTTTATGTAAGAACATACTTCCTAACAAGTCTAATTCACAAAGGAAGAAGTTGGGAACTTTTAAATGTAGAAGATGCAAAGCATGTCAATATGTTAAAGAAATAAAGAAAATACATTTTTTATACACCCTGTGTCAGGTAGGAAGTATATACCTAGATTACATGCAGACTGCAGAACTAAAAATGTGGTGTACCTAGCTGAGTGTATATAATTCCAAACATTCTATGTTGGGAAAACTAATAGAATGTTAAAACAGCATATACTACAACATATGAGTGACATCAGATTATGTTTATATCAGCATATAGAAATAAACAAAGAGCATACATTTCAGTTTATAGTGTTATACATTCAACAAGAGAGCATGAGGGGAGGGGACAATGTACATAGTACTGAATTAGCTGAGTTAAGATGGATAGCTGAGCTGCAAGCTAACCATACACCTGGGTTAAATGGTTGTATGCCTTTAAAACCTCATATTGAAGGGGCATATGTTCTGCTATTGATTCTGATTGGTTTCTATTTGTTTAAATATGGATGATTTTAACTGTTTTTTAAATCTGATGAAGAGATAATGCTTGAAAGTCCTTATCTGTGTTTTAAATAAAGCTTTATCCGGTCGTGGTGGCTCCAGTGGGTTTTCTTTTCATAATTTCTTCATAATTAAATAATTAATTACATCTTGTTTCTATTTTTAGATGTCTGTCAGGTGTTGGCCATGTACGTATGAGCTCCGTTCAGCTTTGCTGGTCACCGTGCCGCTCAAGCGTAAATTAAAAAATAAATAAATAAATTTAATTATGATAACTAATTACATCCGGTTTCTATTTGTAGATGTCTGACAATCTAGTTAAAACTCCATTGCCATCTCTCTTATTGATATTCATGCTTCCACAGGTATGTCATCTGGGCCAACAGCATTTCCATTCTTAATCCTCTTCATAGCTGTCCTTACATTCTCCTTGCTAATCCATTGCACTTCCTAATTCACTATCCCCACATAATCCAACCTTCTCTCTCTCTCTCATTCTCTTCATTCATCAGCCCCTCAAAGTACTCTTCCCATCTGCTCAACACACTCTACTAACTTGTGAGTACGTTTCCCTCATTGTCTTTTATCACCCTAACCTGCTGCACATCTTTCCCAGCTCTGTCCCTCTGTCTAGCTAATTGGTGCAGGTCCTTTCCTCCCTCCTTTGTGTCCAAACTTTCATACAACTCACCATA
The DNA here is from genome assembly GCF_019279795.1 of Protopterus annectens. Taxonomy (NCBI): domain Eukaryota; kingdom Metazoa; phylum Chordata; order Ceratodontiformes; family Protopteridae; genus Protopterus; species Protopterus annectens. The sequence goes on along the minus strand of NC_056745.1, from coordinate 1,449,549,938 downwards.
CACCTTATCCTTAACCTTTGCCACCTCTCTCTTCACCATACACCTCATCTCCATATACTCCCATCTACTTTCTTCATCTCTCTGACAATCCCACTTCTTCTTTGCCATCCTCTTTCTGTGTATACTCTCCTGTACTTCCTCATTCCACCACCATATCTCCTTGTCCTCCTTCCTCTGTCCAGATGTCACACCAAGCACCTTTCTAGCCATCTCCCTTACTAGCTCTGCTGTAGTTACCCAGCTATTTGGTAACTCTTCACTGCCACCCAGTGCCTGTCTTAACTCTTCCCTGAACTCCACCTTACAATCACCCTTTTTCATCTTCCACCATTTGATCCTTGGCACTGCCCTTACACTCCTCCTCCTCTTCTTGATCACCAGTGTCATCCTACAGACCACCAACATATGCAGCCTAACTACACTATCCCCTGTCACCACATTACAGTCTCCAATCTCCTTCAGACTGGTCCTCCTACAAAGGAAATAATGCCCCTTCTTCTTCTACTCTTGTACATCACCCTATGCTCATCACTATTCTTAAAATATGTATTCACCACAGCCATGTCCATCCTTTATGAAAAAAGCCACTACCATCCAAACTTCTGCAGTCCTCGCCTTAATACCATACCTACTCATCACTTCCTCATCCCCTATGTTCCCTTCACCAAAATGCCCATTGAAATCCACTCAAATAACCACTCCCTCTCACCCTTGGGTACACTCACCACCATTTCATCCAACTCACTCCAAAATTGTTCTTTCTCATCCATCACATACCCAACTTGAAGACCATGTGCACTAACAACATTCATCATCACACCATCAACTTCCAGCTTCATAAACATTACTCTGACACTCTTTTCACCTCCAAAACACTCTTGACATACTCTTCCTTCAGGATAACCCCTACCCCATTTCTCCTCCCATCTCTACCATGATAGAACAATTTGAACCCACCTCTGATAAACCTGGCCTTACTCCCCATCCATCTGGTCTCTTGCACTCACAATATATCAACCTTTCTTCTCTCCATCATATCAGCTAGCTCTCTCCCTATACCAGTCATACTGCCAACATTCAAAGTTCTACCACAGTCCTAAACTTCCTCCTCTTTTCCTGCCTTTGGGCATGCCTTCCCCCTCTTCTCCTTCTCTTTTGGCCAACATTAGCCCAATTTCCACCAATATCCTGTGGGCTAACAGTACTGGTGGTGATTATTGTTAACTTGGGTCTTGACCGATCTAGTGTGGAAATTTGTATTGTTGTCCACATGTCATTTGGCAAAAGTTTTACACCGGATACCCTTCCTGATGTAACCCTCCCCATTTATCCAGGCTTGAGACCGGCACGAAGAAATGCGCTGGCCTGTGTATCCATTGTGGCTGGGTTCAATGTTTACAATGATGTTTTCCCTTGTTTAATCCTGTTTTTGCTTAATAAATGAAAACAGCCAAGTTTGTGATATATACATTTTTAATAAAACAATAAAATGATAAATACAACCTTTCATATTTACCAACACTTTATTGAGTACTAAAATTCCCTCTATCCTGAAGAACTAAAAAATTATAAATCAGACATATGATAAGTGATACAATCCACTTGATTTTAATACTGGTTTTAAAGGGCACATTTCATTTAACCCTAGCTACATTGCAGCATTAAACCTAGTTATCCATTCATATCCACTGTATTCAATCCTTCAAGTCAGCCCTTCTATTACTTGGTTCAACAACTTGCAGGACAAGAAACTTACTTTTGATAAGCACTTCTCTTTTCATTCACATGTTTTGCTGATGCACTTGACATGTTTGACTGTTTCCTGACATCATAAATATATTGCATAATTCTTTCTTTCAGTTTTCTATAAGGTTTGCCTACATAAAAGGTGGTGGATAATTCACACTTGCTAAATAAACAACATGCATTGTTTGACAATCAGCAAGAGATTTTAATTTCAATTTATTTTTCCATACTAGATGTTGGTGGTGGCCGCAGTGGTACAGCGGTAAGCGTTCTTGCCTCACAACAAGAGGTTCTCTGGTATGATTCTTGGCTGGGTGCCTTCTGTGTGGAGTTTGCATATCATCACTGTGGTTATGTGGGTTTCCTCCCACATTCCAAACACATGCACTGGACTCTCTAAATTGCCTGCAGTTGTGACTGAGTGGTACAGATGAACTACCATGGCAGGGTTAGCCACCTGGCAGTGTAAACCATGGCTCAAGGTGATTATCACTGTTGAAGTGACACCCTGAACCAATGTACAAATATAGGAAAAAGGGGTAGAGGATGAACGGATGTTCAGATATATACTTAAAATAATTACATTTCATACAGCAAAATTTACCCACCTTTTTCTGATGTATTGATTGAATCGACGTCGGAAAAGCACAACTGCTATTTCAAGTTCTGTTTATTTTTAAAATGAACCTCAGTGGCTCTTATTTATTTATTTATTTATTTATTTATTTGACTTTTTATACCCCATCATCTCCTTTATAATCTCCCACTACACCCTGCAAGAACACTCCGGTGCTCTGAACAACATCTCCTGTCCATTTACAAACCCATGATTAATTTTGTAGCTATCTGCCTGCTGTGAACTGCAATAAATTACCACTAGACATCCATCTCTTTAGACCGAAACTCCAATTCAGAAAGACAGTAAAAAAATCACTTAAACAAAACTAAACAATGTCAGTGCCATCCCACCTGATTAGCTCACATCTCTTAGCTGCTCCGAGTCTCTCCTTTTTTCCTAAATCTTTACAACTCTATTTTCTTCTTAACACTCTTTTTCTTTAATTTCTAAATCATCTTTCCTTTCTCTTTCCATCTGTTCTCTTTTAGCATTCTATTTGTTACTTAACCTTTTCTTCTTTCATACTATGCCAGTTTATCTTGTCTCTGGTATATGATTTTTAACCAGTCAAATGAATAAGCTTAGTAATCCTTTCTTATTTGTACCTACACTCTTATCAGTCGTGTTTGCTCTCTAATTATAACCGTACGTATTCTTGTACTTCGCATTGTACCTACACATGCTATAACATTGATTCTTATTTCCATGTATTTTTAACCTGCTTTAGTTATTCTATGTATCTTTCTTGTTTTATTAATTGAAAACTAAGTCAACTTTATTGTATGTATTTACTATGGAGCTTTTCTCCCCGGGTCTCCACTGAAAAAGGGCTCTGTCCCAGCTGGACCAGCCTGGCCAACAAATGTTAAATATATATATATATATATATATATATATATATAAGACAGATATGTATCAAGCTCAGCTCTACGTTGCTTTAATACAAAATTGATTGACATTTCATACTTCTTATATCCTCTCTGTGAGAATTCATGAGTAAGTAAATCGATTATGGTTTGAAATACGCTATCATTAGTAGTTCTGTGCAAATAGGTATCCATATTTAATGAATAAAAATGCTGGCAGGCAGAGTTTCACAGGCACAAATCAAATATTTGTTTGTTTTTTTCTGGATTTTTAGCATTAAATACACCTTTGGTTTATCATCACCTGAGTGATTTGTGCCTGTGAAACTCTGCCTGCCAGCATTTTTATTCATTTAGGTTTGTTTTGCTGTTTCTGTTTTTTTTTTTTTTTTGAGGTATCCATATTTAATTAATTCTTTGTAGCAAAATCCTGCTAATGCAGCTATAATCAACTTAGGAAACAATTTACTGCGGAGCTTTTCTCCCCGGGTGTCCACTGAAAAAGGACTCTGTCCCAGCTGGACCAACCTATATGTCTATATGTATACCAATGATTTTAATTTTGTAAGATATATATATATATATATAAAATATATGTGTATGTACATATATATATATATATATATATATATATATATATATATATATATATGTATATATATATATATTTACTTCGCATGACTGAAAACGCAAAATACTGAATTTCATTTGAATGAGACCACAAAGCCTAATTTTGAAAATACTGAAAATTCATTTGACTGAGTCTCATTATGCTGAAAGCTTACAATGCTGAATTTCAAAATACTGAATTTTAAGCCATTAACATGCACAGTTACAACACCAATGACTAACTCTTTCCAAAACTTAAAAACTACTTACTTACCCTCTTAACAGAAAACAGATTATATAAAACCAAACTTAGTGGGGAGCTATGCCCCCCACATTCCCCAATCTGGGGAGCTATGCCTCCCACCCGCCAACTATATATGCTAACTCTTGGTACACACCTTAGTGGGGAAAACGGCTATACCTTTTATTTACCTTACAGTACTGTACACACTGCCACTACTGCGGGAGCGCTTGAAAAGTCCACCATATTACTTTAGATACTTCCCATAAAAATGTAAAGAGAAATACCCACATTTAGAAACACTATAACACTACTTTCTGTGCTACTATCAGTATTCTGACAGTTGACATTTTAAGTTACAGTAATGTGTTTTATCACAAGCAAGTCACAGGTGAAAGGAAACACACCACCTCTATGGCTTAAAATTCAGTATTTTGAAATTCAGCATTGTAAACTTTTGGCATAATGAGACAGTCAAATGAGTTTCCAGTATTTTGAAAATTAGGTATTGTGGTCTCAGTGAAAGGAAATTCAGTATTTTGACATTTCATCCATGTGAAGTAGATCCATATAGTTGCCCACTATGCTGTTTTGTCTCTGATTCCTTCTAACGTATTTGTACTGTGTTTATTTTATATATAGTTTGCTCACCTTTAACAATTGACCTTGTTATTTACTGTTAGTTCTTATATACTTGTGTTTCTCTTGTAACAATTGTCTGTGTTATAGAATGTTTAAGTACTGTACCATTGGAGCTTTTCTCCTTGGGTCTCCACTGAAAAAGGGCTTCCACCCAGTCAGACTAACCCGGTTAACAAATCAAATATATAAAGCTTTTTGCTACTCGTTGTATTCCGCTTGCCCTTGTTCGTTTTATTTCATAGCCGCTACCCAACTCCCTCACTTTTGTCTGTTTTATAGCCTTCAGCTTCTCATTCTTCCTCCAGACCACACACTAATAGTATCTAATCAGATTATTACTAGTTGTCAGTGGCTCAACTTTAGTGCTGTAAGAGCAGAAGGCTATGGGTTTTATTCCCACTCCAGGTGATGGGATACATTTTCAAATCACTGATGCTACAGTGTCACATGGGAGAGGAGAAGTGCTGGACGCTTACATGTGCCATCCCTTGAATGCGATGTAAAAATGAGATCCCATCTGCTTGAGTCAGAGATAGCTCAGGTGGATGCAAAAGATTCCATGGCATTTATCAGAAAGAGTATTAGAAGCTCTTCAATGCCTTGACCGAGTTTCCCCTAGTAATATAAATACCACTTCTGGTCTCCCTTATAAAGAGGCCATTAGCCTAGTGGGACTAAATTGATGAACAAAGGATAAATAAACAATGCATAAATGTTTCTCATTCATGTTCTTTATTAAGCTCTTTGCATTTGGCTAACCTCCTTGGTCTTATCATTATCATTTACATATATCTCAGACACATAATCATAGTATCACCCCACCTAGATTACTGTAAAACTAAGTCTTTGTCTGTTTATTTCTGTTCCACCTTTATCTGTGTTGTTTTTCATTATTCATTTGAGGAAATCTATAATGTTTGTCTTATACCCATACTAAAACACAGTTTTGACTCCTGAAACACACATGGAGGGGCTATTGCCAATAAATTCATTTGCAGGCATATTTCCATTATCTTAGGAATTTCAGAACACGTCCAACCAAATACACACCTACACCTTACAGAGCGGCCTATATATTTACTGATGTCCTCCTTGAAATATGCACAGACACACACACAAATATCCACACCCACAAGTCATGGCTGCTGAAAGGGGTCCAAGACATAACAGTTCAGTTACCCAGTTAACTAAGAAACTAACAGTCAAACAAATACTAGTTAGCCGTAAAGTATCAGTCCTACATGGGATTATCAGGAACTATGGTGTTGTATCAATTACAGCCACAAGGTGGCACTAACACCTTCATTTATCCTGTACAGTCTCACACTCTCACTAAACCAGAAGCAAGACATACAGGTAACTAGTTTTCCATATCCATGTTGTGAGATTGTTGCTGCTGTTTAGAAGGTGGACGGGTGGTCCATGAAATTTTCTTTCAGACAAGGTCACATCATGTTTACTTGTTCAGCATGTATCAGATCCCACATTTTGTGAATTTCTTTTTAAAATCATTTTATCACATTAAAGAATTTCCAGAACTTGTCACCATGTTTTTCTTTCTACCGACACAGGAAGTAACTACTTAAGAACTACAGCTTTTTTTGTGTCATCGTGTGATAAATAAGTCTACACATTCTAAAAATGACTAAGCATATACATTTTGTGTTAACTGACAAACATTTACTCTTTGCATTCTTACAAATACAGAAATTCAGATTAATACAGACTCTGATATTGAGTACAGCGTGTTCTTTTTAGACCATGTTTTCAAATAATTGTCATGAACAAAACAGCATCATTTTACAGTTTGACATTTAAACATCTATTAAACATCTGTTGAACACCTCACACCCAAGAGTTATTTTTAATTTCTCTGTTGCGGGAAGTATCAAAACATGACTAGTGCATTGCATATGTGTACTTTTCATTCACAGCCTATGGCATACCATCCTTGCAAAAATACATATTTTCCTGCATGCCAACAAGTTCTCTGAATGAGGCTGTGCAATAAAGACTTTACTATCTTTGTGTAGTATTGGGTCTCATTTTGTAGATGATAACAAAGGCTATGATTTATGCATTGTTTGGCATTACATAAATCATATTGGGTGTATAAGCTGCCTGTTAAATCTTAATTTATCTGCACTAGCATATTTTAGAGGCTCGTCTAATCATCAAAATCTTATTGTATTGCGGATGGATAGAATTCATTTCTACAGCCTCTATCTGAATATTGTTTTGATTACATAAGAGTAACTTAACATGATTATGCAACACAGGCTACCCTTTTAAATCAGGTTATTGTAAAGACAAGCTTTATGTTAAATATGAAGACTTGCATCTTCACTTTCTATTGGTTATCCTCACTGGGATTCCTTTCTATCTCTACACATTCACGATATCGCTGTTGTTTATAAATAAAATACATTTTGATGTGGGCCCTGTATTTAACCACACAGCCACACCAGGAAGCCACCACAAATGTGCCTGCTAAGTATTTCTTAGACTTCCTAGTCCTCTATGAGACATGAACCTTAGAAGGTCATTGATTTAAACTGGTTCCCATGTAGTACTCTTGCTTTCCATGTTACCTACCACCATCTCTCACACGAGCATGAGTTTCTGTCCATGAAAGTAGATGATGCCCAGCAACTAGTTTTCCCATCACTATGAGATCACAGGGGGACAGGAAACAAACAAAACAACAATAATTCTGAGACCTTGTTTCTGAAATCTGCAGGATTTAACAATACAGTTATATAGTCAGTAATCCAACTGACCTTTAGCATTACTGTACTCACTGAGTCATTCACGTGCACTTTCAAACAGCCTGAGTGGGGCCCAAAAAAGATATGAAATCAACAAGAAAAGAAGAGTCGTATTGTTAGAACTAAATTCATCGTCAGGTCTAGGTGAGTACTTACGCGTGGTGGACTTTATTTTTTACAAAATCACACCAAGGCCAAACTGATATATCTACTCTATTTTATTTGTTATGGACAATGGTAGGTCCAAAAATTAAAAATGAAGTGTGGGTGCACCAGTCCAAAGGATAAAAAATTACACCATTACTGCTGTAAGTATGAGTGCCAGGACTAGAAAAAAAGGGGGTGTAGAATCCTCAGAAAATAGAGATAGCCCCACTGCAGGGTTAGGCCATGCTCAGGGGAAAGGATGCCCTCCCCCGCTCCATGGTAGAAGGAAAAAGTAGTCCATAAAAACTGACAGGGCAAGCAAGAGACATCGAGACAATAAAGTGGACTGTTAAGTATATGGAAGAAATTATGTATTACTATTACACAAGGAGCAGAAAATTTCCAGACAGAGGACATATAGCAAGAGTAACAGAGAAATTAGAGGACAGAAAATATTTACACAAGATAAACTGACAAAAGCCCCAGATGAAAACTTAAACTCCTTAATGCAATACATCAAGGAAAACATTATGTAGATTAAGAAACATTGGGTCATCTAGAAAGTTAAGTGGCAAAAGATGTGAAAAAAGATAAATAACAAAAACAGAGTTTTTTAAAAAGTATAAAAAAACAGGACGTTGGAAAGAAAAGGAGATATGAAATGGTATGATACTTATGTAAAGGATAAAGCCAAAGTAATCAATGCAAAAAGAGCAGCTCCAAAGATATCGGAAGAGAAATCCATATAAAATATCTAAATATGGCAAATTTCACAAAACAAAACAATAAGATCACAAAGGATGAATGTAAAAAAGGGGGATTAGTGAGGAAGAAATTAAACAACAATTAAAATAACAAACTATCTGCAAAGTGAAGAGTTTAGCTTAGAAACTCCACACAGGCAGGGTCTCAGCCTGACAGATTAGTGGGACCCCAGTTTTGAGCAGCAGGTGGAGTGAGATACACTCAAGGGGAGCTTGTCTGTCATAAGTATATATTTTCTTCCTAGTAAATAGTATTTATGAGAGGTGAGGGTCCACTTCATTGACAGACATCCCCTTTCTCTTGTCAGATGTCCTTTTTCAGTTTTGCTGAGCTTTCAGCTAAAAGATGGCATGTTCCTCCTTTTCTACCATCTGGGGAAACAGATGGGAAAGAGACTACAGCTGTGTCTCTTGTGTGCCACACAAAAAATAGAAGAGATTAGTTAAGGTTAATTATCTGTGAATTGAGGGTGGAGCTGGGAACTAAACTTTATATTTAAGGGGTAAAATAAAAGATTTGAAGCCTTTACTGGGAAACCTCACCCAGGGTCTGCCACAACTTTCTGTGAGGGAAAGGTTAGTTTGCTTTTGCTTCCTTGTATTTTGTATTACTTCCCTGCTTTCTTCATAGCTTCATAGGTTCATAGGTTCATACTAGGCTATCTGCCCTGGGGCATTTATAAGCCTAGCCCGATTGTGTTTGGCTTACGCCACCCCTTGATTTGAGTATACTGTGCCCTTTTTAAAGTTTAGTTTACTGTGCCTCTGTCTAATAGTGACACGGAAGTAATCCCCGGGACTTTTGCGATTTGTTTACTTTACACTGTGTTTTACTTGTATTCTGTTTATAATTGCATATTTAAGCTAAGAAAGAGACCACAGCTGTCTCTCTTGTGAGTTACACATCAAATAAAAATTTCCCCACCCTCTCACTCTGATGCTGTTGTGTTTTTAAACTCAACTGTCTTTCTAGTCACCTGCCCATTATAATAATTTGACCACATATCTCATTACCTCTCCCCTTTCATTAACTGTTGTGAGTAAGCACAAAATTATCATTTTGTGAAATCACTCCACTTCAGCTATTTAAATATATTGGCCATCCCACTGTATTCCATAGAAACAGAATACAAAGTGCCCACCTCATTCCATTCTATCTTGCTATTTTAAAATTAGTGGCTCTCCACTTAGATACCTAAAGCTTAGTTAACCCCCCCCCTTTCATATCTAACTGCTTAGTGAGCACTGCAGCTCCTAGGATATTAACTCATTTTTCCATCTTACTTTTAAAATCTGCAACATCTACTCCAAGATCACCAATTATTGGAGAGCCCACATTCTCCCTCTTGATAGTCATCTTGGGACTAGTGTTTCTGTTTTGTTTCTGGTGAGTGAAGGAATACAGGGGAATTATTTCCTGGGCACTGCTGATCACTGGAAAGCTAATAACTGCTTCTTAGGTGCTACCTTTGAAGTTCTGCTTATATTTTTTGCTCCTGCTTATATATTTTGCTCCTGGTGACAGAAGGAGCAGAGTGCATTGGTTTCTGACTGTTTCTGGAGGGGGCAGTTAGTGTCTGTACCTGACATTCCTGATTGGTCTGGTTGCTATTCATGGCATCTACCAGGAAAAGGCTACAATAAGCCTAGTGAGCCTTGGATCATCTGTGACAAGACTATGGATCAACAAACAGGCTGGTGCCTGCTTCTCTTCTTGGGACTGGTGCTAGTGTTTTGCTTCTAGTGAGAGAAGAAGCAAAGAAGTATTGTATCCAAGCACTGTGAAGCTGTGGTGAGACAAACACTAGCAGTAGGCCGGCAGTAGTCATTCACTCAACTCTCTTCTTTTCATCATTCTTGACAAGCTAATGCTTTATTTTCAGTAAGCAAGTTCAGTAAGATTTGTTTCTAACTTCAGAAAATCTGACTAAATACTTTATCCATAAATCATCAGGGTCTATTATTAGTTTCCCCTCAAGTGTTTGGCTGTGCCCTGTATAGACAAAGACAGCTAGAGTGACATTTTTTTCCTGTAAAAGCACAAATGAAATTTCACAAATACCTAGTTGCACACAGGGCAACTAGTTTTTCATGGCAAGCACTGCCCCCAGAGCTGCAAACCGGATACTCCTGACATTGATTGATATTCTTACTCAAAATGTCTAATCAATAAAAAAGGGCCTGTTGCCATGGATATGAACTTTCCCACAATCTCTGTTACCAGGTTGGAGGATATGGATACCATGAAGCAATGTAGAATTTGCCTCATGTTTACTGACAACCAGTTCATTCTCAAACAAATTGATATGGTATGTGAGAGATGTATTTACACAATGTGACTGGAGGCAAAGCTCTCACATAAAAGTAATCCTAATGTCATTCAGTTTGTCAGTAATACACACCCTGCACCCATCACATACAATTCAAAGCAGATATATAGACCCACATATGTCAATGCACTTAAATGTAACTTTCCTAAACCACAAAGACTTTCTAGATGAAATGCAAATAACAATTACAATCAGCAGCCCCAAATGCACTCTTTAAAAACAACACCCACATCAACACATACAGCCACGTCTCATTGAACCTCTGCTTGTAAGCTCATAAGGGAAGCCAGCACACAGTCCAACATTCTAGTCATCAGAGACTCCATTGTGAGACACACTGATGGCCCTTTCAGCAGGCTGAGTAAGGAGAAGGACACTGTCAGTTGCTTTTCAGGGGCTACAGTCCTCCTCATTACGCAGACACTCTGGTCATTGGACCACAAGTACCAGAATGACTCAGTCATTGTCCATGCAGGTGTAATTGATTTGAGACATACCTCCCTAGACTATATGAAGAGAGACATCATGGAGCTCTTGGAATATGTGTCCCAAGCTCAGATGAGCCTAGCATTGAGTAGCATTCTACCTTCTCCAAGGATGATGCCACAATACGAACAAAAGATGACTTTCGACTTTCTTTAATAATTGACTTAGTTTCTGGTGTCATTCTAAGGGGGTACAATATTTGTCAAAATGGAAGGAGATAGCAGACCACACTGCTCTGCCAGGGATGGTCTGCACCTCTCCCCTCTAGGCTTTCGAATATTAGCTAAAACATTGTCTTCCCCCATAGTGCCTTTTTTAGGCAATGCCATACTGAAAGTACTTCCAAGATTGCAAATCAAAACCAGGAAAATCTAAAGGTATTACTGCTCAATGCTAGGAGTCTAAACAAAAAACTCTACTCCCTAGAAGCTCTCTTCACCCTAGAGAATGCTGATGTCTGTGCTGTTATGGAGACATGGTTTAAAGTTGCAGAGAGCACACCAACAGTGCAATGTTATACTGCCTTCCACACATTTAGAGCAGCTCCTACACAGACAGGAATTAAAGGTGGAGGTGTCTTGATTTACATCAAAAATAGATATACCTCAAGGCTGATCAAAAAAAATGTACTTGAGCTTCTCCATGTTCAAATAACCATAGGCAAAATCTAGTACCACTTCCTTGCAAGCTATAGATCCCCCTCTATGACCCAGGAAAACCACACCATGTATTCAAACTTATTGGAAACACTCACCATCCAACCCAATACCATATTCATGAGCAACTTTAATTACCCCACTATTAACTGGGGATCCTATATGATACCAAACATGCAGGCATAGAGATTCTTGGATATTGAAAACAAACTCCCTGGACCATATTGTCCACCAGGGGTGCAACCATACCAGGTCTGGTCCTCACTAATATGGAAGAGTGCTGCATAACACCTAGTGTAATGGCTTCCCTGGTAAAGTCAGACCACAAAATGGTCTCCTTTGAAGTAAAATAAAACCTGGACCCTCAGCTAACCCTGGAATATTGAGGAACTTCTCTAAGGCTAACTTCCTGCTAATAAGTGATAACGTGGCAACATTTCAAGCCCCTGTAAACCACAAGAACACTGCTGCCTATACAGAACTGATCACAGAAACCCTATGCAAGCATGTTAATAGCTGCATAGAGGCAGCTGTACCCACCAGGAATAAGTACAGAACTAACTCAAAAAACAAGCCCCCCTGGTGGGATCACAAAAATAGGCTGTATAACAGAAGGAAGAGAATCATGGCAAAAATTAGGAGTTGCAGCACCCAGCAGGACAAAAGCGCTCTTCAAAATAAACAAACAACTCAGAAGACAAATGTAGTGTACTAAAGCCAAATCTAAGGTAAAATCGGACTCCCAGGTCAAGGACAACCACAAGGTATTCTTTAGCTATGTCCACAACCTCAAAGGTAATACACAATTGTGTGGAGAGCTCATTGTAAATGGAGTGACCTATACTGCGCCAGAAGATACAACAAACCTACCAGCAGACAAATTTAGCCCCACCTTTACCCCTCTCTCCCCCTTAACCTTACCTCAGGAAATACCATCAAATATAACTGCCCCTGTTATCACTATGGAACAGGTCCTTAATGCCCTCTCTAAGACCAATAACACCACATCAATGGGCAGAGACAATATCTCAGGATGCCTTCTAAATAGCATGAAACATGACCTATCAAGGCTGCTGGAATTGCTATTTAATTGTAGCTTCCAAATAGGCTTCATGTCTCATGAATGGAGAACAGCAACAGTCATCCCTCTGCCAAAAGTGGACCATCTACAGACCCTGGAAACTGCAGACACTACAGACACACAAGTCTCTCTAGTCTCATATGCAAAGTCATGGAAAAAATTACCATTAAAATGATCAATAATGATATAGTAAACCTCCAGACACTGTATCCAACCCAGTTTGGTTTCATCAAGGACTGATCATGCCTACTCAACCTGGTGGATGTCTTTGAGAATGTCACCAAAGCAATGGATGAGAGCAAAATTGTTCACACTGCCTACCTTGACATTTGACACCATGTACCCCACTCAGACATTGTTGAGAAACTCAAGAGGTTATGTACAAACCCTTATGTCACCCAGTGGATAGCCAACTGGCTCACAGACAGGACCCAGGAAGTTAGAATTGAAGAGTCCACCTCCACAAAGAGGCCAGTTACAAGTGGAGTCTCTCAGGTACCAGTCCTGGGACCACTCCTTTTTGGCATTTATTTCTCTGAAGTTAAGGCCAATGTCAATGTTCTCTGGCTGACTAAATTTGCAGATGATTGCAAATTAGGAGCTTTCGCTGAATCCCACACTGGCACAAATGTTCTTCAGGAAGAGCTGACAATGGCAAACAACTGATGTCAGAGCTGTGGGCTAAAATTAAATGCTAAGAAATGCATAACAGTATCCTTTGGAAAGTCATCCACCCCTGGTAACTATAATTTTGACAACACACCCCTTGACCTAGTAGTCAGGGACTTAGGGACACAGATAAACAGTAATCAAGCCTTTGACCATCACATGTCTACAGAGGTGAGGAAATCATTCTATGTTGCGCAACATATAAACAAAGGTATGGCATATATGTTCAAGGAGGTCATTGTTCCACTATATTTGACATTCACCAGACATATCCTTGAATACACTACCCCCTTTGGTGTGTACCTAACGAGGCATATCCAACAATTGGAACATCCACAGAGGTTCCTCTCTAAAAGAATACAGGACATAAGTAACATGTCCTTTGCAGACTTCCTCAAGGCCCTGTCCCTTTGTTCTGTCTCCTACAGGCTGTTGAGGGAAAATCTATGCCTGACATTTAGGGAATTGTCAGACCCATGTCTAATGAACCTCCTGCATATTCATAAAACACAAACAGCACCAGAATTACCCATTTGAAAGATTTAAACCTTGCCTGTTATATAAATAGGACCTACTGTGAGACAGGTATGCATCCCAGAGACTACCTTGTTTCTGGAACAGGCTCCCCACACATGTGAAGCAGAGTTCCTCCTTAACCCAATGAAAGTGTAACTTGGCTAGTTGTATAGGAAACAGGAGATATGTCCCTGGTTTGGCACCTATGTAACCTGTAAATGGTTCATGTCCCAGGCCCATGCTTACACTTACCAAGGGTACCAGAACTTGTCAGAGATTTGGGATGCATGGCTAGGCTTAAAAAGGCCCTTGTGGTCATTAGCCTAGTAAACACCTATGAACTGTACTAATGTCTACTTCAGAGTCATTGGCATGGATGAGGAACTGTTTGAAGAAGTCAGATGCTGACAGACCGAGTTCTGAATACAACAGTCTTTGTGTTTTTTTATAAGCCTGTTAAGCTTCTACCATACATTGAAATTTCAGTGGAACCTAATCTTTGGTTTGGTCAAGAGGCAGGTGATGGCTGTAAAGTCCAGGATTAACTTGAAATAATAGCTTTGAGGATTTAAAACAGCCCTGGAATTCATTAACACTTATAGTAAGTGCACACTAAGTTTACAATGTTATGAGTGAACAGACAACACAAGCATAACTCACACCTTCTTCCTCCTAATTTTAGTTTTCCTACTGATATTCTTGCAGCTTTAAATACTGATGTGGATTCACAAAGGTTACCACAAAGTGTAGAATGCATTTACACTTCGTGTAATCTTTCTGAGTGACTAGAAAGCACAAACAATGTGGTAGGCATGTTCTTCAATACAATATCCTTCAGGTCCAGAAAGAACAGTCAGCAGAAGCAATAATACGTCCTTTATTAGACTACAGCTCACCAACAAACAAAACAGGAGTGTAACTCAGAAAAGAATTAAGCGCTTTCATCCACCATCATGTGGACTGCTTCAGAATCAATTAAACAATTATTAACACACTATTTAAATCCATTTTGTCGCCAATTCAAATTGATTTCTTAAAAGAGACGAAAGTAAAATAATAATTAAAAACATCATTTAAAAATGCTTTTAACCACAACAGTATATATATTAAACTGTATTTAACTAAAATACTTGCTTAAAATCTACTATGCATACTTCATATTGTTTACATCTTGTACATAGCATTTTAAATATAAACAATCTAGTATTTCACTTCATTTTTGTATTCATTTCCTTTCTATGTATGCGTATGATTCACCCAACCCTATGATCTGTGATTAATAAAGTCTATAAATAATACTAAATAAAAAATATTACGCAATTATATATATATGTATGCTTATGTAATGTTAAAAACATTTTAAGATTTTTTAAAAAAGATTGAAACTATCTGTGAACACAAAAACGTGGGACAATGCAACTATCACTGTTACCTAAGTCCATATGTCATCCAATGTATGAAACACAATGGTTACAATGAACAATTATTAATAGCAACACTATCTAGTGATAATAGTGATAATAAAGAAGAACGTGTTATCGACTACATAGGTTATTCAAAAGAAGTTATTACTGATGGAATTATACACGAAAAAAATGAATTTAATATTTATAATTATACTGAAATGGAAATCAGTAATGAATTTTTTACACTATTCTCGAAGGGTATGCAATTTGTCCCCAGTAAAAACTTCAGAATAGTAGATAGTATTATTGAGTTGAAGAAATATCTCAGGAAATTGAATTTAGCTATTTATTTTAAAAACACACCAATGACGAAAGAAACGAATAAGTCGAAGAAAAAAAGTAAATTTATTCCTCCTAGTAACCCACATGTGAATTTATATGAGAAATTGGTGACTCGAGACCTGTATGCATTAAAGAATGATGTAAGGGGAAAGGGTAATCAAGTTAAAAATAAAAAATGTATGACATACACTAACAATTTGAACAAGGAAGAGATAGATCTTTTGCAACGAATAACATCTGATCAATCAATACGAATAATGAAACCTGACAAGGGAGGAGGGATTGTTATATATGATCAAGAAGATTATGTCAACAAAATGTATAATATATTAGTAGATTCAGGCAATTACATTACGGTATCCATGAACGAAATAAATATAGGGTACAGAAGAATAGACATGTTTTTAGAAGACATGCTGTTAGAAGGGAGAATAAATATGGACTTATATTATTACATGGTAGTGAAAAACCCTACTCTAGCTACCATAATAGGAGTGCCTAAAATACATAAAAATCATTTGGACCCCCCCCCCCTTTTAGACCCATTATAGCAGGGAGTCATTCTAAAACATTTCCCATGAGTGTAGTTATCGACACTTGGTTAAAACACATTTATAGCAAAATCCCTCATTTAGTCAAGGATTCATGGATGTTCTTAGGGAATTTAACTTCTGAGGTATGGAAGGAAAATTTAATCTATATAACAATAGATGCTACTGATTTATTTTCATGTATCCCCAAAGAACAGGGTATGGACAGCTTCTATAATAGCATTAAACAATTTTCAGACCTGGACTGGGAACAATCATTAGTGGTGATGGAGCTAATGAGCATCATATTAGATTATAATTATATATTCTTTGAAGGGGGATTTTATAGACAAACACAAGGAGTTGCTATGGGAACAGCATGTGCCCCAATATATGCAAATCCCGTGATGCTAGACTGGGAAATGGAAAAAGTCTTCAAAAGTCAGTATTACAAATATATTAGACTTTATTCTAGATTCCTTGACGATATTTTTATACCCTGGGAAGGACAAGTAGATATGATTGATGAATTTATACAGTATTTAAACAATACCAGTCAGTTTTTGAAATTTACATATCAGTTTCATGACAAAGGACTGTCATACCTGGATACATACATATCTAGTAATATGAATAGCTTTGAATCACGTATATATAGAAAAAATACCTTCTCCAATAATTACTTGGAATTTACAAGTAACCATCCATTTAAAACAAAGAAAAGCATTTTCAAAGGACAGTGCATTCGAGCAGCGAGAATGACATCAAATTACAGTGCCATGTTAGAAGAAATTGAATTTATCAGTAGGTTATTTTTGAATAGAGGATACTCTCCCAGCCTAATACAGGAAGTAAAAAGTTATGTAATAAATGAATGGGGGAAGAAATAGATACCTGTTCTGGGTAGGCCAATGAAGAAAGATGTATTAATAGAGGAAGGGAATGATTATAAAAGAGCTTGTATCATGGAATTTTCACCTCAAATTACTCATATTCAGGACATATTGACAAAATATTGGAATATTTTTACCATGGACCAGAATTTGAGGGAAATAGTTGGAGATACTCCTAAATTTGTGTATAAAACGGGTATGAATCTAAAGCAAATATTGGAATGACCTCAAAGAGTGAAAAAGATAACCTTATATCAAGGGGGGCACACGTAAATGCGGCAGATGTGTATACTGTCCTGTAATTTATGAAAGTGATGGACTAGTCTTGGAAAATATAAATAGAACTAAAGTAATGTTTAAAAAAGGAAATTGTAATACAAAGAATGTAGTATACATGGCAAAATGTGGCATATGCCCATGTTTCTACATAGGGAAAACTGAACGTAAGTTAAAGAAAAGGATATATGAACATCTTTATGCTATAAAGAAGGGAGATAAGACCAATGCTTTAGTAAGGCATATACACAATACAGACAACACACATTACTTTAGATTTGCTATATTGGAGACTGTTACGATGAACATGAGAGGGGGCAATATGAAGGCATTATTAATTGAGAGGGAGGCCAAGTGGCAAATATTAATAGATGCATCAAATTTTCCTGGATGTAATGATTATATTTCATTAAAACCATTTTTATAATATAGTATGGCCTAGGACCATTTATTGTATATAGTATTTATAGTTACTAATTTATTTTGCAATGCTGCTTATTGCTATATATTGTTATATTTTGATATTTATTTGGGCAATTAACATTAATGTTTACATATATTTAGGCTTTGGCAAGATTTTGGCACCATTGTGTTTCATACATTGAATGACATATGGACTTAGGTAACAGTGATAGTTGCATTGTCCCATGTTTTTGTGTTCACAGATAGTTTCAATCTTTTTTAAAAAATCTTAAAATGTTTTTAACATTACATAAGCATACATATATATATAATTGCTTAATATTTTTTATTTAGTATTATTTATAGACTTTATTAATCACAGATCATAGGGTTGGGTGAATCATACGCATACATAGAAAGGAAATGAATACAAAAATGAAGTGAAATACTAGATTGTTTATATTTAAAATGCTATGTACAAGATGTAAACAATATGAAGTATGCATAGTAGATTTTAAGCAAGTATTTTAGTTAAATACAGTTTAATATATATACTGTTGTGGTTAAAAGCATTTTTAAATGATGTTTTTAATTATTATTTTACTTTCGTCTCTTTAAAGAAATCAATTTGAATTGGCACCAAAATGGATTTAAATAGTGTGTTAATAATTGTTTAATTGATTCTGAAGCAGTCCACATGATGGTGGATGAAAGCGTTTAATTCTTTTCTGAGTTACACTCCTGTTTTGTTTGTTGGTGAGCTGTAGTCTAATAAAGGACGTATTATTGCTTATGCTGACTGTTCTTTCTGGACCTGAAGGATATTGTGTTGCCTTGGCGTTCTTTGATTTATTATTTAGTATGTTCTTCAATACACATTCATTAGCAAATCTGGCTTGACCTCCTGCATTTTTGCAAGATAGTTCTGAACTGCATTTACCTTTTTAGCTTCGGGTTTCACTATACTTCTGCCTCTTATTTTGTTGCGGTAGAAGGCCTCTTCTACACTTAGCATGGACTGAGTTTGCTGTAAATCCATCTTGTGTAGGGACTTCAGAATGGCATGAACTTTAAAAATACTTTACTAATCTTTGGAGAAGATGTCAATGTCATTCAGGTATGCTGCTGCATATCTGCTCTAGGGCCATGGAATCTTGTCCTTCACCCTCTGAAATGATGCTTGTGTTCTGTGGATCCTAAAAGGAAGGATTCTATAGTGGAAGACTCCATTAGGTGAAGAGAATGCTACCTTTTCCCTAGTTTCCCTAGTTCTGGGAATTTATAAACAGCCATAAAAACACAGGTAACTTGCCTTGTAGTTGGGAAGTCTTCCTGGGAGTGACACTCTTGTGTTTACTGCTGTCTTCGTTTAATGTCCTGGGATAGCTGTTACCCACTTTGGACAGTAAAATTTCTCATTCCTCCTAATTAATCTGGTTGAAAAAAAGGCAAGTACTTGGTTTCTTTTGAGTGGAAGATTCTTTATTGGCAGATGAGTGCTGCTTAGCTGTCTGAGTACACCCTGTTTTGGCAGAGCTTTTTATAACACAAACAGTGGGTGGGCCCAGGGTTATTGCCATCCATGATATCATAAGGGGCATGTGAAGGGAGGGTTAATTTTATTGGAACACTCATGCTGTCATGGTAGGTGTAGCCCTGTGTGAATGGAGGTGGTTTGCAAACATCTTAAAGAGGTCTAATTAGCTCTTTCTTAGGTAAGCATTAATATCATATTCAATGTATCTGTCATTATTTAAAAAAAGAAGCAGTTTTTAGATAACCATCCTTCCAATCACCTTTTCAACAATAGTAAAAATTATACAAATTAAAAATTAAATTAAACACTCACACAAATTAAAAAATGACCACAGTTAGAGACCAATGAGAAGAGTTCATTCATCCTTTTCTGTCTACAAGAAAATTGATAATTTGAGAACGAATTTCAGTACTGTAATAATTCGGGATCACTACTAAATCCCGAATAGTTACAGTACTGAAGACCAGAATCCCGAGACCAGATACCCAAAAGATGAGAAGACCGGAAGTCCAGAAGCACGAATTTCAAAATCACAAAAGTACAGAATTGTCAGGAGGTTAGGTAAGTATCTATGTTTGGTTGTGTTGATTAGGGGCTTTAGTGTGTGTGTAAGTGTGTGTTGTGACTGTGGTATGTGTGTGTGCGGGGAAGGTAGGTGTGTGGTGGTGTTTATGTGTGTTTAAGTAGGGGGTGTGGGAGTGTAGGGGGGCTTGCCCCCTGCTTTTATGTAGTGTAGGCTTGTGTGTTTGTGTTTTGGGTGAAGGTGTGTATATGTGTATGTGTGTGATGTATGTTTAGTGTAGTGTTAGGGATTTTAAATTTCGTGCTTCTGGTCTTCAGGTCTTCTTGTCTTTCGGGTATCTGGTCTCGGGATTCCGGTCTTTGGTATTGTAAGTATTTGGGATTTAGTAGTGATCTCAATAATTCCAGCGATATTTGTTAGTTTCATGAAGACTGAGTGCAAAGGTCACCATTGTGAACCATGGTGCTCTGCAAGTGGGTGACGAGCTATTCTTCTCACTCCCATGCAGATAGGTTCATAGGTTCATAGGTTCATAGGTTCATAGGTTCATAGGTTCATAGATAGGTACTAGGCCATCTGCCCAAAGGCATTTATAAGCCTATCTGGAATGTGTTGGCTTTCGCCGCCCCCTTAGATTAGTTCCTTGTACCTCTGTACAGCAGAGCCATTGAAGTGATCCCTGGGGTAAACATTGTTTCCCATCCACTCGTCAAGGTTTCTCTTGAAGAGGGTTAGCGAGGAGCTCAGCCTAATGTAGATTAGAATCTTGTTCCAGAGCATGGGAAGTCCCTGGGACAGTAATTTATCCCTCCAGCATGTCCTATTTATTGTTGTGGTGAGGTTTAGATCCCTGGAGCATGTGGCTTGAGGGGATATAGTTTTCTTTAGGTGAAGCATGTCCATCAATACAGGGTTGGACATGGCCTTGTATATCAGGCAGAGATCACCTCTGAGTAGGCGGTATGCATAGGTTCATAGGATGGTACTAGGCTATCAGCCCTAGGGCCTATACAAGCCTAGCCATAACAATTCCCTGGCTATTTCTTCCCACGCTATTTACTTCCCTGGACCCCTGTCTAGCAGGGCGACTGACGTGATCCCCGGGGTGAATTTCCTTTCTCCCATCCAATCGTCAAGGTTCCTTTTGAAGAGGACCAAAGAGGCACTCTGCTTGACATGTATGGGCAAGCTATTCCAGAGTCTGGGGAGTCTCTGGGTCAGGAACCTATCCCTCCAGCATGTTTTGTTTATTGTGATGACAAGGTTTAGATCCCTGGAGCATGTGGCTCTGAGGGATTGGGATTTATTTAAGTGTAGCATGTCCAACAACTCTGGGTTTGACATGGCCTTGTATGTTAAGCAAAGATCGCCTCTGAGTAGACGATATGCGACAGAGTATAGCTGGAGTTTTTTAAGGCGGTCAGCATAGGGCATCCGCTTTAGGCCTGTGATTCTTTTAGTGCGGTATTTCTGTGGCATTTCCAGTTGTTGCAGATGTCTTGAGAGGTACATACCAAACAGGGCATTGTATTCTACAATGGGTCTAATGAGGGATGAGTACAGTGGGACAATGACCTCCTTTTTTCTGGATGAAAAGCCCTTAGTGATGAGGTGTGCCACATAGAAGGATTTCCTGACTATTGTGGTGATGTGGTTATTGAAGGTGAGACCATTGTCCACCTGTGTCCCTAAGTCTCTTATCAAGCTTTCGGTGTTTAGTGTACTGCCACCTATATGGTAATTCATGGATACATGTTTTTTCCCAAAGGGGATAACTATACATTTCTTGGCATTGAGCTTGAGCCCATGGCTCTGGCACCAAGCATCTGTTTCTGTAAGGCCCTTCTGTAGAGTATCCACATCATTTGGGGATTCAATAATGGCTCCAAGTTTGCAGTCATCTGCAAACTTTGTTATCCAGAGTCCCTTAGTGTTGGCCTGTACTTCAGAGAAGTAGATGCCAAACAAGAGCGGTCCCAGGACTGAACCCTGAGGTACTCCACTTGTCACTTGTCTGGAGCTGGATTTGGAGTCGGCTACTTTTACAGTGTGGGTTCTATCAATAAGCCAGTTAGCAACCCATTGGGTGACGTAGGGATTCATTCCCAGCTTAGTAAGTTTATCTATGATTCCAGAGTGGGGGATGGTGTCAAAGGCCTTGACAAGGTCTAGATAGGCTGTGTGGACCACCTTACCCTTGTCCATGGCTCTGGAGACTGATTTGAAGAATTCAATCAAGTTCAGGAGACAAGATCGGCCCTTCACGAACCCAAACTGGGTGGGGTCCAGTGTTTGAAGGTTGCCAATGTCTTTGTTTATAAGTTCCATGATAATATGCTCCATGGCCTTGCAGATAAGGCTTGTCAGACTGATGGGATGGTAGTTTCTGGGATCCAAGGTGGATCCCCCCTTGTAGAGTGGGATAACTGTAGCTGTGCGCCACTCAGTGGGCACGAAACCTGAGGTGAGGCTATGATTAAACATGACACTTAGGTGAGGTGCCAGTTCATATTGTAGTTCATGAAGTACACAGCCCGTGATGTCATCTGGTCCCATGGATGCTGTATTCTTAGCTTTGGAGAGTGCGTTTTTTACCTGTGTGGCCATTATTATCAGAATTTGGCAATCTTCTGGTATTGAGATGGGCCCTTCAGGGGGTGAGAGGGGGGTGAAGTTGGCACTGAATCGGTCTGCCAGGATATTGGCAATATCCTTGGGATCAGTATATTTAATGCCATTCTGTTTTAGCTCAGAGCAGATCTGAGCAATGCCATTTAGATTCTTGACATAGTTATAGAATACCTTGTTGTTGTCTTTGGAATCTTTGGCAATTTTATTTTTGTAACTAGCTTTGGAGGATTTTATGAGGGATCTCAGTTTCTTACTGAGGCTGGTAAGGAAGTTTTTTGCATCCTGGGATTTTCCTCTTTTCTACAACAGTTTCTTCCTTTTGTTGTAAAGTTTGTTTATGCCAGGGGACCACCAGATTGCCTTCTTTTTTTTGGATGAGAGCATCTTGGTTCTATTTGGGATGGCACGATTTATGCATGAGTGGATGTGCTCGTACAGTGCCTTATTGTAGGATTCAGCAGTTGAACTTTCAGCTCCCATCTGCATGAGTGTCATGAAGTTTGTCACTTCTGACTTGATTAGCATGAAGTTGGCTTTGAAGAAGTTTTTTTATGGAGGTTTCCTTACTGGGGGGTGGGGGTGGGATGTGGATGTTAAGGGTGATTAGCTTATGGTCAGGCGTGACTAACGAGGGGGTGACCATAGGTGTGGAGCATCAATTTCCCATGTTGGTAATGACCAGGTCTAGGATATTGGAGCACCTGGTGGGACTATGGATTAGTTGATCCAGGGCGTTGGAATTTATGAATTCCAAGAACCGCTGGGCAAAGGTGTTGGTACATGAGTAGCTCTCCCAGTTAATGGTAGGGTAGTTAAAATCACCCAGTATTAGGGTGTTTGGTTCTATCTTAATATTTTCCAGTATGTTTAGAAAGGTGTAGTGAGAATCTTAGGGTATGGTGGGGGATATGTAGCAAGCTACAATTTGGATTGCAGTCTTACCTAGTGTTAGTTGCACCTGGAGAATTACAGACGCACTGTGTTGGGCAACTAGCCTAGTGGTGTGAATATCCTTGGTGAATATTGACACTCCTCCACCTTTAGTGTTTCGGTCCTGCTTTGGTGGCCAAAAAGTGTGGTAAGAGTTGTAGCCTGGTATTGCAGGGGTGCTCTCTGGAGCCTTGAACCAGGTCACAGTTACTGCACAGATATTGATGTTTTCCATTTTTAGGAGTGCCTCGAGAGAGTGCATTTTGAGGTTTAGACTTCTAGCATTGAGTAGCATTACTTTCAGATTTTGCATGCTTGTACCTGTTACGGTGGTGGTTTTGTTCTTTGAACTTTGCCTAAAAAAGGCACTATAGGGGTGGCAAGAGCCTTAGCCAGTAACCTGAATCCCAGAGGCGACAGGTGCAGACCATCTATGGCAAAGCATCGTGGTCTGTCAATCATGTCGTCCCAGGCAGACAGATACTGGATCCCCTTTGAATGACACCAGAAGCTTAGCCAATTGTTGAAGTCAATCATTTTGTCCTTATATTGTGGTATCATTCTGGGCGAAGGCAGGATGCTACTCAGGGCTAGGGTCATACCTGCCTGGGCCACATGATCCGAGAGCTCTTCCATGTCTCTTTTCATGTAGTTGAGGGAGGTATGTCTCAAGTCATTCACTCCAACATGGACAATGACAGAGTCATATTTGTACTTGTTGTGGAGTGACCTGAGTGCATGCGTTATGTGGTGGATCCTGGCACCCGACAGGCAGCTGACTGTAATTTTCCCCTTGTTCAACCTGGTGAGAGGGACATCAGTGTGCCGGACTATAGAGTCACCTATGACTAAAGTGTTAGGTACATTGTCTTCCCTTAGGGGCTGTTGCTGGGTGGCACACAGGTGTTTTGAACTATGTGACACTTTGGTTGTGATTGGTGTTTGTTTGTGTTTCAGCTTCAGAGGTCCTTGTTGCTTGGGCAGGTTATAGTTAAGGGCCTCTGCATATGTGGATTTAGTGTTGCTATATGTGGGTGTTGGTGGTGTGGGTTTAGAAGGGCTATGTGTTGCTTGAGGTGTAGTGTGGGTGTTAACCTTCTCCTCTTGACTGTCTAGCACAATCTTGGGTGGAGAGAGCTTTGCTTCCATTTTGGCTATGTAAGTGCATTTCTCACAAGTTGTAGTGTTGGGTGGTAGGAGGAGAGAGTTGTCTGTGTACATGAGGCAATTGCTGCATTGCCCCAGTATGCCCAGATTCACTAGGCGGACAGGAGAAATCACCGGAAGCTGACCCTTGGACATGCCTGGTTTGATGCTTTTTTTTTTTTTTTTGTAAAGTACAGGAGCTGTTTTCCCTTACCTTAGCAAGGTACTTTGCAATTATAGGCTGTTTAGTGCCTACTATTAATTTTTCCTTATTAACAAGGAGAGTTGAGTGCTTGTATCAGTTTAAGGCTTCCTAGTGCTTTCCAGCAGGTATTAGAGAAAGTGCAAGTCAAAGGGATGCTTAAAAGTAAGATGAAAAAAAATGCACACTGCAGTGTGCACTAGAGAAGGTAGACGTGAAAGTAGGTAACTTAAGTTTTACCTGTTTAAAAAGTTAAGGTTTAGTGGAGAGTTACTATTTTTAAAACAGCAAGATGGGTTGAAAGGGGTGGTCACTTTTGTATTCTGGTACTATGGAATACAGTAGGATGGCCAATAAATTTAAATAGTTGAAGGGGAGGGGGGTTTGATTTAGTGATTACTCACACAAGCCACTGAAAGTAGAGAGGAAATGAGTTATATGGTCAGATTAACATAAGAGGCAGGCAAGTAGAAAGACAGTGGTATTTAACAAGACAACTATGACTGGGTGGGAGGGCAGGAAAAAAAATTCTGCCTGACTCAGAAGAGAAAGAGAGCAACCAGGTACAGCTGGAGTTTCTTCAGTCGAGCTGCATAGGGCATCTGCTTGAGGCCAGTGATCCTCTTGGTGAGGAACTTCTGTGGTCTTTCCAGTTGTTGCAGGTGTTGTGTAAGGTACATCCCAAATGGGGCATTGCACTCTATGATGGGTCTGATGAGTGATGCGTAGAGGGGCCAGTGACCTCTTTCGATCTGGATGGAAACCCTTTTGTGATTATGTGGGCCACATAGAAGGATTTTCTAACCACTTTGGCAATGTGATTATCAAAGGAGAGGTTACCATCTACTTGGGTCCCCAGATCCCTTATTACGTCTTCCGTATTTAGGGGGCTACCACCTATGTGGTAGTTTGCGGGTACTGTGTTTTTTCCAAAAGGGATGACTATGCATTTTTTGGCATTTAGCTCAATGCCATGGTTTTGACACCAGGTATCTGTCTCAGTGAGACCCTTTTGGAGGATGTCTGTGTCAGCTGGAGAGTCAATTATAGCCGCTAGATTGCAGTCGTCTGTGAACTTGGTCAGCCATAGTCCTCTTGTGCTTTCCTGTACCTCTGAGAAGTATATGCCAAACAGGAGGGGTCCTAGGACTTAGCCATGGGGAACGCCACTTGTAACCAGTTTAGTGTCAGACCTAGCTCCCACAGCTCTTACCATGTGGGTTCTGTCCGTGAGGCAGTTGCAACCCATCTCGTGACATAGGGGTTTATGTTCAGGCTGGTGAGCTTGTCTATAATACCTGAGTGGGAAATGGTGTCAAAGGCCTTCGCAAGGTCTAGGTAGGCTGTGTGGACCACCTTTCCCTCGTCTATACCCTAGGTCACTGTCTCAAAGAAGTCCACCAGGTTTAGGAGGCATGATCTCCCTTTAACAAAGCCAAACTGGGTAGGGTTCAGTGTTTGGAGGTTTCCAATGTCTCTGTTAATGAGATGCATGATGATGCACTCCATAGATTTGCAGACCAAGCTAGTCAGGCTTATAGGGTGATAGTTCCCGGGGTCCGTTGTGGCTCCACCTTTGTGGAGTGGAATAACCGTTGCTGTGCACCACTCAATGGGCATGTAGCCTGTGGAGAGGCTGAATTTAAACAGTGTGTTTAGGTGAGGGGTTAGTTCATCTTTGAGCTCATGCAGGACACAGCCTGGGACACCATCTGGTCCCATTGATGCTGTGTTTTTGGCTTTGGAGAGGGCTGTTTTAACCTGTCTGTGATTTCAGGGGCACTACATTCTTCTGGTACAGTTATGGGCCCTTTTGGGGGTGAGAGGGGGGGTGAAGTTTGTACTGAACCTGTCTGCCAGGATGTTGGCTATATTGGTCAGTTCAGTGTATTTTGTGGCATTCTGCACTAACAGATCTGAGAATTGCCACTTAGATTCTTGACATAGCTAAAGAATGCCTTGTGGTTATATATGGAGTCAATGGCAATTTTTCTTTCAAAGCTCGCCTTGGATGATTTTATGAGGGAATGTAGTTTCTTGCTGATGCTGATCAGGGATGTCTTCCCTTCTTGGAATTTTACTCTTTTCTGTACTAGTTTCCTCCTTCTATTGTATAGCTTGTTTATGGCAGGGGTCCACCAGACTGGTTTCCTTTTCTTGGAGGAGTGAGTCTTGGTTTTGTTTGGGATAGCATGATCCATGCATTCTTGTAGGTGCCCGTAGAGTGCATTAGTAAAGGATTTTGAGCTTGGAAAGCATTATCCTTTAGCATGGGGGCTTTGAAACTTCCCACCTCGGTCTTAAGTAACGTGAAGTTTGCTTTTGAAAAGTTTTTCACAACCGGGGGGGGTGCTGACGGAATGTGCATATCCAGAGTGATTAGTTTATGGTCAGATCTAACCAGTGAGGGGTTGACCTCCGGTGTGGAATACCGGTCGCCCATGTTGGTGATGACCAGGTCCAATATGTTGTCACCTCTGGTGCAGGTGTTGTCTAGTTGATCCAGGGCATTTGAGTTTATAAATTCTAAGAAATGTTGGGCAAGGGAGTTCATACTTGAGTAGTTTTCCCAGTTAATGTTTGGGTAATTGAAATCTTTATGGACCTTTATGTTTCCTAGTGTTTCCAGGAATGCAGAGTGGGGGTCCTGGGGCATGGTGGGTGATCTGTAGCAAACTATAATTTGAATAGCAGTTTTGCCTGTTGTTAGTTGCATGTGGGTGATCTCTGAAGCATCGTGCTGTGCTTCTAACCTGGAGGTGTGGTTATCCTTGATGAATATGGATACTACCCCGCCTTTTGTATTTCGGTCCAGGTTTTGTGACCGAAATGTATAGTATGAGTTGTAGCCTGGTAGTGCTGGGGTGCTCTCTGGAGCCTTAAACCAGGTTTCTGTTACTGCACATATATTGATTTTCTCCACACAGAGGAGTGCCTCGAGTGCATACATTTTGAGGTTTAGACTTCTGGCATTGAGCAGCATTATCCTCAATTTTTTGTTACTTGTGTTATTTACAGCGGTGGGTCTGTCTTTTGAGCCTTGCCTAAAAAAGGCACTATGGGGGTGGCAAGAGCTTTGGCCAGTATTCGAAAGCCTAAGGGTGACAGGTGCAAGCCATCTCTAGTGAAGCAACATGGCTTGTTGAGCATGTCATTCCAGGCTGACAGACACTGGATCCCCTTTGAATGACACCAGAAGCTTAGCCAGTTGTTGAAATTGATATTTTTTTTTCTATACCGTGGTATCATTCTTGGTGATGGCAGGATGCTACTCAGGGTCAGGGTCATATCGGCCTGGGCTAAGTGATCAGAGAGTTCTTCCATGTCTCTTTTCATGCAGTCCAGGGAGGTATGGCTCAGGTCATTCACACCAAGATGGACAATGACAGAGTCATATTTGTACTTGTTCTGGAGTGACCTGAGTGCTTGTGTTATGTGGTGGATCCTGGCACCCGACAGGCAGCCAACAGTAACCTTCTCCTTGTTCAGCCTAGTGAGTGGGACATCAGTGTGCCTGACTATAGAGACACCTATTACTAGTATGTTGGGTATGTTATTTTGCCTTAAGGGCTGTGATTGTGTGGCACACTGGTTTTGTGAAGTATGTGTTTCATGGTTTGTGTTGGGGGGTGGAGGTTGCTTGGATGTCTGCTTTGGAGGTCTCTGTTACTTTTGCAGATTTTTATTTAGAGTCTCCGAGTATGTTTTTGTGTGTGTTTTTTGCCGGTGCTGGTTTCATAGGTCTATGTGAGACTGGTGGTGTGATGCAAGTAATTCCCTTCTCCTCTTGACTGCCTGGTCCAGTCTTGGGTTGAGAGAGCTTAGCCTCCATTTTGGCTGTATACCTGTATTTAGTGTTTGGTGGAAGGAGGAGAGGGTTGTCTGTGCACATGAGGCAATTGTAACATTGCTTCAAAATGCCCAGATTCACCAGTTGGACTAGAAAGTACACCTGAAGCTGCCCTTTGGACATGCCTGGATAGGTACAGTGAACTGTTTTACTGATTGGCTGGTAAGGTCGAATAGAGAGCCTTGTCCTTCTCTACAGTATGGGGGGGGGGGTCTAGTGCTAAGGTTTATTAGTGCTTGCTATGCGTTTTGGGCAAGTGCCGGGATGAGAAGTGAATGAATTGAGTGCTTAAGTTGAAAGTGTGTCTAGTTCCAAGGGAAAAATTGAAGAGTAGACTTTGTGGAGCTGGGAATAGTTATACCCCAGCTAACCGGCGTGCAAAACCGTGCAAATGCAGGTTTTATAGCAGGGAAATGAAAGAGAGAGAAATTATCCCAAAATAGCCAATAAACTAGTAATTTCTGGGCTGAAACCACTCCTCCAGGGACAGATAGGCTGCTCAAAGCTCACTCTCTTACAGTGAACAGAGAAACTTCCTTCTATCCAAGTAAGGTATGGGCAAAAACAGAAACTCGTAACACAGCCCTAAATTCGGCACTAACCTGAAAACTGGACTAAACTAGCATAGAAAGGCGAAAAAACAAGATTTTTTTTGTTTTTTTGTTTTTTTCAGAAAATAAAGCAGATACAATCAAAAAACACTAAATGTACAGAAATGGCTATCACGCTTGAGTGTGTAGCCTACAACAGTTAAACAGGTAATTTAAACACAAAAACAACTTTGTTAATGTGCAGGCAGTAAAATAAGTACAATATGTAGCTGAAACATGCTTTTTAAATCACAGAAACTCTAGAAAATCGGCGTTTTAGGCGGAATTAGCTAAAGGCAGCAAGAAAATGCAGAAAAATGATACCTAATCACTCCAAAGTCTCTCTTTTATCTCTCTGCTGCTGTAGAACTCTGCAGGGCACCAGACAGGAGCTTGCTGAGCTGTATACTAGTACAAAAACCTTGCAAATGTGGGTTTTATAGCAGGGAAATGAAAGAGATAGAAATTAGCCCAAAATGGCCAATAAACTACTAATTTCTGGGCTGAAACCACTCCTTCAGGGACAGAGAGGCTGCTCAATACTCCCTCTCTCACAGGTGAACAGAGAAACTTCCTTCTATCCAAGTAAGGTATGGGCAATACAGAAACTTGTAACACAGCCCTGAATTCCGCACTAACCTGAAAACTGGACTAAGCTAGCTTAGAAAGGCGGGAAAACAAGTATTTTTTTTTTTTCAGAAAATAAAGCAGATACAATCAAAAAAACACTTTAAATGCACAGAAATGGCTATCACAATTAAGTGTGTAGCCTACAACAGTTAAACATGTAATTTAAACCCAAAAACGACTTTGTTAAAGGGCAGGCAGTAAAATAAGTACAATATGTAGCTGAAACAAGCTTTTTAAATCACAGAAACTCTAGAAAATTGGCATTTTAGGCAGAATTCGCTAAAAGCAGCAAGAAAATTATACTTAATCACTCCAAAGTCTCTCTTTTGTCTCTCTGCTGCTGTAGAACTTTGCAGGGCACCAGGCAGGAGCTTGTTGAGCTGTATACTAGTACAAAAACCTTGCAAATGCAGGTTTTATAGCAGGGAAATGAAAGAGATAGAAATTAGCCCAAAATGGCCAATAAACTACTAATTTCTGGGATGAAACCACTCCTCCACGGACAGATAGGCTGATCAAAGCTCCCTCTCTCACAGTGAATAGAGAAACTTCCTTCTATCCAAGTAAGGTATGGGCAAACACAGAAACTTGTAACACAGCCCTGAATTCAGCACTAACCTGAAAAAGTACAGTTGTGTACCCTTACCATAAATGTAGATGTTCGAGTGTGTTCACTGTTGCAGTCATGACTGTAGGGTTCTTCCTGCCAGCAGCAGCCCCCGATCGGCCAGAGTCCCAAAGTCTGGATCAGGTGTCAGCTGAGGTCGCTTTTATCCTGACGTCAATGCGCCAGAAGGTATAAAGACCTCAGCTGACGCCATTTCCCCAGTCTTTCTTGCCGTGCAGTGCCCTTTGCAGTTCACTGATGCTGGTTGGCCTGCTCCTGTTTGTTTTTGGATTTAATCCCAGGATTTTTGTTTTATAAGATAAGTACCCCGTTGGGTAGGTCTTTTTCTTGCTCCAGTCAGATGTCAGAAAAAGTTAATAATTGTATTTCTTGTGGGAAGCAAATACCTCATAGGGATTTTCACTCTTAGTGTATTCCCTGCCTGGGTCCTGACCACGACGTTGCTAATTGTGCGTTTTGTGCTAGATTTAATCAGCATATTATTAGGCGTAGATGTAACTTTGCCTTTTACTATTTTGGAAAAAGGTTTAATTATAACATGTCTTTGGATTCTTTTCCAGCTGCTGGGGTGTGTAAGAGGAGCAAGGATGCAGACAGGCCTCCGAGGTCCACAGCAAAGGATGTTACTCAGTTATTGCCAGTTGCTGGTTCGTCGGTCATCAGTGAGGTGCCTTTGCAGCCCCTGTTGTCCGCCTCTTTTGAACCAATTGCCTGTACCAACTCTGGTGTGGAGCTGATGGGGTCTTCAGAATTGCCAGGGACTGGACCTTTGGATACTGCTCCCTCAGTTGGGTCCGGAGCCGGTAGGCAGGTACCGGCTTCTGAGGGAGTTCTCAGGCCTTCACAGCTTCCTGTAAATGTGGATTCAGTTTTACATTCAAAGACAAAGTCTAAGGCTCCAGCTAAAGTGAAATGGCAAGCACAGGCACCTTTTGATCAGGGTTCTAGGCCTCAGAGGCAGATGCTTAGGATGGCTGATGATCTCTTAACTATGATCAGGGTTCACATCCCCCTCCTGACAAGAAGCCTAGATTACAGTCCGATTATGATTCTTCAGACCAAATTTCTGTTTCTTCTGCTTCTTCCCTTGAGCAGGATTACTCTTTTCCTCCTTATGAGGATTCTGATGCTGAAGATTCCTTTCCTTCAGCTTCTCCTCCTGAGGATTATTCTTTTGGTGAAACTTTGCATGATATGAGGGTGCATTTTCACTGGGAAGAGCAGGAATTCTCTGAATCCAAAAAAAGGCTTAGGGATTTTCTTCTTCTCCCACAGCATAGGCCTCTGGCTATTCCCCCTGTATTGGACATTGTAGATGATGTTTTTTCGGAAGCTTCTCTCTCTCCTGATTCTTTTCCCCCTGCTCCGGTCAAACCGGATAGGTATTATGAACCATGTGAACCATGAAGGACATCTGTACTAAACTAGCTTAGAAAGGCAGGAAAACAAGTATATATATATATATATATATATATATATATATATATATATTTTTTTTTTTTTTTTTTCAGAAAATAAAGCAGATACAATCAGAAAAGCACTTTAAAGGCACAGAAATGGATATCACACTTGAGTGTGTGGCCTACAACAGTTAAACAGGTAATTTAAACACAAAAACGATAGAAAGCCCCTCTTCCCCTTAATTATAATTAACTCTTAGGGCACTACATCTCAGAGAAAGAGAGGGCAGCGACTTTGAGATATCATTGACTGGCTCATTTGACTATGATAAATGATGTTTCATAGGATTTATCTCAAGCCATCAACACCAACCACATTTCAAAACAGGCCAGAGATGCCCTCCGCTTAAAGAGATTCTACAGTAGTAATGGAATCAATGAATGTAACATTTATCATATTTTAATTAATTAATAATATTCAGTCTTAAAAAATCTGACTATGAAATTTGAAGGGAAAATCTGGTCTTCTTTATCAGATCATGCTGGCGTAAATACTGGGTCTTTAGTTAACAGACTGCATTGTTAAAAAGGCTTCCCTTGGCTTTGGCTAGAATTTGAAGAACTGAATAAAAGGATTAAAGTGTTTTTGATGCACAATTAACTTTGACTGATTTTATTCATTTTCTTTTGTAACAGTGGTTCAGTGCAAAAGAAAACAAGACCAAACTGGCAGCAGGGTATTTGCAATGACAATTTCAAGACTGGTTTTAAATTATCTGAGGAATAAATATTGGCTGGCTGAACTGAGGAGGTAAAATGTTGAATTAAAAATATGGAAAACCAGAATAATTATATTTTGGCTATAGCTGGAAGACAGTATTTTTGGATACAAGAATGTGACATGGAGATACAGCTCAAGCATATAGGGGCTTTGCCTCGGACTGTGGTCCAGGTGACTTGGAATCTTTTAATGCTCTAGACATGAGATGAATCAGCCAGGGAAGGGTGGGCCTGACAGGCTGATACAAGTTTGACTATCCTGAAGGACATTGTTGGAGTCCTACCATGGAAAAGGCCTGGAATTACATCTCCTGAAATATGGGACTCTAGGAATGCAAGCTTGGCAACCTATGGAGAAGCACACTACCTGGAAAATTTGGAAGTGCACAAACATACAGTCTCAGGATTTGGCATTTTCAGACTTATACAGTACTTCAGCACCACACTGTAGGACTCTGTAGAGGTGTCACTTCCTTAGAGAGGTCCATGAGAGGTGGCACACTTAATGGCCCTGCTACCGGTTGCTCTATGTTCCCATGCTTCAAGATGTGCCTTTTGCTAAGCCCCTCATATCATATTAACGGCACTGTAGCACACTCTTTTGTAACCACAGTCATGTCCACCAAATGCATTTACATTGGTAACAATGTTTCCAGGCATGGTTACAGTAGTCCTGGTCAGCTGCATGCTGGTCAAAGAGCCATTGGCCATGGGATGGAGCTGGCTAGGAGCAGCACCACATTTACTGCATCTGAGAACTTAGGCTTACATAGGTTCATAGGTTCATAGGTAGGTACTAGGCTATCAGATCAAGGGCCTATGTAAGCCTAGCCAGCAAGGTTCCATGGCTTATGCCACCCAAGAAAGTTATTTTCCTGTGCCACTGTCAAGCAGAGACACAGAAGTGATCCCCGGGGTGTATTTCCTATTTCCCATCCACTCATCAAGATTTTTCTTGAAGGGTGCTAATGAAGAACTTTGCTTGACATAGATGGGTAGCTTGTTCCAGAGTATAGGAAGTCTCTGGGACAGGAATCTATCCCTCCAGCATGTCAGCATGCAGATGACATTCCAACAATGCATTACTGTGTTTCTGCTTGGCCTGTTTTTAGGCATTTCTCTGCTGGTATGGAAAACAGTGGAATTACCATCCTTGTTCCTGCATGCCCATATAAGTCATAACACCTCTAATGTCCTCCTTGGCCATATGACATGCTGTTTTTATGCCTGATAGTTATGTATCTGTATCCATACTTTATGTAATGTTAGTTACCTAGCTTTGTTAAATACATATCTTTGACAAAACTGTCATGTGACTTTTCCTATCACTGTTACAAATAATGTGGCAACTGACATATGTGCAATGTATACTACAGTAAAATGTATTGAACAGTGCCCAGAGTATGTGCATGCATCTGCCATCAGGCTTAACATTTCTTCATCTAAGTAATTGCTATACCCGTGCAATCCCACTCTCAATACACCTTCTCAACACACTTAAAAGTATTAATAAACGTATATCCAATTGCCAAAAGGTTGAATAGCAGTTAAAAGTAGCCATAATACAAATGGATAGACTTGTAAGAAGTAGCACTTATCTTATACAAGCAGTTATATTTTAGATTAAGTACTGTTTTCTTTAGCAAATCCCCTTTTGTAAGTTTCAAACTATGAGCTCCAACGTTTTCTTAAAATAACAAGATGAGGTTCTTTATGTTTCGTTGTGCAGATGTCATGCAAATTTACTTCACTCGCTGTGATGATTCTGCTAATTAGGACTCAAAACTCTATTATTTCTGGATCACTAAATGAGCATGGTGAGCACAAGCACCCCTCATGCTTCATAATCATCAGGAGAAGTCTACCTGATGCTGAGCACACACCTGAGTCCCTGGGTGCAGCAGTGCACTTACATGGTCCAGGCCTTTTTTCCTTCGAGTCACTATAATACCTGACTTTTTATCAGTATACAGAGGGTGTAGTTATTGCCATGTTTCACACCTTAAATTGCCATTGTGAGCCATAATAATACAGTATCTATATTTTCTGAGGTTGCCATGCTTTGTACAAATGATATGCCTGTCAGTGCACAGAGGACGAAACACACAAGAATTGATTTGGGCACAAATTCTCTGCCATTTTATCCTGAAATTCTTCATGGTGAGATATCATGGCTGGAGAAGAAGAAGGTAGTGCTAACTTTAGAGCTCAAAGGTGATGAGTGAAGGAGGTATAAATATCCTCCATCAGGATTACAGCTAGAGGCTCCTACAGGGGGGATGTAAAGGGCCTCAGTATAAGACTCAAGCCAGTAATAGTTTAGCTAAGGCTATCACCTGTACAACTGGCATCCTATGCATGGGGAGCAGTCCTGTCACAATTATAGAGTCACAAGCCACTGCAGTCCTAACCTCCTTGGCCGATGGATGGATAAAGTTAAAGAGCAGGTTCTACTGATGAACTTTAAGTAGAAGTTATTTTAGCTATGTATTTAAACTGGCACTGCATGCCATCCACAAATATTACACAGTGATCTTTTCATGACTATATCTGCTAAAGATATCAATGTGTATAGAGACCTGCACAGGAGGGGACTGGAGCATTGAAGAGAGCACCGGGGTGAGTATACTTGCTACAGTCTGTTTTGCTTTTAATATTAACAGCAGCAGAGATTCGTTGTAAAAATGTATACTTCTCACACACCAGTACCACTTCTGTCTTGGCTGCCATGGCTCAATGCTAGCCTTATGCCTCTTCAAAGGTGTTTGTGCATCTTGTTGTAGATGTGGACAAGTGGTTCATGCCATTAACCCTGTACCCCCCAGACAAATAAACCTTCGTGCCGATGCCTGTGGGTTCAGTCCCTCTGAATGTGTTATCATGAAATATTTAAGTTTTTTTCTGTCTCATTATAATAGATGCAGCATTAGATTGAGTAAATAAGAATGATCACCATTACTGGTTGGGCAGATGTGTTTGTCAGTATAGTTGTTTCCTTTAAGTATAACCTGTGAGTAAAAAGTTAGGTCTGATTGTATGTTTTCTTTGTATGTGTGCATTTGTCTCAAGACTTTATTACTGAATCTCAGACTAGTGAAACCTGTTAAGTTAGCCTAAGTACTTCCTTGTGTAAATCTGCTGTCTGTTGGAATACAGTGGATGACAGCTATTACTTTAGGTTCCCCTCTTTGTTGTGTACTTACAGCCTTGTAAAATTTAGAAGTGTATGAAGTCACAAAAAACAGGAAATGGCTGTAAAATCCAAAAAGTCCATTTTAATATGCACAGGTATAAGCTCTTACATCCCAAAAGTGCTTAATCAGGAACTTCATCACATTCAAAGTTAAAACAGGAAAGATAACATTAAATAGACCAAGAAACAGTGACATCACTTCCTCTATCACATTTAAAAAGACATTACATTCTAAAACCAAAATTCTTGTCAAAATTTTTAAGATGAAAAATGCTGCAAGCAGAAATAACACAAGTCCATAAAAACATATCAAAAGAGTATTCATCTACACCCCAACAAACCATAGCATGAAACATGCCACAAAACAATCCAGTATGTGTGAATACAATATCATCATTTTCTTAGATAATAAATGAACCATAAACAACCTCTACCAATAGTGATGCTGTTTAACTATAAAGTTCATATAACACTGTATAAATGAAAAAAATATTTAAAAATGTATAAAAATATACTTATAAATATTTAACTGCATATAAAATGCATGTAGAGTAGTACATAAAAATTCATACAGTCACTAAAGTGTGTTAAACTGTTATACAGTAAATTCATAAATTCATAAAATAAACTAAGAATCTTGACTTTCTCTTTAGTGCTTTTAATTTCAGAGAGCTACTAATAGATACGCTATCATTTAGGCCTGGCCAATGTAAGACATCAAGCCTTAATTGCCAGACTAATTCAGCCTTTCCTAATAAATTAGGCCATGCAGTTCCCCTCTCCATAGGTTTCTGAACCTCCAAAATAATAAATTTGAAACAATGTCCATTATTCCCCTTAATGTGTTTAGCTAATGCATTAACTTCACACTTATCCCTTATACTTCTAATGTGCTCACCGATCCTCTTTTTAAGCTTGCGTTCTGTCTTGCTGACATAAAAACAGGAACCGATGGAGCAGATTGCACAATAAACAACTCGTTCAGTGAGACAGCAATATCTCCCTGGTGTCTTAACTCTGATGTTATTAATAACATATTCATTCACCTCCAAAATGTAGTGGCAAAATTTACAAGCTCCACATTTGTACATATACCCACTCACCAGTGGGGTGTCAGAGTGTTCAAATAAGTTCTTCAGATTGTAACCCTTTCT
Organism: Protopterus annectens; assembly: GCF_019279795.1. Classification (NCBI taxonomy): domain Eukaryota; kingdom Metazoa; phylum Chordata; order Ceratodontiformes; family Protopteridae; genus Protopterus; species Protopterus annectens. The sequence goes on along the minus strand of NC_056745.1, from coordinate 1,449,512,755 downwards.
AAAAATGCAGACTGGTTTTTCACCTAAGATGTTAATAAATTCATTTTCACCCCCTAACAGGTTCCAGTTTTTAAACAAAATATTCTTAACCAACGGGGCATCAGATGAAAAAGTTGTAGAAAAACTACATTGGTAGAAAGAAAAAGGACTGTTAGACTACAAACCTGTAGAGTGTTCACCCTTAATACGCCCTAAGGTCCTAGGGGTGAAATTAAGTGAATTGTTACAACAATACTTTGGGGTCTCAACCAATAAGGAGGATCCAAAATAAGTTTTGGTGGTTATTTGTCCTCCCAAATGGGTGACAAATGCCCATCACGTCTTTTGTTCATAACCTCATTCATAATTTTGTTAATCAACTTGAGGGGGTACCCTCTCATAGAAAACATCCCCTTAAGTTTTGTACATTCAACAACAAAAGCTTCCCATAAAGTAACCATGCGTGCGGCACAGACAAATTGTCCTTTGATAACCGCACGCTTCTGTGAAAAAGGATGGCAGCTATCAAAGTGAAGGAAGCTATTGGAGTAAGTTTCCTCACGGAAGATCTCAGCTACAAATCTCTGATGCTCCAGATCTTTAATTAGGAGAATATCTAAATAAGCAATGTCATTTACTTTAGTACTATAGGTAAATTTAAGGAATGATGTTGTGTTGATATAATCAAAGAATGGAGTCACTTGCTCTCTTGACCCCTTCCATAAAATAAAAATATCATCCAAATAACGTACATAAGTATGACAAAAGCTAAAAAATTGTGATGTTCTAAGGTACCATTTCTCCCATTCAAGCATAACAATATTTGCATACAGACCCCCGCAAGCAGAACCCATTGCTACACCCTGCTTTTGCAGGTAGTAGTTGTCGTCAAATAAGATGAAATTACTAAGTACCATGTTAAGAATCTGTTCCTACATGTTAATTTTCTCTTGGGGGACCCCTTTGGACAAAAGGTAATTGCAAAACCACTCCTCCCCCAATTCATGTGGAATTACAGAGTATAAATTGACCATGTCAATTGTAATAAATAAAAATTCACTATCCAAGGCAATGTTGTTGATTTTCCTAAGAAAATCTCATGAGTCGATACATAGTGACATTCATCAAGGAGATACTTTTTCAGCTCAATGTCCAAGAATTTTGCCAGAGGGTGTGTAACTGAACCTCTGGCATCAACAATTAGATGCATGGGGGATTGTTCAGCACTCTTGTGGATCTTGGGCAACCCGAAAATAATAAGGGTTGTGGGAAATTCAACATATAAATAGTGTAATTCTTGAATGGTAATAAGCCCGTCTAAAAATAAATCCTGTAAAAAGCTTTTTATTTTACAATAAGTACCATTCATTTAATTTAAGGAACTCTTACTGTAAGTTGTAGTCTCTAAAGTTGCTTTCATTTTACTGATATAATCAGAAGTGTTCATGATAACAACCCCACCCCCTTATCTGGTTTCATGATCCTAATTCCTGAAGTCTGTTTCAAAAATTACAGTTCCAGCTCTTCATCCCTACTTAGATTTCTATTGGGATTCAACCTCATATTTCTTTTGTTCATTATACTTACAGATCTAATATCCAGCTCACACACCCTGTCAAAAGTAGCTAACACAGGGTGAATTGGGGGGGGTTATAGGTACTGGAAATAGTAAAGGGGTCACAAACATGTCCGACCCCTGGAAAAGAACATGCAACTTAAGTTTTCTAACAAACAATTTTAGATCAAGGAGTGTATGTGCAAGATTCATATGCTTACTAGGAATAAAAGTAAAATGTTTTGTTAGTAAGTCACAAATAATAACATTCAGTGAAATATTAGAAAAATTAAAAACTTTAAAGTCCTTGGTACTATTCAGCTCAATACAGACAGGTGGAAGAATCACACCAGGGGCATCATCAGATGACCCTGTAGGAGATGATCCCATGGGAAGAAGTGCAGAAGAGGTCACCTTTTCCTGCTCTAGGAATGGTTGTTCTTCCCTCTGTTGCTATGGCCCATACCCCTCTGTGGGGGGAGGTACTGTTGTCTCCCTTGAGTGTTGTTTACCCCCCATTGATTCATGCTCCATTCTGAATGTCTGAGTTGTAGAAAGTTCTCTTTGCCTAAAACATTTCCATCCAGCTCTTGGTCATAATAGTCATCAGTCCCATGATTCTCCGTGCTAGACTGATGAGAAGTCTTATTAAAATGCCATTCCTGAGATGGGGCTGGGGGGATAGGCCACATTGTTCTTATAGTCCCTTTCATCCCTCGCCAGTTTTTTCATCTTCCTGTTTTAATAACAACAAGTTGCCCTTCAATTGAACAAAAAATGCAGCAATAATCAAATTTATTGTTAATAAAACTAGGATCGAGTGTGATAAGCTTATCCAAATTAGTGGCTTCCTGGTTTAGCTTATCAATTTCAGCATCATTATGCTTAACAAACATGTCCATGTAGTCCAAGCTAAACCTATCAAATAGGCTTAAAAGTTCCTTGTGAAAATTCGAATTGGCAGTAAGACCGGTTAGATAACACCAAACACGAAGGCCCTTAGGCACTAGCTTCAGCCTAATGCATTCCCTAAAATAGGCATTATCCATTTGCAACTTTTTAATTTTCAGTAAAACATGATCGAGCTCTGAAAGCCGGTCATTGAAAGTTACAGCATTAACTGCTGCATTTTGGCCGAAATTAAGATTATGTTTGAGCCAGTCAGTCAATAAAGGTGTAACAACATTGACATTTATCTCAGAACCACTAGCATTATTACTAACCTCACTGGGGCAAAGCGCCAATCTAGAAATCAGTTTGGATGCTGAATAAGCCACACCAGCATCATGAGAATTGTTGTCAGAGACCGGATTTTGAGTAGACATCCCAGGAGTAGGGTGTAAAGACATCTTTGATAGAGAAACTTGTTCCAAGCGGTCCACGCATTGTGTAAGTTGTTGAATCAGCATAGTAAGCTCACCCAAGGAGTCATTTAACTGCAAAAATCCCATCTGTAGCCATAGAATTAGTTAGTGTGCTGTTCTGCTCAGCCTCAGCCTGCTGTGACATCCAGATCCTCCTGCCGCTGCGAGCCCTTCTCCCGAAACTAACGGTATTTCCGGGGCTTGCAGTTCCATGAAGTCCTTCTTCTGTTCACTCCGCAGAATCTGGTCCACATGTCTCCTCACCAAGAAACCTCCATTCAACCTCACCTGGTACGACAGTGGACCTGTGCTCTTGACAATGAACCCTAGAATCCATTTAGGTCCATAGCTGAAGTTTCGAGTCATCACTGCATCTCCCGCCAGGAAACTTCTCTCTCTCCGTCGTCGATCATGATGTTCTTTTTGCCTCCACTGTGTCCTCTCTACCTTAGCTCGGATGTTTGGATGCACCAGATCCAATGTTGACCTTAATCTCCGTCCTTGCAACATCTCAGCAGGTGACAATCCGGTCGTAGACTGGGGTGTAATACGATAGTTGAATAACACCCTTGACACTTTTGCTGCCATACTTCCGTCTCCGGCCTTTGTCATCATTGCTTTAAAGGTCTGGACAGCCCTTTCAGCACAGCCATTTGAAGCCGCATGGTATGGTGCTGATGTGACGTGTACGATGCCATTTTTTTCCAGAAAACCCTTGAACTCTCCACTCATGAAACATGAAGCATTATCTGATACAATAGTCTCTGGTAGTCCTTGGCTACTGAAACTCCTCCTCAGGCATTCAATGGTAGTGGTGGAAGTGGTTGTTTTGACTGGGTAGGCATCCATCCATTTTGAATGAGCATCCATTATTATCAAAAACATTGCCCCCATAAAAGGCCCTGCATAGTCTATATGAAGTCTCTGCCAAGGTCTACTCGGCCACTCCCATGGGTGTAGTGGTGCCGCCACAGGTGAGTTGCGATGTTGTTGACAGGTGTTACACTCTTTCACAGCGACTTCAATGTTGTGGTCCAACTTGGGCCACCAGAAATAACTTCGTGCTAAGGCCTTCATTCGGGTGATGCCCACATGACCCTGGTGCAGCTGTTTTAACAGTGCCCGTCTTCCTGGGGGCGGAATTATCACTCGTGCCCCCCACAACACGCATCCAGCTTGCACACTCAGCTCTGTTTTCCTCACCTCATAGGGCCAAAAAACTGGATCAGTTTGTTGTGTTGTCCAGCCTTGCTGGACCCACTGAAACACTCGAGCCAGCACCGGGTCTTTTCGTGTCCATTCGCTCAGTTCCCTCGCTGACACCAACGTGATGTCCTCCATCATCAAAACTCGGTCCTCCGTTTCCTCTTCCTTGAGATGCCCCGGTAGCAGCAGACGGCTCAGCGTGTCTGCATTGCTATGGTGTTTCCCGGGCTTATAAACAATCTCATATTCATAAGCTCTCAATGTTACAGCCCATCTCTGAATGCGGGGAGAAACCATCTGAGGCACGGCTTTCATCTCGTTGAACAGTGACAACAAGGGCTTATGATCGGTGCAAACAGTAAACTTCCTGCCATAGAGGTATTTATGGAACCGCTTAATTCCAAAAATTACAGCCAAACCCTCTTTGTCTAGCTGGGAATAGTTTGACTCCGCTGGTGTTAAGGTTCGTGACATGAACCCGATGGGTCTTTCTTGTCCATCTGGCATACGGTGTGCCAACACGGCCTTTAACCCATAAGGTGAGGCATCACATGACAGAATTAAGTCCTTGTGACTATCGTAGTGCACCAAAACCTCTGAGGACTGCATTAGTTCCTTGGACTGCTCAAACGCTCTGTCCTGTTCCTCCTGCCATGTCCACAGGGTCTCCTTCCTTAATAGTTTATGTAAAGGAGCTAACAGCGTTGACAGATTTGGTAGGAACCTGTTATAATAGTTGAGTAAGCCTAAGTAGGCCTTCAGCTCTGTAACATTTGTGGGTGCAGGTGCCTGTTGGATGGCTTTTACCTTGTTTGGCAGGGGGTGTAGGCCCGATGCATCCACCTTGTAACCCAGGAACTCTGCTTCCTTTTCCATGAAAGCACATTTACTCCGCTTCACCCACAGACCAGCCTCTCGCAGTCGCCTCAGCACCTCGTTCAGAGTCTCCAGATGCTCGCGATTGTTCCTACCCGTCAACAGGATGTCGTCCAAATAAACAGCCACCTTCGGAATTCCTGCCACCAGTCCCTCCATTATTCTCTGGAAAATAGCTGGACTAGAGGAAACACCAAAGGGTAAATGATTTACTTGGAACAAACCTTTGTGTGTGTTAAGGGTGACATATGACTTTGACCCTTCCTCCAGAACGACTTGTTGATATGCATGACTGAGGTCCAGTTTGCTAAACTTTTCACCTCCCGACAGCTTTTCAAATACATCCTCCACCTTTGGTATTGGATACTGCTCCAGTTTCAAAACTTGGTTCACTGTTAGCTTGTAGTCACCACATATGCGTACAGTATCATCTGGCTTTAATACTGGAACAATGGGTGCCGCCCATTCCGAAAACTTTACTGGTTCAATTATACCTTGCTTGGTGAGTCGCTCCAACTCAGTCTCCACTTTCTTCTTCATTGCGTATGGTACGGGTCTTGGTTTGTAAAATCTTGGCGTTGCGTTTTCTTTGACATGTATCTTTGCTGGTGGACCCCTCCAGGTACCCAGTTCCTCTTTGAACACTTCTTCGTTGTTCTCCAGCACATCTGGCAAGGTCAGCAAATGCTGTTCTACTTTATGGAGCTGTAGACAGCCCATTTCCAGCTCCTTTAGCCACGCCCTAACAGGTTTGGTCCATTACCTGCCACCACCATGATTGGCAACTGTTTGACTTTGTCTTTATGTGTTACAGTTACTTTTGCCATCCCTAGTGTGGGAACTGTTTCACCTGTATATGTTTTCAAAGTCACTGAACAGTCCTGCAGCTCCTGAGCTTCTTTTAGCCATAACTTCCCATACTCAGCCTTTGACAGAACTGTCACACTACATCCAGTATCCACTTCAAACTGCACCATTTTACCATTTAAGTCCAACTGGGTTGTAATGGGATCGACTCTTTCCATCCTTGCCTCTTTCATGTTAAACATAGTAAACACTTCCTCTTCTTCCCTGGTTTGTTGATCTGTACCTTCACGCATGTGGTGTGCATACTGCTGTTTTATTTTCCGGTTTCCCTTTCTGTCCATTATGCTGCTCTTTTCCTCCCCCTTTCTCTGCTGGTCCCTAGAGGGCGTTGACCTGCACATTTTCTTCACATGGCCCTTTTTTCCGCAAGCATGACATTTTTCATTTAAGAAACGACAGTTCCGTGTTCACCGCCACACCTGTAACAGGCATACTGACCAGACTTCCCTTGTGATTTATGTTCCATGACCACCTTATGCACTGGCAGTGGGGTAGCACTCCTGCTCCCAACCCCCTCGATTGTTCTTGGTTGTAAATCACGAATGTCTTTATTCGCTGTCTCGATGGCCTGTGCCAGCTTCAAGGCCTTTTCAAACGACAACTCAGGCTCCGCTAACAATCTGCGTTGTATGCGGTCATCTGCAATGCCACATACGAGCCTATCACGTAGCATTTCTGTCAGTCTGTCACCATAATTACAGTGTTGCGCCAGCTCCCTCAGCACCGCAACATACTCCGTTACCGTTTCATTGGCCATTCTAGTCCTTGAATTTAACTTGAACCTTTGGACTATTTCACTCGGCTTCGGGTTATAATGTGACTGAAGCAAGCTCGTCAACTCCGTGAACGATTTATCCCCCGGTTTATCAGGACTCAATAAATTCCTCATCAGACTGTACGTCTTGCTGCCCACCGAGCTCAGCAATATGGCTCGCTCCGCCCGCGTCCATTATCTGGTTTGCTTCAAAAAAATGTTCCAACACTTCACAATACTCCTCCCAGGTCTGTGTCCGACAGTCGTATGCAACCAGCGACCCTAACATGGAAACAGACATAACTCCGGCAGCCCCAGTCTCTTCGTCGTCTGACATTAACTGCACCCCGCTGTTTTCACTCTCAGCGGACTCTGAGGCATCCCATCCTCGTCGCCAATATGTTATATCCTGATAAATACGGAGACCACACGGTTCTGGAGTTGTAAGGCCTTTCTTTAATAAGAACCTCCAGGTGCGCACCCATGTTACATGTTCACAACTTCTCCATAGCCATACGTACACCGGAACCAACAAGTGACCAGAGAATACAACACTACATGTTGTTAATCCCCCACAGCGCCCCTACAGCACAATAACAACATTACCTGCCCGATACTACACTAGTGATTCTGAGATAAATGTCAATGTTGTTACAACTTTATTGACTGACTGGCTCAAAAGTAATTTTAATTTTGGCCAAAATGCAGCAGTTAATTCTATAACTTTCAATGACTGGCTTTCAGAGCTTGATCTTATTTTACTGAAAATTAAAAAGTTGCAAATTGATAATGCCTATTTTAGGGAATGCATTAGGCTGAAGCTAGTGCCTAAGGGCCATCGCATTTGGTGTTATCCAATTAGTCTTACTGACAATTTGAATTTTCACAAGGAACTTTTAAGCCTATTTGATAGGTTTGGCTTGGAATACATGGACATGGTTGTTAAGCATAATCATGCTGAAAATGATAAGCTAAACCAAGAATACACTAATTTGGATAGGTTTATCACACTCTATCCCAGTTTTATTAACAATAAATTTGATTATTGACGCATTTTTCATTAAAAAGAAAAGCAACTTGTTATTGAAAACAGGAAGATGAAAAAACTGACGTGAGATGAAAGGGACTATAACAACAATGTGGCCTATCCTCCCACCCCCATCTCAGGAATGACATTTTAATAAGACTTCTCATCAGTCTAGCATGGAGAATCATGGGACTGATGACTATTATGACCAAGAGTTGGATGGTAATTTTTTAGGCGAAGAGAACTTTCCACAACTCAGACATGCAGAATGGATCATGAATCAACGGGGGGTCAATGACACTCAGGGGAGACAACAATATCTCCCCTCACAGAGGGGTATGGGCCATGGCAACAGAGGGAAGAACAACCATTCCTGGAGAGGGAGAAGGTGACCTCTTCTGGACTTCTTCCCATGGGCTGAACTCCTACAGGGTCATCTGATGATACCTCTTGTATAATTCTTCCACCTGTCTGTATTGAGCTGAATAGTACCAAGGAATTTAAAGTTTTACATTTTTCTAATATTTCACTGAATGTTATTATTTGTGACTTACTAGCGAAAGGTTTTATTTTTATTCATAGTAAGCATATGAATCTTGTACATACACTTCTTGATCTAAAACTGTTTGTTAGAAAACTTAAGTTGAATGTTCTTTTCTGGGGGGTTGGACATGTTCATGACCCCTTTACTATCTCTAGTAACTATAACCCCCCAATTCATCCTGTGTTAGCTACTTTTGAAAGGGTGTGTGAGCTGGATATTAGATCTTTAAGTACAATGAACAAAAGACATATGAGGTCGAATCCCAATCAAAATCTATGTAGGGATGAAGACTTTAATTGCAATTTTTGAAACAGATTTCAGGAATTAGTATCATGAAACCAGATAAGGGGGGTGGGGTTGTTATGATTATATTTGTAAAATGAAAGCAATTTTAGAGACTACAACTTACAGTAAGAGTTCCTTGAGTGAAATAAATAGTATTTATTGTAAAATCAAAAGCTTTTTACAGGATTTATTTATAGACAAGCCTATTACCATTCAAGAATTACACTATTTATCTGTTGAATTTCCCACAACCCCAATTATTTTCTGGTTGCCCAAGATCCAAAAGAGTGTTGAACAATCCCCCCTCCATGCATCCGATTGTTGATGCTAGAGGTTCAATTACACACCCTCTGGCAAAATACTTGGACATTGAGATGAAAAAGTATCTCCTTAATGAATGTCACCTATGTATCGACTCATGGGATTTTCTTAGGAAAATCAACAGCATTGCCTTGGATAGTGAATTTTTTATTTATTACAATTGACATGGTCAATTTATACTCTGTAATTCCACATAAATTGGGGGGAGGAGTGGTTTTGTAATTACCTTTTGTCCAAAGGGGTCCCCCAAGAGAGAATTAACATGTAGGAACAGATTCTTGACATGGGACTTAAGAGTAATTTAATCTTATTTGACAACAACTACTACCAGCAATGGGTTCTGCTTGCGGGGGTCTGTATGCAAATATTGTTATGCTTGAATGGGAGAAACGGTACCTTAGAACATCACATTTTTTTAGCTTTTGTTATACTTATGTATGTTATTTGGATGATATTTTTTATTTTGTGGAAGCGGTCAAGAGAGCAAGTGACTCCATTCTTTGATTATATCAACACAACATCATTCCTTAAATTTACCTATAGTACTAAATAAATGGCATTGCTTATTTAGATATTCTCCTGATTAAGGATCTGGAGCATCAGAGATTTGTAGCTGAGATCTTCCGTGAGGAAACTTACTCCAATAGCTTCCTTCACTTTGATAGCTGCCATCCTTTTTCACAGAAGCGTGCGGTTATCAAAGGGCAATTTGTCTGTGCCGCATGCATGGTTACTTTATGGGAAGCTTTTGTTATCGAATGTTCAAAACATAAGGAGATGTTTTCTATGAGAGGGTAGCCCCTCAGGTTGATTAACAAAATTAAGAATGAGGTTATGAACAAAAGATGTGATGGGCATTTTTCACCCATTTTGGGAGGACAAATGACCACCAAAGCTTATTTTGATTCCTCCTTATTGGTTGAGACCCCAGAGTACTGTTGTAATATTTCACGTAATTTCACCCCTATGGCTTTAGGGCATATTGAGGGTGAACACTCTACATGTTTGCAGTCTAACCCTCCTTTTTCTTTCTACTGATGAAGTTTTTCTACAACTTTTTCATCTGATGCTCCACTGGTTAAGGATATTTTGTTTAAAAACTGGAACCTGTTAAGTGGTGAAAATGAATTTATTAACATCTTAGTTGAAAAACCAGTTTGCATTTTTAGAAGGGGTTACAATTTAAAGAACTTATTTGAACACTCTGACACCCCACCAGTGAGTGGGTATATGTACAAATGTGGAGTTTGTAAATTTTGCCCCTACATTTTGGTGGTGAATGAATATGTTATTAATAATATCAGAGTTAAGACACCAGGGAGATGTTACTGTCTCACTGAATGAGTTGTTTATTGTGCAATCTGCTCCATCTGTTCCTGTTTTTATGTCAGCAAGACAGAACGCAAGCTTAAAAACAGGATCGGTGAGCACATTAGATTATAAGGGATAAGCATGATGTTAATGTATTAGCTAAACACATTAAGGGGAATAACGGACATTGTTTCAAATTTATTATTTTGGAGGTTCAGAAACCTATGGAGAGGGGGGCTGCATTGCCTTACTTATTAGGAAAGGCTGAATTAGTCTGGCAATTATGGCTTGATGTCTTACATTGGCCAGGCCTAAATGGTAGCGTATCTATTAGTAGCTTCCTGAAATTAAAAAGATTAAAGAGACAGTCAGGCTTCTTAATTTATTTTATGAATTTACTGTATAACAGTTTAACACACTTTAGTGACTATGAATTTTTATGTACTACTCTACATGCATTTTATATGCAGTTAAATATAAGTATATTTTTATGCATTTTTAAATATTTTGTTCATTTATACAGTATTATATGAACTTTATAGTTAAACAGCATCACTATTTGTAGAGGTTGTTTATGGTTCATTTATTATCTAAGAAAATGATATTGTATTCACACATACTGGATTGTTTTGTGGCATGTTTCATGCTATGGTTTGTTGGGGTATAGCTGAATATTCTTTTGATATGTTTTTATGGACTTGTATTATTTCTGCTTGCAGTATTTTTCATCTTTTTTTACAAGAATTTGGGTTTTAGAATGTAATGTCTTTTTAAATGTGATAGAGGAAGTGATGTCACTGTTTCTAGGTCTATTTAATGTTATCTTTCCTGTTTTAACTTTGTATCTGATGAAGTACCTGATTAAGCACTTTTAGGATGAAAGCACTTATACATGTGCATATTAAAGTGGACTTTTTGGAATTTACAGCCGTTTCCTGCTTTTTGTGACTTCATACACTTGTGGGATTGTTTCAATTCTGTTTTGCTGTTTTTTTTTTAATTTTGAAGTGTTTTTTGGTCCATCAGATATATTATGTTTAAGTGTATCATAATCAACATATATATATATATATATATATATATATATATATATATATATATATATATGTACATGTGCTTCAGTGTTTCATTGTAGTTGTACTTCTCTCTTCTCCACCCTCATTATCTGTACTCTTTATCTTCCACACATTTATTTATTTATTGTTTTGTTTGTCTATGTTTATTTTCACATTCTATGCAGCAGCACAATGACCTCTGCCCACCCCACTGGCAGGACCTGTCAGCCAAACACAGGTTGCAGCAGCTCCCACCTCTAGAAGCCCCCAGCCGATGTGGGTCATAGTCTCCAACAGCTGACCCCACACCTCCTGCCTTACCTGCATCACCCACTTCAGGTAGTCCTGTACCAGATGATAGTACTATTGTACCCTCCTGTACCAGTGCTATTGGAGGTGACATCTTTGCCATTCATCAGAAGCTAGCACATATTGTGGGGGAAATTCTTGACAGTAGGTTGGGTGCCATAATATGCCAAATGAAGAATTTCCACCAGTGACTTGTTGAGTTCATCACTGTCCAGCGCTGTCTTCACCATCTGAGGCAGGTCCTAGTGATGATGGTACCCAAAGTGGCAAGCAATCTTCCAGTGGGTTTCAGGTGTCAGAGACTGCAGCAGCAGTGTACACCCCATCCTCTCCTCCAAGATGGTGTTAGCCTCCCTTTTGTGCCCATGCCCACACCTGTTGGTTGTTTATTCCTTCCCTCACCACTGTGTTCCATCTGTCTGTCACATGACTCCTTCATCATTGTGTTATCACCCACCCTGTCAGTCACGTCTATCTTCCCTAGTTACTTATCCTAATCCTCTTACCTCCTTCTTAAATCTCTTACTTCCTTCCCTGCCATTTCTTCTCTTTATGCATGAAAAATGGGCAACTGTCTGACAAAAACATGACCCCATCTTCCCATCTTCCCCATCTCCATCTGCTGTACCCTCTGCTTGCTTCCCCTTTTCATCTGGTTTCTGTACTCCCATTCCCATCCATTATGTTGATCAAAGATTAGATAAACACATCTCATATGTGCTCATGTAGGGCTTTCAGATCAATTATCTTCTGTGATCATTGTGTGATTGACAGGTCACAAAGTGCAGGCATTGGTCATTGTATAAAACTGATTAACTACAATTACTATCATGCACTACATGTATTGGCCTCAGCTGCCATCAGGTGCACAAATGAGCTGAGCATCTTTGGACAGCATTCTGCATGTCCAAAATAGGAAAGAACTGATGGTTTTAGCATGCCTATTTACATAGTTCTGCATGTAATTGAAGTGGTTTGTAGTATGTTACATGTTGAGGGTTCAAGTCTTCTCAGGGTTGAATGCTTTTTATGTCATCTATTTTGTTATTCTGCAAGTGCGTAACACTAAAAATCACCTGCTATTTGCTTCACTGCTGCCTCTATTGCCACTGCTTCTATAGCTCACCCTGTAAAGGATGCGCTTGGTAGAGTGTAAGTGATGAGGGTTGATGTTTCAAGTCCCCCTAGAGATGAATGCTTTTCTTTGTGTCTTTTATTCTGTTATTCTATAAATGTGTGACAATCACCTGCTAAGTGCTTCACTGCCAGCTTTAGTGCACCTGCTTCCATAGCTCACCCTGGAAATGGAGTGGAAGTACAGAGGTTTGACAGTTCAAGTCTCCTCAGGACTGAATGCTTTTTCTATCTTTCTTTTATTCTGTCATTCTGCAAGTGTGGAGCAATCATCTGCTATGTCTATGTGCTTAACTAGCAGGTTTACTATACCTACTTCCATAGCACAGCCTTTAAATGAAGTGCTTTGTGAAGTGGACAAGGTTGGGAGTTCATCTCTCAGGTTTGCATGTCCTTTCTTCTTTCTTTCTGAAAGTCTGCAACAATCACCATCTATGTGCTTCACTGACATATTTAAGGAGACTCCTTCTATTGCTCTGCCTGAAATTGAAGTGCTTTGTAGATTTCAGGTGAAGAGACTTGAGACATGAGTATTCAAATCACCTCAATGTTGTATAGAGGAACATCATTGTTACAGTCAGGTGCTCATTTTATGTCATTTGCATCATAGAGAAAGTGCAGTGGTCAAATTCTGCTGCTGTCATAACTGCTTATGGCTGATATATCGTGTTATAATTCTGTACTACCCCATCATGCTTTTTTAACTTTCTTATCTTCAATTACTTCAGATTGATATCTATGTGTTTCATACCCCCTTCTCTACTGTCTTCCACATCCCTGAATGTACCACCTGAGACAGAGCCTGTGGTTCATACTCCAAGATGAGTCCTAATAGAACTCAGAGCCAGGTTAAAGCAGGAGCTGAATTGCATGGGTGTAATGGTCATTTAATGGTCATTATAGTCAAGAAGAGAGAAAAGGCAGAATCAGAGAATAGCATGACGGTTATTATTTGGACTGATACCCAAAAATTAAAAAAAATGAAAATAATTAAACAACTGGAACAGAAAGGAATATTATCTTCTTTAAACTATTGAAAAGATATTGCTGACTATGTCAAATGCTGCATTCCTTACTATAATTCATAAAAACTAGGGTTTTGGCAAATCAGGCTAGATTACCCCATTTCCAGACTATTTCAGTTTTGTAGCATTATTTGGGTAATACAGGTTCTTAAGGCTGCATTTTGGGATCTCATGGATTTTATAAGTTTTCCAGATGACAGTAACAAATATTGTTGTAGATCTTGGTGGGGTTGCCAAAATAGTTGATGACATTCTAGTTTCGAAACTCTACAAAGAAGTGTGACATACATCTAACAAAGGTACTGAAGTCTCAAGGTTTAAGGCATAACAGAGGCAAATTCCAAATTTGCATGACTTTTCTGAAAAACATGAAATATGTCCTAACTGCAAATATACTACAACCAGATCGTGATAAGGTCAAAACTATTAACTATTAACATGGCAAAACCTACTGAAAAGTTGTCTCTTATGCATTTCTTATGCATGGTGCAGTAACTGATTAAGTTATTCTTCGCTTGCGAGATGTCACAATAGCAGTAAGAAATTTACTAGAGCACTATGCAGTGTGGTGCTGATGAGCAGAACAATATAAGAGTTTTGAGTAGCTAAAACACTGAATTACTACAGCACCAACTCTCAGGTTCTACAATGTGAACACACCTAGTATTTTGCAAGTAAGCATCAGTGAAAAAGATCCTGGTACACTAATTTTAGAGGTGCGTAGATCTATAAATTATGTATCATGTGTATTGTCAGATTCACAAATGTGTTATGTATAGATTGAAGATAGCTGTTTGCCATGGGTTTTATTGTCAGAGATGCCTTGATTTATGGCAAGAGCATCACAGTGGAATCAGATCTCAAGCCACATCAAAGATTCTTCAGAAAGCTATTGCATAAAGTTCATGGACCATTACAGACAATACAATTATCTTTACAGAAATATGGTTTGCAAATACTGTGTAGATGTGTTAACATCATTTCCATCTCTGATACCTTAAGAAAAGCATATATAAATAGGTGCAAAGACCTACAAGTGTTCAAGATACTCACAGCTGCTAATGTCAACAAAGAAACTACATGAGATAAACTTTTGTATAAGACATCTTCAAGCTTTAGTTGCATAGAGATATCATTGTCATAGAGCAGACAATTGGTATGTAATTACTACATCCTGTCATCAAGTAATATTTTCTATTTTAAGATGATATGTTGTGTATTCAAGGTTTGTTCTTTAAGGGTTGCAGAGTCATTTGTATTGGCTAATATAAAAGTGTGCAGCCTAAGATACATGCATCACATCCTGACATAAATAATGGTAAAGAAATAGCATGAAATGTCATGTATTCCCAATATAACTATCCAGATAGAGCAATTTGGTCAAAACTGTAAATTCTATGGTATGTTTAAGCAACAAAATAAGAAAAAGAAATGTATAACTTTTGACATTCCCTCATTGACACAGGTTAATGTTGGAGTAGCTTGTTTCAGTATAAAATCTGCATTTCTCTTATATTGGAACTGTTATTTCAAATTGTCCAAAGTAGAGCAGTTACGTGATACTATCAGTCAGTCTGGGATTACTGTCCTGAAGTCTGTCTTTGCAAGGCATTGAATAATTTAAATAAGTTGCATCTTCCAATGGTCTACAAATTCTACTATGGCAAAACAGCAAACTGCCTTTTTGCTTTAAAGAAATGTAGAAAGTTGAAAGAGCAAAGATAAGTAAAAAACTAACAGGAAAATCTAGTTTTAGAAATAAAAGCCAGCATGCTAGGATAATTTATTTTACCTAGACCTTGCTATGCAAATGCAAATCTATATCAGAAACAGTAGGCACGTGCCTAGATTTTAAGATGGACAGATAAATGTTTTCCTGCAAAACTGGGACTCCAAAAAGGTTATGTTAGACTCTTCTTTGAAGACTTCATTGTAAGTGTCTGGTCATAAATCTAGAGTTTTCAAGTCTATAGCATATCATACAGAATGAACCATCTCAAAATCAGATCTATGATGCTGCTAATCTGGATGGAAATAATATGCTTAGTGACTGCATTAAGTTTTATTTATTTATTTAACATTTGTTTACCAGGAAAGCCCAACTTGGAACAAGATCAATTTTCAGCAGAGGCACAGAGAGAAACACTCCAGATGTAGGTCTTTACAATGTGGGAGGAAACCAGAGCACCAAGAGGAAACCCACACGAAAACAGAAAGGACATGCAGACTTCACACAGAAGGCACCCCAGCTGAGATACGAACTGGAGAACCTCCTGCTGTGAAGTGACAATGTTGCTGCTGCACCACTGCGCCATCCGTAACTCTGATGATAACTGAAAAGGGAACACCACTGTTTATTGTGTCCTATTTTGTTAAACTTAAAAGTCATTCTCCTAAAATCATATTCTTATGTTGCTAATGTCTTAATACATCAGATGTTTCATGACACAGAGAAGAGGGAAAGGTATGTTTAATGTTATTTTTTAACATATTTTGCTTTTTCTTAGAGTATTTGTGTCCTCAGGGAATACAAAGAGAACTCATGTGGGAGTGGAGCCCCAACACTGGATGATGTGGGGGGTGTAACAGTCTTTCAAAAATTATTGTATTGTACTATTTTAAGGTGTTTTCTAGTGTGAGGTGTTAAAGCAGTGATATTATTTGGTTTTGAAGTTTCAGTTATGATGTTTTGTGTCTCATGTTTTGTGTGTCATGTAAAGGAGATACTGTATTTTATTACACATCTGACTATAACTACTTATGACTTTACACAATTAAAAATATATTTGTGGTGTATGAATAGGTGTGTAGGTGCTATATCAGGAGTTTTGCATGTACTGCCACCTGTAGGGCTGTAGACAATTGCTATCACATATCTCTTGACATGCTGGATGACAGAGGAGATGATTCATGAAAATGTGGCCTCCTTTGTCATTTTACTGTTGTCACAGCTGACACGTCTTTAAACTGTGTGACACCTACAGAATACAGTGTCATTTGATCTAGCATTACCTATGACTAAAAGGAATAGACACAGTTTAAGCAAAGACTTAAAATATATCTGTACTCATCCTTTGGAGGTGCTAAATGCAGCACCTTTATTGTATAAGTCTGTGCATTCTCCAATCATTCTGCAGGAGCTTACAGAGAATATTTATCTAGGTTGTAATACCATAATTTACATCAGACACTGTTATACAATGCATACTGCATATAAAGCCACATAGATATGCAGAAACAATATTCAAGCAGGATAAATGTACATAGCTTCAATATGCACAGCCATAATTGGTCCACTACAGGCACATTTAAAATACTGGCAACCCAAAGGACCAGTCCATTGCAGAAAAAAATCACAGGAGACCAAAGTAATGTAGCGTTTTCGTTCACTTTACTTATGAAACTTCTTCAGAATGACCATCCATAAAAACGCTTGTCTTATATACCAAAACAGGTAAAACAATTAGTATGCATTGACCAATCACATTACTTTACCAATTTTATCTAAAATTAGCTTAAAATGCCAGTGTAAAATTTCTATCACATCCTACACAAACAAAACTTCATACATAATAATATCTTAAATAACTTTTGATAGAAATGGTCTTATTAATCCCTGGAAGGTAATCATCCCTCAGGAAAATTTGCCATTTTAATTCTAAAAATTCTAGATAATTATTATAATCTTGCAGAAACAATTTTGTGTTAACTCTTTGAAGTACCAAAAAATAAAATGTTTTGAATGAAGTACAATCCTTACTATGTTAGCTAATGTATTGCTATAATCTGACTATTAAATAGCTCTAATGTGTTCACTAATATGACAACCCAAAGTCCTGGTTGTCTTGCCTACATAAAAACAGTCGCAAGACCTACATGTGGCTAAATAAATGAATCCCTTACTCTGACATGTATGCCTATACTTAAGTATAAATTCAAAATTAGTGTGCTTGAAAACATAGTTGCTTCCTGGATAAAGGAGCCTACACTGTTTACATCTCTGACAAGGGAACGTCCCCAAGGGACCTAACCCATCACACTCCCCTAGCCTAGAAACTTTTTCTAATAAACCTTTTGTTTCACGTTTTCTTAAAAATGAATTGGGGTTGTTCTCCCACAGCCTCACTAAGATCTTTGTTCCCTAAAATCACTTTCCAATTTTCTTTAATAATGTTTCTAATATTTTCACCCTCAAAACTCATGGGAATGGAGAAAGCTAAAGTGTTGTGTCATCTATTAATGGTATCCTGCTTTTAAGCATTTACCAGACTCAAGAATGGAAGGGAAATCACTATTCCTTCTATTTATAACCTGGTTGGCTATATCTACTTACTTTACTAGCGGGTAGCCTCTTGCCAAAAACAAATCAGTGAGATTTTGAACTTCATTAAGAAAAGCATCATCATTACTTACCATCCAACTTAATTAGCTGTCCTTTAAACACATTTTGCTTCATAAATGCGGGATGGAAGCTAGTGTAATGTAGATAACTATTACTAAAAGTTGCCTTTCTGTAAAGATTACTATTAAATCTTTTTTCTTTCACATCCATAGTTAGAAGCACATCCAAAAAATTAAGTGTAGTGCCAAAACTACTGATTTCAAATTTTAACCATCCAACACTCTGATTAATTTCACTGACAAAAATGTTGAAATCTTCTCTTCTATCTTTTTAAATAAAAAAACAAGTCATCAATGTACCCCCTATAGAAAACCATTGACTTGAAGGATGGAAGTTTAGTGAAAAAATGCTGATTCCACCAACACATAACTAAGCTGACAAATGAAGGGGCCACACGGGCCCCCATTGCCATACCAGAAATCTTCTGGTAAATGTTGGTGTCAAATACAAAAAAATTGTTGTTTAAAATTAAATCAAATAATACACCTATGGTTTTAACGTCAATACACAAACCTTCTGTAAATTTACTAAGATATAGTTCTACAAATTCAATCCCTTATTATTGGTCTATCAATGTATATAATGAATTTACATCCACTGTGCACAAAACTGTTCACTGCCATTAAATTGATATTCCTTAAGTAAGTTCAAACAAAAGCCCAGGGATCCTTCAAAAATTGACTTTGTTGTACTACTGGGTTAACTATTTTATCTAAAAGAATAGAAATATTCACTGTTTTGTTTCTTGGTGAGGACACTATCAGTCTGAAAGGTGGAGTCCCCTCATCTTTGTGTATTTTGAAGATACCAAAAAGTACCCCCAACAGTGGGTGTTCTACAGTACAAAAGTTATACATATCTAAAGAAAGGCAATTTTGTTGTAATAAATCAAGTAATGTCAAATCTACCTTTCAATAATTTTTATGTCACCCACAAGTATTAACATACTTTTTACATAATCTTCTTTTGACATAATAACAAGGCCATTCCCCTTATCAGCCAGATGATTTTTAGGATGTAACCCATTTAATGCAGGTCTTTCATTATACCTTAAATTAAAATGCAATTTGTTATAAGGCACATTTCTATTGTTCTCAAACATTTTATAAAAAGCATCTTCACATAAATGGTTAAACACATTCAATGTCCCAGTCAAAGGTGGATTAATAGTACTTTTCTTTTTATGTCCACAGTTAATTTTCTGAAATAAATACTTTAGATTTAACTTGCAACTAAACTGTTTGAAGTCAATTAACACATTTGACAAGGAAGTATGATTAGATGGTATAAAGGTAAAACCTTTTGATAGTACCTTTTGTTCGTCTGGTGCAAGTCTTTCTTTACTTAAATTGAAAATTCACCAGGTCGCCATTACCAGTTCCTCGTTTTGATATGATTCCTCCCCCTTGTGTTCCTCTCCTCTTTGGGAGAAAAAAACGAATTGTTATCCCTTGCATCCCTTCATTCGTCAGAAATAAGTTCTTGTACACTACTGACAACAGGTGCTTCCACAATGTTAGCCTCAGAAAAATGCATGTAGACTTGAACTTCCTTTTCACCACAATTGATGACATCATCACCAGAAAAAGAGTCTAATTGGTCTAATCTCTTGATAGCCCTCCGTTTTGAAATTCATTTTACTTTGAGACTTGTGTTCATCCTCTGTAATAGTCCCTTTGATAATGTAAGGTTTTTCATTTGAATACACCAAGTCTCAATTTAGTTTCTTTTTCTTTCTCAAAATCAACGTAGCAACATGCTTGTCAGCCTTTGTAAAAATGTTTGTATATAATGTTCTGACAAGTACAAAGGAAGGGTGTTTCCTCACTTGTTGGCCAAGTTGTTGTATTCTCTCTTTATAAATGTTCATTTGTTTAACATTGAAATTCTTAAGAACATTTAACACATCGAACTCAGCTTTGTTATAAATGGCATTGATATTCTTGTAGATTTCATCAGCATAACTAGTGCCATTAGGAAAGGCATACACCCGTAAACCAAATGGAACGATTTCTCGTTCCAAACAACTTGTCAGATAAAAGTTCTCAATTTCTAAAGACTTATATTTGAGAATTTTTTTTCAAGTTGAAAAACCAAAGATAGACAGTCCACAAAATTAAGTTCAGCTCTAGTAGGAACATAATTGTTACTGAATTTGAAATTAGAAAAAGGATTTTCCAAATGACTTTCAAACAGTTCAGTTATACCTTTTTTGTGTATATAAATGTAACTCACATCAACCAGGGTACTTTCATCTGAGGAACCGTCGCTTATGGAAGTTGCTGACTCTGTCCTCACTTGTTTGTAAACCCTGGTTAAAACTTCATTAGCTTTTCCCACAACCTCCTCAAGGGATTGGGTAAGGCTACTAATTTCAACAGGTAAAGGATAAACACTCACATCAAGATCCATCGTAGCAAAAGCCAAAGGAAATTCTTTGGTTCAAGTAGTACAGAAAGTAACTGCAACCAGACAATCCCTTCCATAAAACACTGGAACACTGAATAAGCAGAAACTGGGTAGAAAACACAGAAAACAATAGCAACCTAAAGGACCAGTCCACTGCAGACAAAAATCACAGGAGACCAAAGTAATTTAGCACTTTTGTTCACTTTACTTATGGAACTTCTTCAGAATGACCATACATAAAAACACTTGTCTTATATACCAAAATAGGTAAACCAATTAGTATGCATTGACCAATCACATTACTTTACCAATTTTATCTAAAATTAACTTAAAATGCCAACATTAAATTTCTATCACATCCTACACAAACAAAACTTCATACATAATAATATGATTTAGATAAAAATGTAAAAAAAAAGGTAAAAATGGTTGCAGTACTATGTCAGTGTGATGTATTATATGCAATGACTGTGCACTACTCCCTGTCACCTTCAAGGTGTACTACAAAGCTACTGTTTGTACTTCTGAGAACTTACTCCCATGAAAAGTACATCACCCTGCAGAGATACAAAACATTGTGGATTCAATCTGCATAGTGACTTAGCAGAAGCAGATAAAACAATCCACATCATGTTCATACTTACTATTGTGAGGTCAGACCTCTGCTGCCTCTAGCTTCCACTTTCCCATGAGAGTTATCATACTGGACATGCGCATGTTTTCCAGTACTGCAGATGCCTGTCCATTGCTGGAACTTAATTATGCCCAGATCTTCCCAGGTGTGAGTAAGGCAGAAGGTGAGCAGATGCCTGTCAAATGTCAGCCTTCATATCTCCTTAAAAGGTGCAGCATGAGAAAGGTGCCTTTCATCTCCCTACATAGGGCCATGTTACCCACAAACCAGTGTCCAGGCTGAGATGGCTATAAAGCCATATGCACATTTGTCAAGACGCAATTATTCATACTTTGGACATGGGTCTGTATTACAAGATCAAATGCTTAGGTGATTGAACACCTAAACATCGAACTTGTAATACCGAAAGCAAAAAACAGCGAGTGGCCAATTTAGTGCAGGGAAAGATTTCCACTGGCCGTTTGCTGGATTTTGCCATTTTGTCTACTGTAGCTTGATCTCAAAGTTGGTATATTTAGTTAGGGGGGTGGAGGGTACAGACCCCACGTTGGGGGTGTGGGGGGTGTAGCCCCTCACTTAGTTTGGATGTAAAGTTTTTTTTCCCGTGGCCAACCGATGTGTTTTCCTGTGCCATTCAATGTTTTTGGGTTTGATATTACAAGTTCAATGTTTAGATGTTCGATCATCTAAGCATTCGATCTTGTAATATAGACACTTTGGACACCACAGTGGTGCAGCAGTTAACATTGTCACCTCACAACAAGGGGTTCTCCGGTTCAGTTCTCAGTTGGGGTACCTTCTTTGCAGAGTCTGCATATCCGCCCTGCATTTGCATGGATTTTCTCTTGGTGCTTCTGTTTCCCCCCACATTACAAAGACATGTATCCTGAGTGTTTCTCCCTGGGCCTCCACTGAACATGAGCTCTGTCCAGTATGACTTTATTTATTCAGGGCAGCCTCTAAGCTCACGAAGAACTCACAAAAGCAGTAATTATCATAAAGTTTTAAATTATTTTAGTCTTTTACTTATTGTATGTTACTTTCAGGTGATCTTAGATTTGATGCATTATGCTGTGCAACATTTTATAAGTGAAATTATGTTGTTTTAGATGTGCAATAAGACAGGTGGTTAAATAAACTTTTTTCTACGCATTTGCTGTATGCTCTTAAACAGTGAAACACTAATGCCAGTTATAAAAATTAAAATATAAACAGGTGGATTTGTCATAATAATTAATGTGTTAATCTCATAGACACAAGGTACAGGGTTTGATTCTGATCTTGTATTACTGGATAAGTTTAAAGCACTTACCTAGTATTTACCTATGTCTTTAGGACACAGTGGATTTTAATGTATTTGTTCATAGGTTCATAGGTTCATAGGTAGGTACTAGGCTATCTGCCCAAGGGCATTTATAAGCCTAGCCAGAATGTGTTGGCTTTCGCCTCCCCTTTAATTTAGTTTCCCGGGCCTCTGTCTAGCAGGGCCACTGAACTGATCCCAGGGGTAAACCTACTATTTCCCATCCACTCGTCAAGATTTGTCTTGAAGAGATTTAGCGAGGGGCTCTGCCTAACATAAATTGGGATTCTATTCTGGAGCGAGGGAAGTCTCTGAGACAGGAATCTATCCCTCCAGCATGTCCTGTTAATTGTTGTGCTGAGGTTTAGTTCACTGGAGCGTGTGGCTCTAAGAGATTTGGTTTTCTTGAGGTGGAGCATGTCCATTAATTCTGGGTTGGACATGGCCTTATACGTCAGGCAGAGATCACCTCTGAGCAGGTGGTAAGCAACCGAGTAAAGCTGGAGTTTGTTTAGACGAGCTGCATAGAGCATCTCTTTGAGGCCCATGATCCTCTTGGTGAGGTACTTCTGTGGTCTTTCCAGCTGTTGCAGGTGTCAAGTAAGGTACATTTCAAATAGGGCATTCTACTCTATTATGGGCCTAATGAGTGATGAGTAGAGGGACACAATGACCTCTCTTGATCTAGAGGTGAACCCTTTTGTGATTAGGTGGGCTACATAGAAGGAATTTCTAACCACTTTGGCAATGTGATTATCGAAGGAGAGGTTGCTATCTACCTAGGTCCCCAGGTCCCTAATTACATCCTCCGTATTTAGTGGATTACCACCTATGTGATAATTCGTGGGAACTTTGTTTTTTCCAAAGGGGATGACTATGCATTTTTTGGCATTCAGCTTGAGGCCATGGTTTTGACACCAGGTATCTGTCTCTGTGAGACCCTTCTGGAGGGTGTCTGTGTCAGCCGGTGAGTCGATTATGGCCCCCTGTTTGCAGTCATCTGCGAACTTGGTCTGCAATAGTCCTCCCGTGCTTGCCTGTACCTCAGAGAAGTATATGCCGAACAGGAGGGGTCCCAGGTCAGTTGAAAAGGTAGTGAAAGCAATACAGCACTATGGCTCTGTGGGACGCCACTTGTAACTGGTTTAGAGTCAGACATGGCACCCGTGACTCTGACCATGTGTGTTCTATCTGTGAGCCAGTTGGCCACCCATCTCGTAACATAGGGGTTAATGTTCAAGCTGGTGAGCTTATCTATGATGCCAAAGTGAGGAATTGTGTTGAAGGCCTTAGCAAGGTCCAGGTAGGCTGTGTGGACTATCTTTCCTTCATCTATGACCTTGGTAACTGTTTCAAAGAAGTCCACTAGGTTTAGGAGGCAGGATCTGCCTTTAACAAAGCCGAATTCGGTAGGGTCCATTGTCTGGAGGTTCCCAATGTCTCTGTTTATGAGTTCCATGATGATTCGCTCCATAGTTTTGCAGACCAGGCTAGTCAGGCTTATAGGACAATAGTTCCCAGGTTCTGCTGTGGCATCACCTTTGTGGAGTGGGATGACTGTTGCTGTACTCCATTCTTTGGGTACATAGCCTGTGGTAAGTCTGAGTCTGAACAGTGAATTTAGGTGAGGGTTCAGCTCCTTTTGGAGTTCGTGTAAGACGCAACCTGGGACACGATCCGGTCCCATTGTTCTTAGCTTTGGAGAAGGCTGTTTTTACCTGCGTGTCCATGATGTCTGGGGCTCTGCATTCTTCTGGGATGGACACAGGCCCTTTTTGGGGTGAGGAGGGGTAAAGTTTGCACTGAACTTGTCAGTCAGGATGTTGGCAATGTCAGTTGGTTCAGTGTATTTTTTGCCATTTTGCACTAGCTCAGAGCATATCTGAGGGTTACTACCTAGATTTTTGACATAGCAGTCAGGGTTAAGTAAGCATTCAGTTTCCAGAAAACTTTTACCAAGTTCCATGTCAGAATTTACAATTGGTTTCTGAATTAGTAAAACTCCATATACACCTAAACAATTCCCCCTTTCTCATTTCAGCAATTCATATAAAAGCTGCACTTCATACTTAGAATATATCCAAGTGCTGTATTGCTTTCACTACCTTTTCAACTGACTTTCTACCATGTGGTGGAAGAACAAACTATTTTACAGCAAAATCCAGTATTAATATGATTTTTTAATGTTTACAGTGAACTCTCAGTTAACTGGAACTCAAGCAACTGGCACTGTCAAGCAACTGGCAAAAAATATTGAAGAAATACAGTACAATTTTCATGTGTTGCACTTTCTGACCCCCACCCCCCACCCGGCAGAAACACACCTTACATTTTTAGAGTTTTAGAGTTTTAAATAGGAAGATAGAAATAAATTCCCTATCTCCCCAACTGAGAAAAAGTCAAACCAAACAAGTAGTACAGGGTATAGTATTAGTCAGGCCTATTTTTAATAGTAACTCTCAAGCAACCAGAAACTACAATTATCCTGGATCTACCAATCCCCATGGGTGCCGATTAACTGAGAGTTTACTGTATTTACATTATTATGAAATTAGAAATATGACTCCCGACAGACTTTTTGTTCACACACAATGCTTGTTTTACAAAAAAAGAAATGGGAGGGTGGAATTCTCCAATAATTAGTATGTAACAAGCATAGTTACACATTCATGTTTATACTTTTTGAGTTCTAAATATAGCTACATTGAATGTCTGCTTTGTTCTCAAAAAACACAGACGCCTATTCTGTGCACAAAGCAAGGCAAACAGTGGTATGCACTGAACAAATATAATCACAATCCTAAGTGACTTGTAAGACATTTTAACTTCAGGCTCACACCACACAGTGTTCGGTGAGTGAAGTAATGTCGGTACAATGCCTGCCTTAGAACTTACTTATCACCCTGATCATATCTACAGTCATAAGATCTGTTTAATTTCTACATTTCTTTTTCCTTTTATACCTGCAGACTGTGTTAGGTGTGTGATTACTTTTGAAGCTCATATTTAGCTTGCATGTGCTTCACTGTACAGCTACAATTAATTGTTTGCCTTTAGCTGTGTAAACTCATCTTATTATGCTTAAAGGCTCATTCACTTTGACATATTGCAAAATAGTAGAATTAATTTTATCATAATGCAGCTGAATATCTAGTCAATTTGATGTGTCCTGCATATAATGTTTGCAAACACAATTCTGTTTCCAGCTTTTCAACTGACATTGTATGATTCATTACAAAAATTTTAAGTTTGAATGGTTTATTTGGTAATGCCTTATAATGTCATACAAGTATTTTGTTGGAGCTAATTTTCATCCTTTCAACTTGCATTAATTTTAAACCTTAATATATATTAATGGATTTTGTAAATCTGGTTACTAGTTACACTGTTGATTGTATCAGTCATTGGGGTATTTTGTGCTGTTGCTGACTTGCTGTCATTGAGAGCCTTTTATTTAATTTATGAACCTCCTACCCGCAACACACACACACACACACACCATTCTGATTTGAGCACTTGCATCAGTGTGAAAGCCATCTATGCCCATCAGTCCACTCATGCACTCCCTTATATGTGATAACAAGGACTACTCTACCATAACTACCTTGGGAACCCACATTCTCTTGACTCGGCCTCAGCCATGCATAATGAGTTTTTTTTCCTCCACCGCGGACTTGTCATTGGAAAACAGAACTGAAAAAGTTAAGGTGTTTAGAAATTCAAGGCTGAATATGAAGAAACCTTTAAAATCATATTCAAGTATAAAGCAGAGCACACAAAGAGTAAAAGAGAAGCTGGTGATCACAAAGAATCCTGGAACCTTTTAACTTCATTTTATTGTTTATTTATGCAAAAGTAGTTACAGCATATTTCCATCCTCTTGTATAAGGGCATTTCTTCAGGAGTTTGGAGACTTCTTCATAATTTTAGTTTTGATTAACCCAAATAGGTTAATTTGGGGTGACTAGTATCTAGGTCAATGAAGACATCATGATTGTTGTAAAATAATTCCTTTGTAATATGAAGGGATTCAGGTTTGCTCAGATAAACACTTCTGCTCCCTATGAAGTTGGTTAAACTCTGGACATAGTTTTCCATTTTAGAGTTCCAGCTGTCAATCTGGGGGTGGGTTTAACTACTGATGCTACACCTTTGTTAAACTCTCCTGCATGGCTCATGCAGGTCCTGGACTTCTGCAAAGAAGAAATTAAAACTATGCTGCCTTTGAGGTGGTTTGTCTTACATTGCCTCAGTTCCTTGTAGGGATCAGTACACAAGACCCTAACAAGCTAGGGGTTTCTGCTTCTAATCTGGTCTTAAATGTCTTTCTGGATGTCTTTGCACCATATTGTTTTCATCAAATCCATTTAATAGCTTTTGAAGCTTGGTTGACTAGAACTGCAACTTTGTATAGCTTGGTGAAGAATAGAGTGCTACTATTACTGTTCCCAGCTGGTAGCATATAAGTATAGGCTGAATGAGCATTATAGTACTTACCAAACAAAGGTCTCAGTTCTTGTCTTCTACAAGATCCTCTGTTTTTTGTGGAGTCGGGAGCTTTTTCATCCTATCTCAAGGAGGCCTTATTGATCTCAATTCTGAACAAGTCTTCTTTGGACCTTGATGTGCTTGAGAGTTACTGTCCTATTCTCAATGCCTTTTATTCTTACATTCTTTGGATAGTACTTAATGACCAACTGAATCATTTTTTATTTAGTCAATACCATTTTATTATAGTTTGAACAACAGTGCAGCAAGCCTAATATATATACAATGTAACTATACAAAAACATTCTAAAACCTTTGGTGAGGAAATTAAATAAGCAAACCTTATGCAGAATGCAGCTTACGAAATTGTGAATAAATATAGTATGCAGTAATAAAATATGGAAGCTTATACTACTAAATGCACAAAAAGACTGCATGTACAGCCTGACATACAGGGTCATGTACATAACAAGGTGCTAACAGGATTCATTACAGAAAAAATAATAAGTTGTTAAGACAATTCACATGCACAGCATATATTTCAACTTAATTTGGCAATTTTTTTCACCATATTGGTATATTTTATATGTTTATGTTAGAATTTCCATGAATTCAAAGATTTAGTGATATAGGTCTTCAATAAGTTAACTAACATTGCTTGTTTTCAGTCCAGTGTTTATCAATATGAAATCTGTCCCACGCTGAGACAATATAGATCAGAATATGTGTGTGCACACATACTTAAAAACGGGTATAAGCACATTAAAATACAAAATAAGAAAATAATTAAACCATGTCCAATCTTGAGTTAGAAAGCCTATATTCTTAACGCTGAGGTACAGCAAGGCCTAGATAGGTCTTATTGTAGAACATTACCAAAATATATGACAAGAGTTCACTGTTTTGTTTAAACAAATACATGTTGGAAAAATGAGCATTTTTAAAAAAGGCTGGCTGTTTACATGGTGAAATACCTCCATTATGCAATGTCATGAGTTGTTGAGTAGTACATTCTGATAAAGCCAATAACTCTAAAGCCCCTTTCTGAGGCACTGTTAGCCTCTTATTATATTTCCTCCTTCAGGAAAGCATTCTTATACCTCAATACATCTGCTTGTAAATATTTGAAATGTATTAAGACCACATCATTTAAAAAACAAAGAATGAAACAATGTTCAGATCCTCTTGGTTTGTATAGCTTTACCATATTAATTTAGCCACAGGTGTATATACTAAAGTTAAGGAAGGGAAATTAGGGGACTCATTTTTCATATATTCTCCAGCGAATAATTCAATGTCATGCAGAAATGGAAAGTTAAAATATAAAAAAGGTTTGTTGTTAATTTCAGTATCTGGATTATTAAGAAACAGTAGAAGAGGTTAAATCCATTTCTAGACCATATTCCCTAATAAGTTCTCTAGAGTCCATAACTAGATGCTTGATGGCAGGAGGTAGCTGAGTGAAATAGAAAGATGATGCTACAATAAAAGACACTATAAAGGATGAAGCTTAGCACTGTCAGCCTGCATCTGTACAGATTTAACCCATGAAGGTAATATTTTATTTGGAGTTTTAATAAAACCTGTGATCAGAAGTAGTTTAATAAATTTGCATATGTAGTACTGAGTCGATTAATTACTATTAATTCTATGATCCCTTCTGCTCTGGTTTCGAGCACTGATGCATCCCTTTCCATGCTCTTTGGTGGTCTTCTCATGAAACAAGATTAACAAGTTTATTAAGTTTTGGTCTTTCTGGATACCACTCTAGGTTTTTACATGGCTGACCATGGAATACTTATGAAGCATTTAATTACCTACTATGACATCATTTGATGTCACTATAGCAACAATTTAAAACCCCATCTGGCCAGAATCAGCCTCTGATTAAAGAGCAATAGCTATGATATGAACTTTAGCTAAGCTACTCAAAAAAAAAAAACATACACAAAACTGCTAAATAACCAGATAATAGGAAACATATCAAATCATGATCTACTCTTAAACAAATGACATGTCTTCAGACTAGGCTAGAACAAGCTAACAGTAATCTCCACAGTTACAAATCATATTTTTGAATCAATGGAAAAAGGCAAGCTTACAGTAGCGCTACACATCAATGTCAATTATTAATTTGCCTTTGAAACTTACCCACTAAAAACCTTATGCAATTAATGCCCTGACAGTATCAGTGACTCGGCATTACTGTCATTCTCATCTTTCCTAATTAGCAGGACATTTAGAGTAATTCACTGAAACACAGCTTCTGATAATGGTATATTTAAGGCAGAAGTCTCTCCAGGTTCAATTCTGAGGCTCTTATTATTGTTAGCATTTAGAAATAAACTCCCCTACATTCTCTAAGCAGCTGAACCTGCACTCATTCCTGATGGTATCATTATATTCAGGTCAAACTCCTCTCCTATCAAACATCAGATCAATGACTTCAGTCACATCTGGAAATGACTGAAAGACAGGGACTTAGTTATTAAAGTTTACATATCCACAGTGATGCTATATGGCACACAGCAAAGACATTAACATAATTATAGTATTGAAATAAGAGATCCACTGTTATCCCTGTAGTAACTCATCAAAGATAGCTGAGCCTGCTATTTTACGAAAAGCTAATATTAACCCTCCAAGTAGAGCACATACCGGAACAAACTAACTCACATTTGCCTACAGCTATACCTACCTCCTGACAGTAGGAAAATGAATTGCCACTGGAATCCAGATGCCAATGCCCAAGTTACAATGCTACCTTTTTATTTTAACAATAAACTCTGCCCACAATACAAATATCTTACACACTGCAGTAACAAATTCTCCTAATTCATGTTCTTATGGACAAGCAGTATGCAACATTGTAAAAGACCCATTACAGCAAATGCCTGCCTCCATTTGAATTCCCTAATCTTTAAGTTGTTTTACTGTTGTTACTGCTCTCTCCTTAGCTCTAGGCTTACATGCAGACCACAGCAATGCCCCATTCCAGCAGCAGTGGTAGGCCCCACTGTATAGAAACTACATTTTAACAAAGCCTCATGTGAGAACTTTTTTGCCAAGGCTGCATCTGCAGTATGGAACTCATTTCTTTAGGATATCAGATAAGTCAGATATTACACAACATTCAGATGAAAGGAGTTCTAGATTGTTAGATATTCCAAGGCCACTGAGTCTCATGACACCTTGCCAGTACCCTCAGTCAGGGCACGCATACTTTCTCTAGGATGGCCATACCAGTCAATTCCAAAGTAAATTTGTAGGTACTCATTAGTACCCATACAGTCATCTTATTTATGTTTAAAAGAAGCCAGAGAGACGCATTGCTTACCAGGTAGGGGAAGTTTATTCCAGAGCTTTGGGAGGTGCTGGGTTATAAAACTGTCTCTCCACTGTGTTTTATTTATCTGCTGGCAATGATTTAGCTCCCTGATTCTAGTACTGGTGAAAATATTGCACTTGTGGTAAAACAGGAAGTCCAGGACAATAGGGTCTCTAATGTCACAGTATGCAAAAGAGAGATCGCCCCTCAAACGTGTACAACACTGTATAAAGGGATAATGCCTCCAACCTCTCTCGGTTGCTCAAGGACTTTCAGCCAGAAATCTCTTTAGTTAGGAACCCTTGAAGTTCTTCTTATCATTTGGTAAGTTTAGTGAGGTACATCTCAAAGGGACATAGTACTCAATAATTGGTCTGTTCA
The DNA here is from genome assembly GCF_019279795.1 of Protopterus annectens. Classification (NCBI taxonomy): domain Eukaryota; kingdom Metazoa; phylum Chordata; order Ceratodontiformes; family Protopteridae; genus Protopterus; species Protopterus annectens. The sequence continues at coordinate 1,449,482,198 of NC_056745.1, read as the reverse complement.
ATGCTGAGTAAGGGGAATGATTACCTCTCTAGACCCTAATGATATTCCTTTAGCAATTGGTTTTCAAGGAAAACCTACTTGATCATCTAAGGTAAGACTATAACTGTACCTCATTGGACAACAGCAATAAGCAGCAAAAAACATGTTCAACCACTGTAGAATGTTGCTCACTGTTAGGCACTTATCAGCTATGTATACACAGTGTGTTTATACTGCGCAAATATGCATTCCGTAAACACACTGTACACACCTAGTACATATATGTCATTATTAATATGTACGCTGTAAAAATGTGCACTTCACTTACATAAACATAAATCTTTTCTATAAATATGTTTTAATAATGTGCTGTAACAATACCTTAATATGTACGTTCCAAAAGCTCACCTTATGAATACTGCTTATACGCCTTATTACTACTAAAAAGGTTCAGGCTGTGGTTGCAAATGTCCCTGGACAAAGCCATTTACTTGGTTAACAAAGTAAAATACATAAATTAGTAAATAAAGTAATTTTCCCGCTTTCTGTATGCAGACCAGCCAAGATTATGGAACCAAACCAAACCAAACCAAAAAATTCATTTTTTCTCTTAATGTTCAAATTAATGTATTAATTAAAATGATAGCAAGCATGTTTGAAATGGAGAATAACTGATATTACATTACTGATGATTGTTTTATGTGCTCAAGGATTTCAGATATAAAAGAAGTTTTGCAATTAAGAGAAGGTATGTGTAAGAATTTATCCTTCAAGTAACTATTGCATTGAATACATCATAAAATGTTCATTAATTTGGAACCTTATATGTTGCAACATGCCAAGATCAGCAAATACAATGTATAAATCTTGAAATGGCATGAAGTTTCTCAAAATGAAAACAAAGTGGGTCGATATGTCTCATATGTGCACTTAGTATATTTGAAAATATATCCCAGAGGGAGTGGACTACATTGAGTATTGAGTATGTTCTCCAGGAGTCATGTGGCTTTTTTTGAAGTATTACATCTATGTCTTACAGAAAGATTTTAACTTTCGCACAAGCAAGTTGCTTCTTTCATCAGTGTGAAACTGTCTATAAGTTCAGAACAATTTAGTAATAATTGTAGTGGGCATCTCAGTTCCATGCATTTCTGATAAAGCAGGAATATTAATTCCCTGTACTAGTCAGCAAAAATACCAAGCTGTTTTAAGCATAATTCTGTCTCTCTTTAAAATCATACTGGACAGATTACTTGTAGACTTTCATATCAGCTCGAGGCAGCCTACAGTATCACCCACATACTCCCACTCGAAAACACATAAGGCCATAGCCACCATCTTAATTCCCTGAAATTAATATTATTTACCCATCATAGTCCCCTGTCAGACCAGTCCTGTTTCAGTCAATACTAAACAAGATTTTAAGGTTTTGCCAAATCTACAGACTTTTGCTCCCTGTCCACACAAAAGTTAAGGTGTCTTGCAGGTTACTGCTAGAGCCGTGTACATACATAACAGTCTTGTGTTTAAATTGCTTAGTGAAAGATCTTGTCCACCTCTAAAAAACACTTCATACATTTATAACACTATTTACTATCTTTGCACTTCCACAAGTCTCAAACTAAACAAAATATTTAAATGTAACTTTTTCAAGAAAGGCAGGTTCGACAGATGTCTACCTGAAGCTCTTAGCACCCTACTTTCAATAAATATTGTCATTGACAACTAATCTGTTTCTTGTATCACTAGTTAGTAATGCTTAGTAACACTGCCATTAATAACAGATTCTGAATCATTCCTTTTAGGTTAGATCTTATGCACTGTGCATGCACTGCATATTCTCTTTTGAGATACAAGAAGTCTTGCAAAGTGCTTTTAAATACAGACAACTATGCATTCACTTCTATTAAAATGTGTAATTTACTTATATAAAGCATAACATTGTTTGACAAGTTGGTATTCATTCTTACTGTACACTATTCAGCTTTATTTGACTAATAATATTTAAATTTTCTGCACTTTAATAAGTGAATAGTAGGTAAATTGCCCTGAAGGGCCATTTTAAGCCTAATCAATAACTTGATGTCAGAATCAAACCCTGCACCTTGTGTCTATGAAGTAAATACCTTAACCATTATGGCAAATTTATCAGCTGATGTCTTTGTGTCATGATTTTGGCAGTGGCTGAAAAGGGCCATCTATGAGCCCATTCACCCTGTTAAGAAACATAAAGTAAAATAAAATAAAACAGAAAATAAAGAGTGAGATCAATGTTGTACCTTTAAGGGGGTGGAGATATGATCATCTGAAGGTTTTGCCAGTTTTGCAAGTGTAATTGAGAAATTCAGCTGCAATGCAACTCTATTCAGTTTTGCAAGTGCATCTGAGAAGGATGTTAAAAGAAAGTTAGTTAATCTGTAACAGTTTCATAAGTTGTAATGGCCATGGACTGTAGATGCAAAACTGAAAGTAATTAAAAACAGAGTTCATTAATTTAAAACTAATTGTCTGCAAGGGAAAAACATTTTTTTTTTTCTACAGCATGTCATAAACTGAAACAGCAAAAGTATTTCTTTCCATTGAATCAAGAAAATAGTCTTTAGAACTGTGCATGTTTTGAACATTTTATCACATCTTTTCAAAAAGTTCATGAGGACTGAGATGGACAAAGGAAGGGTTTACACAAGTAAAGAAAGGAAAAGACGTGCAGCAGGTGGGCATGTACTTACACATACATATTACATAAATCAAGTAAAAAACATATTAGTAATAAATAAAGTACAGTAAAATATTAGTAAAAGCATGTCACTTACATATCTAGTTATAAATCAAGTACTCTATACAGGAAAATATTTAGATAAATTCAAAGAACCCATTCATTCATTTTTATCTCCGATAATTTTTTTTTTTCATAATACCTAATGAAACAGTGAACCTTCTGCCTACTGTGAGAAAAGGATGATCATGTCCAGGCTACATGAATTAAATTCATCACCAGTTTTATCAAGATGCAAGTAAATTGGATAATAACATGATCATCTTTACATTATGTGTGCCCCATAAGTTTACAAGTCTATCAAAAAAAATTCCATGAAGTGATTGTTGCTCAGGTTTAACAAAATATCGGTCTGTTTTGTGTTTTTGATTATATACTTACATGTTAAGTTTAGTTTTCCCCATAAAATCTTTACCTGGAGCTAGAGAATTTGGTTATGCATTGAGATACCCCAACGATTCAATAAAAACATAAGACTTATGACCTTATCCCAATACAGTGCACCACCCTTTCAATTTCTGACCAAAAGGAAATAAAAGCTGGGCAGAGCACTAATATATGGACTTTGTCCTCATGGGCTAAATGTGTGCATCTCTAATACTGATAATTATGCCCAAGGAAAAATCCTAGCTAATCTCTGTAGGATGTGAATTGATGTATGGAGAATTTTTGGAGCAAATACCTGCTTCAGTTATATAATACTAGAAACAAGTTTTTCTGAGAAGCTGATCCTGAAAGTAATGAGACCCACATCTGAGACAGTGACCAGTCTATATAAACTTTCCTTGAGACCTGTTATCTTTACGTCTTTCCATCAATGTTTCAGTATAAAAAGTAGGCCTCCATAGCCTGTTCAATCTTCTTGTTCTATCACAAATTGTAAGTCGGCCTCTAGAAGGGTGAATGCATTACCTTGATAAATTAGCTCATTGTTTCACACCAGACCTTGTTCCCAACAAAAGCAGGTAGACAAAACTGCTTTATGTACTGCTTCAGCAAACAGGCATTAACTTATTCAGCTGTTTGCCTGGTTAAAGTACATAGGTTCAAAGGTTCATAGGTTCATACACTTCCAAAATGACTTGTAAAATCTTGTGGAAGTGCCATTGAAAAGAGCTGAGGTAGTCCTCAGTGAGTGCTGTTCTGCACTTCCCATTGTGCTGTTTCTAAATTCTTCAAATGTGCTTCAAAAGATGGATCAGTATGCTGTGCCAAGTCAACTAAATATGAAGCCAAGATGTAAATGTTAAGGTTTGAGAAATGTATGCAGTTGCAATGGGTCATTCTCGATTGCTTCATTTGCGTTTGTGGTATACGTTTTTTAGTTATCAGTTTGGGAAATGTAAACATCCTCCAAGTTAATATTAGACATTATTTTGAAGCTTACCTGGAATCAATTTCAATTTCCATCTATGGACTTGAATTAAGGGCAGATTGAGTGGATTTTTCAAAAACAGGTTTTAGATTTTTTTATAAAGTTTAAAATGATGTTATTATCTAAGAAGGCAAAGCATTTTTAAGTACTTACAAGTAATATGAGTGAAATCATAGCTGTCAGTCATGGACCTCCCCTTCATGTCTGCTCCCAATAGCAAAAAGCTTCTGTGTCTCTCTCATCAGTGCAGCCCATTTATAAAGAAAACATTTGTTCTTTCTTTGCCCTGAAAAAGAGTCATCAAACAGAAATCTGTTGGGAAGAGCACTTATTTTAGCATATCCAAATATTTGATCCTGAGAATACCAGTGCCTTGAAAGAGAAATGAGAACCTGTGTTGCAAGAAATATAAAGGGTTCTGTGTACTGCGGTGGTGGTGCTGCAGTAGCATTATCGCCTCACAGTAAGATGTTGTCCTGTTCGATTCTCAGCTAGAGCATCTTCTGTGTGGAGACATGCGTGAATGGGCGTACCTTCGTTGAAGGTTATGCATCAGGGCTGGCAACTCGGCATGTAAAAATTTACTGCCAATCATTAGCGGACCGGAGTTCCGCTGTGGTGACCCCTAACTGGGAAAAGCCAAAAGACACAACAACTCAGGAAATTGGAGTCAGGTAAAGTGACAGACTCAGATGAAATCATTGCAGATATGATCAAGGTGTCTAGTGAGCTGGGAAGAAATAGCTCCTGAGAGTATTTATCACAGAATAGAAAGAAATGTGTATCCAACATGACTGGAAAATTAGCATTTTAGTGCCAATATATAAGAATAATAGAAAGATTCACATGTGAGGTCAGTAGAGAAGTATCTGACTCCTGTTATACCATGAGAAAGTGGTAGAGATGGTAATTAATAAATGAATACATAGTGTAGTTAAAAGAAAGAAGGGAGAGGAACAGTTTGGTTTCAAATCAGGATGCAGCGCAATAGGCCTGATATTTGCAGTGAAACACTGGAAAAGAAGCCAAATTTGAAAAAAAAGTCTATTTGAGCATTCCTAAACTTGGAGAAAGCATACAAAAAGGTCTCAAGAAAGCTAATTTGGGCAGTCCTGCAATGCTATGAAATCCCAGAAACACTGGAATTAGTGCAGGCTATGTACAAGGACCCAAAGATACAAGTACAAATGGTATTTGGACTCACTGAAGGGTTTCCAGGTGGAGGGAGTATGTATCAGAGTTCAGCTCTGATCCCACTGCTATGCATATGGGTGACGGACTGTATTATCAAACAATTCAGAGAAGATAGATCAACAAAGATACTGTATGCAGATAATGTGACATTACAAGCAGACTGAACAAGAATATAGCCAATGACAGGGGACCAACATGCAAATTGGAAAACACATGGGATAAAACAGAGTGCAGAAAAGACAGCGGTCATGGTAGCAAATGGGGAAATCAGAAGAACGAGAAAACTGAGATTGAAGAAAAATAGTGGAACAGATTAAAGGATTCAAGTATCTTGAAGGTGTTGCCAAAGAGAATTGAAATATGAATAAGGAGGTCCAAGCTAGAATCAGCGATACTGCATTCAAATGGCAGAAAATGTCAGGGGTAGTGTTTGAATAAAGAACGTGAAGGAAGCTGAAATATAAGGTATACAGAACAATACATCCATGGATGGCCTTGGTTCTGCTGCACTTTTTCCAATTGATTCATGCTAGTTTTCTTATAAGGTGTCCATATTGTTATTCCATACTCAAGCCTGGTTTTAATGTAACTAACAAACAATGATTTCATCATTTCTAATTTCCACAACCATAGATTCATAGGTTCATAGGTAAGTACTAGGCTATCTGTCTGAGGGCATCTATAAGACTAACCAGAATGTGTTGGCTTTTGCCGCCCCCTTAGATTAGTTCCCTGTGCTTCTGTCCAGCAGAGCTATTAGTTCCCTGTGCCTCTGTCCAACAGAGCCACTGCAGTGATCCCTGGGGTAAATTTTCTGTTTCTCATCCACCCGTCAATGTTTCTCTTGAAGACTGTTAATGAGGGCTCTGCCTAATGTAGATTGGAATGTATATATTCTTATGCAACCTATAGTTCTATAACTATCATTAACCAGTTCTCTGATTAGTAAATATCAGGCTGTTAGTCTGCTGACTATTACAAGCCTGTAGAGGGGAGGTAAAGATCTTAACCATTATGCCAAATCCTACTGCTGATATGATTAGAAAAATTCAGAGCTGGATCTACCCATATAACCAGGTCCTTAAATGAATGTACAGTTTCAATCATTGTGTTCTATATTAAATACTCAACTTTCAATCCATGTATCTCAAATCTCATATGCTTAGTTTGGTGTATTATCAGCATATTATTCTTTTGTGCCCAAATGCTCAGTTTAGTCAAGTTCTTTTGCAGAAATGCCCTGTCTGTAGCACATGTAATCAGTTTACCCATTTTCAGGTCATCTGGATATATGCTGTAGAACATTTCAGATGAAAAAAGACAGGTCTGAAAGATACAACTTAAACAAGTATGGGCCTAGGACAGAGCCCTGTGGGACACCCTGACTGTAACCTAGAATTTCACCTGTCCAATTACTGTATGATATTTGCCATGTTCTACTTGTAAGCCATGTATCTATCCATCTTATGAAGATTACATCAATATCTGGTTGTTCTAATCTATTGTTTGGTGTTTTGTGCATGACTGTGAGATGCTGAAGTTAAGTATATATGAATTACATCACAGCACACATTTTCCTTTATAGCTGTTATTATACTGTTACAATAGTGTAACCAGTGCTTCTCTGTGTTATACAAACCCCAGCAGAGAAGCTTGAAGAGGTGATGGTGAAATGCCTGAGATAGGTAGTGGGATACTCACTGTGATATAGGCAAAGAAATGAGGACATCACAGCAATAACAAAAAAGTAAAGGAGCCTAGATTGGTGAGGTTCAGTCATATGTGCAGGAAAGCAGAAGATAATTTGTTAAAGCAGATTTGAGAAAAACAAGCACATCCAGTCTTGAGTCAGATGGATAATGTGTTTGAAGAACCTGTGAGAGTCGGGCATGACTGTTGAAGGTAGAAGAGTTTCTTTGAATTGAGAGAGGTGGCAGCAGTTGATGTGATACCCAACCCCATGTAAAAATGGGAATAAGGTGTTGATGAAAACAGTGATGCTGATACTATCTATTATGGTCCTGTCCATTGATCAACAGAGTTGTCTATTACATGTCTTATTCCTGCTTCATGAAGGTCAGCACCTTCCCCATTAATCCAGCAGTGGTAACACTCAGGTATTCAAAATATCTTTCTAACATGAGCTGCCACCTTCCCCCACATAAAGTGTCAATGTTGATTTTCCATTTGCCACCTTCCCAAAATTTCACAACAGCACCAGTACTATAGGAATGTGCACCCCATAAGTGGAAATAGAGATGTATCATCTGCATATAAGTGTATTGAATCTACTTCCATGCCATTATACTTCAGGACCTCATTACTGCCTAACCATAAAGGCAAGAGGTCCATCTGTAGCTGCACATTTTGTGACAATGATCACTCGTGCCTTTTGTTGTTGCATCAAAGGACCTTAGAAGGTAGATGTATCCAAGTCTTTCATATTTTGTCCTTAACTTACTTCCCAAATGTAAAACTTGCCTTGTTCCAAATGATCAGAGAAGCTATTATCCACATGATGTACGTAAAACATACTGTCATATATATCATATAGGAAGCATTCAACAATGATACAAGTCTATAATTTGAGCTTGGCATCTGATACATATCAGGTTTCATGCTCATAGCAATCAACAAGTACCTTCAAAGAGAAGCCGTTATGGCCTACGTTATGAAATCTCAATACTTCCTGTAATTTTACCTATATCTTATCCCATATGCTCCTATATAGCTCCACTGGTATTCCATCCTTATCACAGGCCTTCGGAGTTTTAAGGGATTTAAATGTTTCATCCAATTCTACATTGCTAAAAGCTCTTTAAATTCAGCCCACCATCTATGCAGTTGATGGGAGGATTATAGGTCTCTTAACAGATAATCTGCCATCATTTTCCCAGTGACAAGGTTCATGCCACCTCAGAAACCCAAAAGCATATGATAGCACACAACAATTCTCTGTAGAATTGAACCACTTTCTCTGAGTGGAACATCTAAGAGCTGAAATTCTATTGGTGTTTCCTGACTCTTCACCTTCATTGGCAGCCAGTTAGTATTTTGTGGCATAGCTATAACATTTAATAACTTTCCTGCATGCATTCAAGCATTGCAGCTGACTTAAAGGTCAATTTTCCCTACCCCATCCTTGCACTAAGACCAGGACAAGAAATGACCTTGATGACACCTGTATATTCAGCCAGTTATTTGTCCATCGCATAGATGCTTAGCCTAGATCTTCAGTTCTTCATGCAAAAAACACTTATAAGCATCTAATTTACCAGAAGGGCAAGCATTCTGCACCTCATTTAAATCCCAAAAGTGCAGTAACTTGGTGCCCAGCCAGTCCTGAAACTGAAAATTTAATGTAGAAGGTCACCAACCTCAATATTACTGGATGTTTCTAGGCCTCATGGAGGCCAAGCAGGGCAATTAAGCTAGTATGGTCAAATAAAAAATTATTGTTTCCTTTCTGGCAACTACACATGGTAACTAATGAATGCCTCACAAAGACCTCATCTGTCTAAGACAACAAATTATTCAGCCTGTGCTGTCATGTGTATTGTGCCCCTTTCAGTAATATATTAGCTACAAAATCTCATAAACCCTACTGTTCTCCATCTTTACTAGGTAAGTTGGTTAAGGTAGCCAGTTCCAACTATTATTGTGATGCCAGAAGGAGTTATGGGTGTTAAGTGAAATCAAATCAAAAGAGAAGAACTTGCGGTACCCCCCCACACACACACACACAGTATACTGGTTCAGAGTTTTTCTTTCAAAGACATGACATGGGTTTGGAGGTAAGAGACTAGTACATCAGATACAATGAAATAACTTCTACTTATTCTTCTTTCGGCTGCTTCCGTTAGGGGTCGCCACAGCGGATCATCTGTTTCCATTTCTTCCTGTCCTCTGCATCTTGCTCTGTTACACCAAACACCTGCATGTCTTCTCTCACCACATCCATAAACCTTATCTTAGGCCTTCCTCTTTTCCTGTTACCTGGCAGCTTCATCCTTAGCATCTTTTCCCCAATATACTCTGCATCCCTCCTCAGCACATGTCCAAACCAATGTAATCTTGCCTCTCTGGCTTTGTCTCCAAACCTTCCAACCTGGGATGACCCTCTAATATACTTATTCCTAATCCTGTCCACCCTCGTCACACCCAGTGCAAATCTTAACATCTTTAACTCTGCCACGTCCAGCTCTGACTCCTGCCTTTTTGTCAATGCCACTGTCTCCAACTCATATAACATAGCTGGTCTCTCTACCCTCTTGTAGACCTTCCCTTTTACTCTTGCTGGTACTCGTCTGTCACAAATCACTCCTGACACTCTTCTCCACCCACTCCTCCTGCGTGTACTCTCTTCTTCACCTATCTTCCACACTCACCATTACATGAAATAACCCACATGCAAAAAAAAAAAAAAAAGGCAGGTGCAGTCTAAAATGATAAACTATTGTTGTTATTTGCACTATATTCTGTGTTGCAGACAATGTTTGTGAGATTTTTGGAGTCAGTATTTAGTTATGGACTTGCTGCCTTGAAGAAAGGGGACATTATTTGTTTTATTTTGGTTTTCCACTTGGAGAAGATGTTTCTTAGTGCATACATGATAATGTGCTGACGCTGAAAGTCTTTGATCTTATGTTATTGTTGTTACTTTAATCATTTTTTTATTAGTTGACTATTTATAATACACTCTTTACTAAAGAGTTTATAAGTATAGGTATACAAATATGAATATTTATATGTTTAGTGACGGACAGAAGAAATGATCATGAAAGTAACTCTGTTTTGGATACTTTTTATTTACATTGTTGGTCTTAAGAGGAATGCACTTGTGATTTCACTTATATAAATTTGGAATAAGCATAAGTAAATTGGAAGAAACTTCATGAGTATGTTATTATTGTAGGGTCTATATTATATAAAGTTTCAAAACTTTGAACCTCATATGTTCGACAACATATGAGCAAAGTTCGAAACATAAAAAATATAATAAAAAATTTAAAAAAAACTTACCTCAACGGTCTGAGCAGGGGGCAAGCCTCCCTCTGCCCCCCACACCCCCTCTGCTTAAATATACCAACTCTAAGATTGTACTTCAGTGAAGAAAAGGGACATTTTCCCATTCTCTGCCATACAGAGCCTTTGCATTTCACCTTCAAATATTTTCAAGTTCGATCATATGGTGTCAACCATATGACATTCGAACTTTAAAACATTCGAATAATAGGGAGTCTTATTTTATACATGAATGATATGCATAAATAGGATGCAACTATATGATTACACAGATGGAATTATTTAACTATGTATACAATAATTTCATCAAACACATCTGTAGTTAATCTATTTATACTATAACAAATAGCATCATATATCATATTATATAATATTTTTATTAAATCATATAATGTCTCTATTAGTTTTATATTATTGCAGAGCTCTTTTAATTGATATATATTGTTTTGTTGGATAGGGTTGGATAGTCTAATAGTTGGTTTGGTTAGCTATTGGGCTAGGAATTGTGATAATTCCATCTTTGTTGTTAATTCATATTATTTACAACTGTATTACTTATTTTATTTTTAATCTCTTTTTTTTTTCTTTATGGCCTGATTTTTTTATCTTTTGCTCCTAAATTATAAGAGTATCACAATCATATGTAACATCTTGTTGTTTTTTACTTCTATTGTTATCACTAACTCATAAACAAGTACAATTCACATACATGGATACATCTATATTTTCTTTAAACATCAACAAAATAATTAATCCAAGGAAAAGATCAAACTTAGTACACTATTTAAATATAAATAAAAATCAAATAGTTTTACTTCAAGAGACTCACATCAAACATACAGAAAAAGACATTTGGAATTCAGGGAAATTCACTATTATAGCTCAATTGAATTTCAAGTAGAAAAAGAGGTGTCATGATTTTATGGATCTCCCCAAATTACATATAAATATCAAGATCAGGAAGGTCTTTTAGCTTTCATAATCTTTAACTTTAATAACAGACTATGGACTTTAGTTAATCTCTGTTGGTTTCCAGGTTTAGGCCCAAATCTTGCTAAGAGACATTTAGATATAATTCTTGATAAATATAAAGATAGTTTAATTGTAAGTGGGGATTTTAACTACAAAAAAAAGGAAATACAAATTAAGCTCTACAGCTAAAGTATTAATAAAATGGATATAATCTCTTAATTTAAAATATACTTTTATTATGAAAGACTCTAGTTCACCATTCTCTATCAGGACTAAAGGTATGGCACACAGACCAAAATAGATTGAATACTAATCTCACATGATTTAACCTCCAGTATATCATATTTCACTATAACCTGCCTTATTTCTGATCATGAAGCTCTCAATCTAAATTTTCAAACTAATTCTAAAAGACTGTCACTAATAACCAGAATTCACTCTTATATATATAATCTCTGTTGGTTTCCAGGTTTAGGCCCAAATCTTGCTAAGAGACATTTAGATATAATTCTTGATAAATATAAAGGTAGTTTAATTGTAGGTGGGGATTTTAACTGCATAAAAAAGGAAATAAAAATTAAGCTCTACAGCTAAAGTATTAATAAAATGGATATAATCTCTTAATTTAAAATATACTTTTATTATGAAAGACTCTAGTTCACCATTCTCTATCAGGACGAAAGGTATGGCACACAGACCAAAATAGATCGAATACTAATCTCACATGATTTAACCTCCAGTATATCATATTTCACTATAACCTGCCTTATTTCTGATCATGAAGCTCTCAATCTAAATTTTCAAACTAATTCTAAAAGACTGTCACTAATAACCAGAATTCACACACACACATATATATATATATATATATATATATATATATATAAACTTTAGGAATTTCAATCTTGGATTATCTCAGAACTGAATTCATTTCTGAAAGCCAATAATACTTCAGTCATAGATATTGTTATGATGTGGGTTCATTAAAAGCATATATTTTTGGAAAAATGTTGACTTGGTATAAAAATAAAATGAAAGATTAGGACTCTGAACTTCAAAACATTTAAAATCGACTTCTTGTAGCCAAATCTAAGGACATTAAAAATAATAAAACTAATATACAAGAAATAGAAATTTTAAATAAAAAAAAATTTGACATTTTAACTCACAAAGCAAACTTGGTGTTAGAAAGATTAAAACTGAACTCTTATTCATTATCTCCTAAACATTAGCATAATATCCCTAGAACAGCCAAGATTCAATCAAAATTCAATAATATTCTAGAGATCAAAAATGAAATAAATAAAAACATACCACTGATATAGTGGAAATCCTTGATGCTTTTAGATTTCATTGCACTAATTTAAATACTATTACAGATATTCATTCATTCATCTAGTTCTGCATTTAATTTTGACAAATTTAATATTAAGAAAATATCTTCAAAATTAAAAGACAATATAAACAAAATCATCACTTATAAGGAAATAGTAGATAAGATTAAAAAAATTACAATCTAGTAAAGCTCCCAAGAATATATGGGATAATCTCAGAAATATATAACCTTTTTCCTTCTCATATCCTAGCCTTTTTTCACAAAAGACTTACTGAAATTCAATCAAATGAAAATATTCTTCCCTTATGGAAATATTCTTTAATAAAACCAATATAAGCAGATAAAAATTCCCTAACCTGTTCATCTTATAGACCCATTTCACTTTTGAATAACTATTATAAGATTTTCAATGCTATCATTACTGATAGACTACAGGAATCCATAGCACAAGTAATGAATTTGGATCAAGCAGGTTTTATATATCAAAGACAAGCTCATGTTAATATTAGATGTATTTTAATTCTTATAGGTTTTCTAAATATGAAAAATAAAGAAGCCTTATTAATTAGTATGAATACTGAAAAAGCTTTTGGTTTTGTAAATTGGGATTACTTATTTAAAATTCTAGAATCATTTGATTTTCCTTTAAATTTTATTTCACTATTAAAGTATATTTATAAAAAAAATCTAGCATATGTAAAAATAGGTCCTTTTATTTCTGAATATATTTCTTTGACTAAAGGCACCAAACAAGGTTGTCATCTTTCTCCAAATTTATTTGTATTGGCAATTGAAGTTCTTGCCATTGTAATTTGGTAAAATCAAAATATTAATGGTACAACAATATCTAATACTTATTTTTCTAAAATCATGCTGAATGCTGATGATATTTTATCAACTCTTTCCAATTCAGAAACAACTCTTCTTGAATGTGAGTCTACAATAGAAATCTTTCAATCAATTTCTGGATTTAATTTTAACTAAATTCAGTCCAAATTTATAATAATAAATAGAAAGAAGAACTCATCTATTTATATAAATCATATTATTGGTTCACAGGTTACCTCAATTAAATATCTAGGCATCAAATTACTATCTTCCATAGATGAAAAAAGAACTGTAAATTATGATAATATTATAAATATAATAAAAACATCTTATTTATAAATAGAATACATTTATCATTTCATTTAAGGATAGACTTCAATTAATAAAAAATATTATTTTTCCTAAAGTATTATGCATAATTCAAGCCTTGTCTCTTTTTCCAAATAAACAACATAATAGGGAAAATAAATAATATCCTTTTAAATGTCCTTTGGTTCCCTCATAAATCTAGAATTGCTCTTTTACATCACATAAGACCTTGGAATCTGGGGGAAATTAATTTTCCAGATATAGATTATAGGTTCATAGGTTCATAGGTTCATACTAGGCTATCTGCCCGAGGGCATTTACAAGCCTAGCCCATCGTTTTGTGGCTTACGCCACCCCTTTAGTATGGGGAACTATACCCATTATTTTGCTGTGCCTCTGTCGAGCAGTGACACTGAGGTAATCCCTGGGGTATATCTGCGATCTCCCATCCATTGGTCAAGATTTCTCTTGAACAAAGCCAGCGAGGTGCTCTGCCTCACATATACCGGGATTTTGTTCCACAGCATAGGGAGTCTTTGGGTGATGAATCTATCCTCCAGCACGTCCTATTTATAGCGTGTCGAGGTTTAAGTCTCCGCCCTTGTGGCTCTGATGGATCTAGATTTTTGAGGTGAAGCATATTCATCAAATCTGGGTTTGACATGGCCTTGTATGTTAGGCAAAGGTCACCTCTGAGCAAGCGGTAAGTGACTGAATAGAGCTGGAGTTCTTTCAGTCGGGCAGCATAGGACAGATTTTTCAGACCCTTTATCCTTTTGGTGAGGAACTTTTGTGGCCTCTCCAGCTGCTGCAAGTGTCGGGTCAGATACATTCGGAATGGGGCATTGTACTCAATCATTGGTCTGATGAGTGATGAGTAAAGGGAGACCATGACCTCCCTTGATCTAGATGAGAATCCCTTCATGATAAGGTGGGCAATGTAGAAGGTCTTCCTAACTACTTTAGCTACATGGGTATCGAATGACAGACTACTATCAACCTGGGTCCCCAGGTCCCTGATAACTTCTTCTGTGCTCAGTGGATTGCCACCTATTTGGTAGCTAGGGGTAACCTTGTTTTTCGCGAAGGGTATGACTATGCATGTTTTGGCATTTAACTTTAGGCCATGGCTCTGGCACCAGTTATCCGTTTCTGTGAGACCCTTCTGAAGGATATCTGTGTCAGATGTGTTTTCTACTATGGCGCCAGTTTGCAGTCATCTGCAAACTTTGTCAGCCATAACCCTCCTGTGTTTGCTTGTACTTTGGAAAAGTAGATGCCAAACAAGAGTGGGCCCAGGACTGAGCCCTGTGGGACACCACTTGTGACAGGCTTTGAGTCTGACATGGCGCCAGCAACTCTGACCCTCTGGGTTCTGTCACTCAGCCAGTTTGCAACCCATCTTGTGATGTATGGGTTAACATTTAAGTTGATGAGTTTTTCAATGATACCCGAGTGGGGTATTGTATCGAAGGCCTTCGCCAGATCGAGGTAGGCTGTATGGACTGCCTTTCCTTCATCAATGGCTTTGGTGACTGTTTCAAAAAAGTCAACCAAGTTTAAAAGGCATGATCTTCAGTATTTAAAATTATATTATATTGGATTGATCCTAATATTATATTGGATTGATCCTAATTACATTTCAAATTGGAAAACCTTACATTTAACTATTCTTGATAATAATAACATTTTTTGCAAATATATTCCATCTAATTCAAATAATTTATTTTGGCATTATCTTTGTAATCTAACACAATACAAAGTATTAGATCAGATCCCACTTGTACTGCCAAAATTAATTTAGTCCGAAACTCACTTTGCTGAGACCAGTTCTCCAAAACTCCAGTAGTCCAAAACAGCACATTACTGAAACACAAAACACTGACAACTCATTCACTAAAAACTGCAACACACAGTAAAACACATTCTCTAATTCTTCTCTAATTTTTTTACAGGGGCCAAGGCCCCCTGCACCCCCATACACTGACATTGCACTACAGTGATAACAAGGGTATATTTATCCATCCATACTGTAGTGCGATCTCCATTTAAAATATAGAAGTATTGTACACTTTTTGTTTTCCACAACTTAAATAGCACTGCACCTACCTACATAACTGGTATCGTGCACTAGAAACCATGACAGCAAATGTTTTGCAGAAATGGCATTTGGCAAAGTGCCATTTCAGACTACTGGAGTTTCAGAGAACTGGTCTCAGCAAACTGAGTTTCAGACTAATGTAATTTTGGCAATACAAATGGGATCCGTTAGATCATACGGATTCAGAATACTTAAATCTTATACTAAAACCTTTTTAAAATATGATTTCTTTCTAATACTCTCATGAAAATCTGGTAAGAGTATCGTATTCCATTTATTATTATGTTTTTTTCAATACAATTAGTAGTCATACACTGGAATTTGGGGAAACCAAGGGGTTTTGATGTTGGTTCCATTGTATTAGAGATTTTAAAACTATTATTTTGGAATTTAATTTAAACACTAAAGCTTGGTTATTTTTACATAATCTGAAAACTCATGCAAATAAATTATGTATATCCATCTCCAATTCACATTATAAAAAAAACTAAACTTTTTTTATTTAATATATGAAACTATATATAAGAATGAAAACTGATAATTTAATTTCAAAACTTTATAAAATATTTATTGAATACAAAACAAATTTAAATCTAAAATGTATCTCAGCTTACTTCTCATAGTAAATTTCAATTGTTATCATCTATTAGGCACAGTTCTTGGTCTCAGTTCTGCCGTATTTTAACTGGAAATTTCTGCACAAACTTTTTTAGCCCCAAATAGAGTTTTCAAAATAAATGGAAACAGTACCATGTTAACAAGAATGTAAAGCTGATTGGATTAATATATTTTATGAATGTTCCTCCTTGCCTTTATTTTGGGCTAAGATACAATAATTTCTACAAGCTTTATTTTCTGATAATTTTTCTTAATGAAAGTTTATAATATCATTTAATATAAATAACAAAAATGATTTGATGAATGTTAACTATAATCTTTTTAGTCCATCCTGGTGGTAGCTAGGAAAAGCTTTACAAAGAAATGAAAATATCTACTCCTCCATTATTTTTAAACTTTCTTTTGTTCTTAAAGGAAACAGCACTCAGGGGAAACTAAAGTCAAAGAAGTAAGAATTCATCCTAATTTATTCATAAACAATCCTTAGATTAAAGTGATTTCTCTTATTCATTTGTACTTGAAGAATCCTGTTAGTAATGACTGAAATTGATAATGAAAAATAGAAAAATGTTGCAGCTTTACTTTCAAGTTTTCATGCCTTTGTAAATATTGTACATAGTTAATTTTGTTTTGTGTTTCATAAGAATTCATCACATTATTTATAATTCTATTATATTGTATTTGATATTATATTACTTATTTATGGTTTATTATACTAACTCTAGTGCTATCCTGGAGTTAGTATATATAGTTAGGGAAGTGTGTGGGGTGGGCTTAACCCCCCACCTACTTAGCTTGTATATTTGTGCATCTCATTTCACTGAAAGCTAACAATATAAAAACAAAATTAGGTAGGGGCTATGCCCCCACACCCACCCTAACTATATATACTAACTCCAGGATCACACTACAGTGGGGAAGGGCATATATGTTTTATTTGCCCAACAGTACTTGCATTCAGTGAAATGTGATTCACTGAAATGAGTTTTTAGTGATTTGAGCTTTCAGCGATTTGGTGTGAGTGTTTTAAAATTCTGTGAAGTGAGTTTTCAGTGAATCAAAGTAGACCCCTTAAAACATATATGGATTTTCACACAGTTTCTTTATCCACTGTTACTCTAAACTATCAAGATATTTGAATACACTAAATATCCATCTCAAAATAACAGCCAAATTCCCTGATTGTATGCATTTCTATGGAAGATCTTCAGCCCTAACAAAAAGAGAAAAGGTTCTGCCTGGCCAGACACACTGTCACTCTCATAGAAATGAAGCACATACCTCCAAACCTGCACACATTGAAATCAGGTACAAAGGCCCTTGAAAAGCTAGTGCATATAGCCAAATATCTGGACTGCTAATTAGCATAATATTTAACTAGCAAATAGCACATAACTCTTCCCACTTCCAATAGGAATGTGGGATAACTCAGTCACATGTTTAAAAACACAGAGTGACAACAATGATGGAGAAATATAAGAACATTTTCAAACAGATTGTGTAAAATCAGTAGAATTTATTGAACTGTATTTCAAAACTTTGTCATATAAAAGCATGTATTTTGCTTCTGAAAAAGGGAGGAAAAAGATGTGTGACCTCTTTCTTCAAATTATATTTTAAACAAAAAACATTTTTTGAATTGTCACTTATAATATAGGCAATCATACATTTATATAAATGAAAATAAACCATATTGACATATTTTCAGTTAACTGATTTGTACCATTAGTAATGTTAGTCATGTAGTGTTGTTTTCTGAGTACTAGACAGCTTCAAAAGTCATGTGTGATGAAGGGGATTCAAAATATTTCTGAAGGGGTAAATCAAGCTCAAACTAGATGTATCATATGTAGGGATAAATCAGGCCTGAAAATAGAAATGTTCACCCAAAACAGGCACAATTGAGAGGTCAAGATGTAAAAAAGAAACTGTTGTTTTGAAAACGTAAGTTTTTAATATTACCCATAATACCTTGCAGTTCTACGTAAGTAACTTTCCAATACCTACCATGACATCATTATTATAGGTGTGGCTACTGAAAATAACTGAGTAAATGATGAAACTAAAAATAGAACATACATTACTTTTCTTTTTTTGCAAAACCATTTGCAACTTTACAAATATGCTTCAGAACTTGACTAATATAATTTAAGTGGGTCTACAGTATAATCATGAAAGCTGTCTTTCACGAATACATGTTCATCGACACATAAACATCGAAGACCGAGAACAGCAAAGTACCAAAAGAGCAAAATGGAGAACGTCGAATGCATTCCCAGAAGTAACAGTGCCATACAAGTAAGGTAACCCTAACTGTACAAACCTTACCTAAAACACTTTTTCAAACATTTTTGCAGGGGGGGGCTGCACCCCACACCCCCCTACTTATATATACCAACTCTGAGACCACACTACAATGGGGAAAATTATTCATTTCCCCATCCCCATGATCACCCTGCTGGCCAAGGAAATCCATTTGGCTTTCTCCATTTTGCTCTTTTGGTATTTTGCTTTTCTCATTCTTCAACATTTATGTGTCGATGAACATGTATTTGCGAAAGATAGCTTTCATGATTCTGATATGGACCCAATGTAAGTAATATGAAGACTATGTTTTTGGATGTAATTTACCTCAGAAACTGCCAATGTCTTTATTAACTCGACCCGAAGTAAGTGGAAACATTCTTTCTTGGACTAATTCATTACATACTAAAATAGGTTACTTTAATACAGGAGTGCATTCACTTTCATCCCTAAAAGAAAAAAAATTAAATAAGACTTTAATTTCTTCTCAATGAGATGAGTTTAAAACATAGCTAACAAACAAGGAAGTCTGGAACATGATTTAGATGAGTTAGCAAACAAATATGAATAGTTATCTATCGATCACACACATCTCTAAAATGTGTTTTTCATAATGATCAGGAGCGACTTTTCAAAATGCAAATGAGAACATGCCAATTTAATCTTCACTTAATTGGTATCTCTGAACATTTAAATAACACTTTACTTTCTACAAATTTGCAAGCATTTTTTTAAAGTTTGGGTGATTTGAATAAACAAAATTATTTTGCAACTATTAGACCAGATGTAACTCACAAAAGTAGCCCCTCAAATCACAGTAGTAATAGAGTACTACTTACCAAAATTTTATTTCTCTGTGAGAGAAACTCAATTTATTTTACTGCCTTAAAATACAGAAATTTTATGTTTAATCAATTCCTAGTTAATATCTTTAAAGACTATCCTGTGGAAAACATTAAGAAAATAAGAGCTTTTTCAAGTTTAAAGAAACAACTTGGAAAAAACGCTTGTCAACAAAGTTAATTTTCCAGAGACTTTAATACTTAGTTATAACAGTTTATCACTTTTTTGCAACACCTAAAGATGCCCAGAAAGAACTTGACATGTTTAATATTTTGTCTTGATCTCCATAGAAGATGGGAATGATCAGTGAGCAAATGCCACATGGACTATGTTTTTTTGGAGGTAGAAGATGGTTCCACCTTCACTTTTGGATTTCATGAATATTTCCAACAAATATGTCATATATGAAGATAATTTCATTGAATATTATGGGCATTAACTACCAATCTAAATTAAAAAATGCTTCTTCATTGTAAAGGTGATTTGATTTGTTTACAGGAAATACATCTTGTTCCTTCTAAACAAAGTTTGTTACATGAAGAAAAACCCTTTAAGAAAGTTTGCCAATATCAAAAGCATTCATCTCTTGTTTTAATTTCATAAACCATGGTTTAAGGAAGCAATGCCAGCTTGAATCTTTTTTTCTCATTTTTGATAAGAATGTAAAGTGATCTTTGACATAGATCTTACATAAAACATTGGAACAATTGCCCATTTTACTAATTCATATGTCAATAATCGAGAGCAGTCATTCCTGTACAACTAGTTTTCTCTTTAATCAGTTCTTACTAATTCATGGGAAAACAATGCTGAATGTGTAGCTATTATATTTATGTCTGAAGATTATGATGTTTTAAACTTCTTTCACGATGAGAATATAGAAGTTTGTTTATTAACATTAAGTTTTGATATTTTTATTTTCCTCTTGGTTCAATTTATACTTATTTTATCCAGAAAAAAATACTTCTGCCAATACCTGATAATGTTTTGCAACAACTTGGAGAAAAACACCTATTTCTTGTTGATGACTTAGACTTCTCATGTAAACCTAAAAATTTAAAAATTAAGCTTTTTCATTATTGCCAACCCTCATTTTACTTGCTCTTAACTATATCAAAAAAGTAATGGAGAAACACATGTGAATAAGCCCATTGATAATTAATAAACAGTCTATAGAATAATGGCATAGTCTGATGATCTGTCATTAATATTAGCTAATTTAATACCCTTGTTATATAATGTTATAAACTTTTCAGTATATAAAAAATTCACACAAGATATAATATCAACGTTAATAAACCAAAATTGCTATTTCTACCAACCCCTTTTATTGTCTGTTGCCCAATATCAGTAGTTTAATAATTAAACTTTTTAGGCTGGATTTACTCAAATAACAATTATCATACAACAAAAGCTACATAAAAAAAAATGGGAATCTTTGCTAAGAAATGGGAAAACCATAAGTTCTCATTTGCCAGTAGGATTAATCTTTTTGTTTTAATTTTGTTTTCGAATGAACTTTCTTTGTTTGAGAACTGAATTTTCCTTTCTTGTAAAGATCACTACAACAAAATAATTTGTCTAAAATTATTTTAGTGAGGGTGGAATCCATGGAATTCCATGGGAAAGAGAGAGAGAGTAATTTTACCTAAATCAATTTACAATTATAGTATAAAAAATATCCTGAACATTCTGCTTTTCTCAAGATGCTAATAAATCTAATAAGATGGATGAGTACTTCATTACATATAAATTTAAATTTATTAAAGCAGTTTGGTGACTTTGATCATCTACATATTTGGTATATTGATGCTGAGGAAAACTACTGACTTTCATTTACAAATTATTTATATCTTATTAACAAATTTTCTAGTTTCATTTTTCTGATAAATTTTCCTAGGTATTCTATGACATGGTCTTCCTGGTTATCTAGTAGACTAGGAAAGCTATCCATTGACAATATGCACTTTTCACAAGATCAGTTCCTTTCTCCTATCCATTCCCCTTTTAATTTAGATAAATTCATTTCAATTACAAATTTCTCAAATCCTTTTAAACTAAACATTATAAAAAAAGAATTAACAAGCATATTTCCTATTTTTCACATATTCAGCAAGAATGCTCACACATTTTTAGGAGAAAAAGCAATACCTAAGCTATTAAAATTAAAAAGAAATTATTATAATGTAACTGTTATGAAAGTTTTTTTCTGAATGGAGAAAATAACTGACTGTTTTATTCACTTCATTAGTTTTGTAAACTCTGAAAAGCATATATTTTCATTTGTACTTTTCAAAACTAAACAATCCAGCAAAATAGTTTAATAGAATGCCTTCCATTATGGGATGGAAATATTCATGGAATTATGCTGCATAGCTGAACCACTAGGAACTTAGTATCATGTGTGATGCTCCTCTCCTAGAATTTACCCTGTGAGTTAACTAAAAAATTAATAGATACAAAAATCCCTTGCATACCTGTTATTTGTTTTATGTGAGTGTGTATGTGTGTGTGTTTAAACTATTTTTTTATTTATAGAAAAACAAAGTGATACAGCTTGTAAGTCAAGTAACCAAAAAACTGATTTATGTGGTATGGAACCAACATTTTGATCTTGTAACAGATTTTGCTTTAAGAAAGTTGTGATTATCCCATAATCAGATTATGTTTATGAAGACAATTACAGTTATGAGCTTTCCCCCTGAAGGTGTACAGGGTGGGAAAGGGAGGTTGAAAAGACAATATTATATGAAAATTAATTAAGTCATCTCCTAGTTTAATAATGTACAATCATGCTCAATCTAGTTAAACTTTTTGTGTGGAAATTAATAAAATATTGGAACAGAGGTATACCGAAAGACAACAACAACAACAACATTGGAAGAGAGGTATGTCAGCTTCTCTGATATTATTGCAATGAAACTCCACATAAATGCAGAAGTTCCCTATGTCTCTTTTTTCTGAGAATGGGCTTGGTGGACAAAAAGCAAATTCCACATGCATGATGAATGCCCCTTTATTGCCCTTGGTCATTGCACTATGAGCCAGCAATCTATTGGCATGCTAGAACCATTTGATCCTTTCAACTCAGAAGCATCTGCTTTATTAGCAACATTATTTTTTTCTTGTAAATACCTTGCTTCCTCCCAGACTGATACCAAAAGCTTAGCTTTATCCTGTACTATCACTTGCAGCTTTACTAGATATACTGGGGCTGCCTAGATCTTATTCCTGAATTCTTGATCTTTAATAGCATTAAAAGAGGCAAAAACAATTGTCTATTTTCCAGAGTTTGTCACAAAGTCATTATCAAAATTATTTTCAAATGACTGACTTGGAGCTGCCAGTTTAGAGGAAACTGTTACCATGCAGCTTGAGAACAATTTTGTCCTAATAACCGAGCAGTCATCATACAATAATCCTGGGCTTAGTGTTTGTTGAATTTGGTGTTGACTGCAGGGATCAGAGAGCTCTGTCAAAATGGATTAATTAAGCTCACTGACAGCATACTATCCTGCTGTAAGTTCTGAGCATGTAACAATTTCACAAGTTCTCATATTTTATATTAAGAAACCGGATGAAAATGAACTTTGAGAAACTGGCTTCCTTCCTTTAATGAGCAGAGACCAGGGGAAACAAATTAAGAAAATGGCACAGTATTATAATTGTGAATTAATAGTTTTAATGAACAGATGACAGTGTAGTTCTGAAGTGCACGCGTGTGTGTGTGTGTGTGTGTGTGTGTGTGTGTGTGTGTGTGTGTGTGTGTGTGTGTGTGTGTGTGTGTGTGTGTGCCCATGATGGTGTAGCCCTGGAAGCAGTTTTCATTGTAAATGCACCATGCAGTTGCTTTTCAGTGAACCACTGATCTATCAATGTCTGTAGGGTGACTATCAGTAAGGAATTTACATTGCTTGAGTCTTGCTGAAGAAACTTTTTGAAGTATTTTAGGTGCCATGAATCTTATTTCATGCTGAAGTATTCCATGAAATCTGGATAGGTACTGAAACTGACAGGATCCGTGATTCAGCAGTCAGTCCGAAAACTTACATCACGGTAATGTCTTTAATATTTTGGATACCACTGAGTACACATTATATTATGTATGTTACATGCTTATAGACAAGTTGAAATTATGAAATCCATATGACAACAAACAAGAAGAGCATGTGTGCTTTGCATTCTACAAAGAATTATGAAGTTAGTATCAGCAATGTAGTATAATACATTTTAGATAGTTGATAGCACTTCCATATAAGGAGTTGTATTGCTCTCTAAAGTCATGAAAAAAATAAATTCAACAACAAATAATGTCAGCTTTCACAAAAGTACAATAGATGCATTTGTGCATGAAAGACAACCCACTCAATACCCTCACATAGTAGGCTGTGCTCCCACAACCCTTCAAGTCCAAATGCAATAGCTCACAGTTTACACGACCTTGGAGTAAAGGACACTTCCTTATCACACAGTGTTGTGATCTTTCCATGAACATTAACTATCTTTCATCTTAAATGACAGTCAAATAGAATTAACTATTGCCATGTTGACATAAATGAGTGAAAGTAAGCCCATATATCCCTACTTTTGTGCATTGTAGAAACATTTTCATACAGGTAGAATTGTTTCTGACAAGGTTGTATGCAATTGCTGTCTGCACAGTATATATACGTTGTATTCTAGTGTTATGTTTATATAGTGTATTCAGACTGTAAAATATGTGAAATGCTTACCTTTCTTAGATCATTGCATTATGATTTTTCCAACACTCCATTTAACTGCCTCACCATCTGAGCCCACTAAATCTGCCACTGCTGCTCCTTGCTATCTGATCTACCTTTTACATAGTCTGATGCATTTCTCTGAATTGATTTTAAGCATTTGTTTTTTTTGTAATAAATGTGTTACGCTGTGTATCTCCTGAAGGGATTGACAACATTTCCTAAACAGATGTGTGGTAGATGTAATGCTACAGTTTAAATGTTTGCAGCAGATCAAGCTATAAAGGTACCCATGATTTTTTGTCATAGGCCGCATCACAAAAATGCAGACTTTTGTGGCAGAGTGATATATTTCAGATGTAGCAGTGTGCTTAAATATATTGACGACTGTCTTCTCATCACTGAATACCTTCCTTTCACTCTTCATCTTTACCAAATATTGCAGAGTGGTTTTGCGGTTCTACGTTTGAGATAATATTGCTGATTTTTGATGGTTTATCGGTGGTTCAGTAAAAGCTGCAGCAGTAATGGCGACATTTAATTCACATGCTGACTTTGGCTTCCCTACACATGCTCAAGGTGAAATTGTTCAAGCATCAGTAACAAATAATAAAATGGGAGCATGGCTGAAGGCTGAATGCTTTTCTCCATAGTTGTGGGATTTCTAATTGTGTGCTGACAATGATTCAATTCTTCCTTCTTCAAGTTGGTGCAGTCATGCAGCTGCTAAATATAAATTTGAAGAATGTGCCCCCCTCCCACCTCACACACACAGACACACACACACACACACACACACACACACACACACACACACACACACACACACACACACACATGCAAAAAAACAAAAAACAAAAAAAGAAAACTGGACTTTTTGCCCTTTTCGTTTTTGGGCACTTTTTTCATTTTTCTGGAATGTCAGTTTTTATAAAGTTGAAGTTTCATAGCAGAACCCCTAATTCCATTGTAATAAAAAGTGTCTTCATTTGATTGACTTAGTCATGCAATATATTTAGTTATTGCATTTGAAGGTAATTTTGGGAAGGCATTTCATAGGTTGTAAAAAAACTTTGAAGTAGTTAATATTCATATGTCAGCTCAGTACAAGCAGCAGTACTAGGTTTACCATTGCTTATTACAAATATATCTACAATGAATTTGGTCCAAAACAGCCAACGTAGCAACAGCCACATGGCTGTTATCATTTGACAGTACTCCAATGTATTCTCTTCAAGATTTGTCGCAAACTCCATTGTATATTGACTATGTTTTTTTAAATGTACTAGTAATTTTCTAATATCTGCATGGACAGTGCTATTATTTAAAACGGTGTGGTATTGTCAGTGCATCAAG
Organism: Protopterus annectens; assembly: GCF_019279795.1. Classification (NCBI taxonomy): domain Eukaryota; kingdom Metazoa; phylum Chordata; order Ceratodontiformes; family Protopteridae; genus Protopterus; species Protopterus annectens. The sequence goes on along the minus strand of NC_056745.1, from coordinate 1,449,456,461 downwards.
CCTTTGGTGTGTTGTATGCAGTTTTCTAATCAGCATAGGCAGCAGCTGCTGCATTTATGCCTGCAGCAATAACCTGTGTATTACAGCAGCATCTGAACCTGCAGCATTATTACTCCCTGCAGCAATAACCTGTGCATTACAGTAGCATCTGAACCTGCAGCATTATTACTCCCTGCAGCAATAACCTGTGAATTACAGCAGCATCTGAACCTGCAGCATTATTACTCCCTGTAGCAATAACCTGTGAATTACAGCAGCATCTGAACCTGCAGCATTATTACTCCCTGCAGCAATAACCTGTGCATTACAGCATCATCTGAACCTGCAGCATTATTACTCCCTGCAGCAATAACCTGTGCATTACAGCAGCATCTGAACCTGCAGCATTATTACTCCCTGCAGCAATAACCTGTGCATTACAGTAGCATCTGAACCTGCAGCATTATTACTCCCTGCAGCAATAACCTGTGCATTACAGCAGCATCTGAACCTGCAGCATTATTACTCCCTGTAGCAATAACCTGTGAATTACAGCAGCATCTGAACCCATAGCATTATTACTCCCTGCAGCAATAACCTGTGCATTACAGCATCATCTGAACCTGCAGCATTATTACTCCCTGCAGCAATAACCTGTGCATTACAGCAGCATCTGAACCTGCAGTATTATTACTCCCTGCAGCAATAACCTGTGCATTACAGCAGCATCTGAACCTGCAGCATTATTACTCCCTGTAGCAATAACCTGTGCATTACAGCAACACCTGAACCTGCAGCATTATTACTCCCTGCAGCAATAACCTGTGCATTACAGCAGCATCTGAACCTGCAGCATTATTACTCCCTGCAGCAATAACCTGTGCATTACAGCAACATTTCAACCTGCAGCATTATTACTCCCTGTACATTCTTGTAATGAGTTTACTTCGACTGAATGCCAGCTGAAGAATTGTGAAATGGGCAATCCTACATTTGTACTAACATCTACCTCATGGATGCCCTTGTCCTTAAGTTGTGGCATATGAATCTGTGATGTTATTATCCAACTCTATAGCTAAATATGACACACACAATGTCCCACAAACATTACATTTGTACACTGACCTCCTGCACCCCTTGTGAAGTACCTGCAATGCTCATACATTAGGCACCCCCAGTGCTTTTTAGGTTTAGGTTTCTTCTAGGTGCTCCAGTTTCCTCCCACATTCAAATGACATGTTGCAAGTATATTTGACACTCTAAATTAGCCCTAGGTGTGAATGCATGCATTCTGTGAAGGTTGGGTGCCAGGGTGGAAACTCGAACACCGTAAAAGCTCCACTGCCAGTCATTCTGTGGACTGATGATCCTCTCTGGTGACCCCTAATGAGAGCAGCTGAAACATGAGGAGGAAGATTTCATGATGTGCAGTATATGCTGGTCATAGCTGAGACTGTCATCTATTATAATGTCTACGAGTTTACTGTGAGTTACAGTTTCAATGACAGTATTATTTGCTGACTTTATGGTAAAAGATTGCCTTTGCTTTTGTCAACTTTTTGAGGTAAAAAGCATTAACAGATTTCTTGGGGTTGAGTAGGAGGTTTGATTCTTTGAGCCAGGTTTCTACAGAGCAGAAAAATTTGGGGGTAGAGTCTGGGATCGTATTTATTGTTGAGGCTGTACATATTCATTTTGAGTCATCTGCATACTGAGCTAAACTAGCATGGTGAGTGGAAATGTGGAGGTCATTAATAAATATATTAAGTAGGAAGAGACCCAGGATTTAGTCCTGAGGGACACCTGTAATAACTGATTGAAAGGATGAGTAGGTTTCTTCCTATTTAACAGCTTGTTGCCTTCCAGATAGGTAATTAAGAGACCATAACAAGGACTATTGTGAAAGTCCTACTGAGGAGAGTTAAACAAGCAGTTGCTGGTGTGAGACAGTATCAAATGCCTTTGGCAAGTCTAAGAACATGGTGGACACAAGCAGAACATTGTTTCTTTTTCAGTTTATTATATTGGCAAAATGTAGTAGAGCACTAGTGGTGCTGTGCTGGTGTCTAAAGCCATGTTGTGTTTCTGACAGCAGGTTATTTGAGGTTAGGTATTGCATCATCTACATATGGCTGCTGTCACACTGCCAGCCCAGCTATCTGGAATTTTGTAAATAATTCTATGTCATTTGTGAATATTGATATGATTTATACAGAACTGTACGTTATGTACTGAGCTTCAAGAATGTAACCACAGCATACCCTGCTGGAACATACACGATTAATGTGGAAAATGTAAGAATAGTTGAGGTTAAGTTATTTTATAGCTGGGCCATAAACAACGGATGTTATCTCTCAGTTTCAATGCAGAAGCAGACAAAATGTCTACAGCTAGAAGTTTTTTATTGTCTTGAAAGAAAAGTACTAGATTTAAAATGTAAAGTATTTTATTGTTTTACAACTTCCAAGATCTGCCAAACATCTGAAAGATATGCATTTTTAACACAGAGATGTGAAATTCTATTAAGTTTCTGTTTAGCCTGAGAACTGAATTCAGGTGACAAAGAGTGATGTCAGCCAAGCTAACCCAGCAGTAATATTTGATATTAATTTAAGAACTCTCTCAGAGAGAGAGAGAGAGAGAGAGACAGTGCATTTTGTATTTTATTTTGGACCTAGCAAGAGCATCCACTCATCATCATCATCATCATCATCATCTATACTTGCCTGTCTGTAGGTAAGATTCAGGGCATAGTACCTATCTAAGACATAGATAGGAATATAGTAAAGATTAGTTAATGTTTTCTGTATTTATTTGAAACTGTCCTGCAATGTTGTTTTAAAATATTTCCTGTGATTTTGAACTCTGAAGTTAGTGTGTTGATTGACTGAGTATTGTCTTGTTCTTTTATTATTTATTATTAAATATATTTAAACCTATCTTTGTGGCTGATATTTGTGAGACATATTTAATCTGTTAGAGTACTTGCATATGTAGTTGGTGACTGTACTGGTCACTCCTAAATAACCTTGCAAGTCTTGGCCAGACTACCATTTGAATTAATAGTAACATTACATACTAGGATTGGGCACCCTTTGTAAGGGCCTTATAGTAGCTGATAAGTGGGGGTTGGCGGCAGTGGAAACTACCTTATAGTCTGGGCAGAAGGGGGCATAGGTAGTAAACTTGTGCCAGCCTTCCCCAGGTGTGTGTGTGTGTGTGTGTGTGTGTGTGTGTGTGTGTGTGTGTGTGTGTGTGTGTGTGTTCGTATATAAATCAAATCTCAAAGTGTGTATGTGTCAGCTACTTAGGCATGGACACGAAGCACTGGTTGGACAGAGAGGGTGCTGGAGCTCTTTGCTTGGATCCTCAACTGATATCTTAACCTTATAGCTGTGCCAGTGGGGATTCTTATTGGGGATCTGGAGAAAGAGGGAGAAACCACCCCCAGACTGACTGTGATCTAAGTGTGCTCTTAAGGGGAATTGCACTTTACTGTGTGTGTACTTGTCATCCTCCCAATGCATATGTCCCCTAGCTGTTGCCAGTGGTGAGGATTGAGGCTTCTTGATTACTGACCAGTGCAGGGGCATCACAGGTGCATTTCTGTAATATTTTGGAGAAGGGGGAGAGAACTGCTATTAGTCTGTGGTTATTAAACTCTGTAAATGTGCCACCTTTGTGCAGTGGTATGAAGTAGGATTTTTCCAGTGATAGAGCATGCCTTTCTGTTATGGACCTATTAATTATTATGGACATATACTGTGGTGGTGGTGCTGCGGTAGCGCTGTCACCTCACAGTAAGACGTTGTCCCATTCGATTCTCAGCTAGAGCGTCTTCTGTCTAGAGACATCCGTGAATGGGCATACCTTCATTGAAGGTTGTGCATCAGGGCTGGCAACTCAGCATGTAAAAATCTACTGCCAATCATTAGCAGACTGGAGTTCCACTGTGGTGACCCCTAACCGGGAAAAAGCCGAAAGACACAACAGCAACAAGGAAGGCTAAGACTTCTGCAGCCATTTGGTAGGTAGTCTAGTGGTAGTTGGTCTACAGCTATGGAAGTAGTTTTCAGTTTAAGGAGCAATGTCATTATGAGTGAGGTGGGTATTGGACTAAAGTTAAGGAGCTGTGGCTGGTTTTGGTTGGACAGGGGTAGAGAGAAGGGTGCAGATGTGTTACTGTCTAAGAGAGATAATTGATTGTATAAAGTAGGAATTAAACTGTGTGGAAATAGAGTCTGTTGTATTGTCTGTCTTTGGAAAGGGAATGCTGGTCTTGCCAGTTTGGAGCCGTTTACTTAGCCATGACCAAAAATGTTTTGGGCTGTTTTAATATTTGTCTTGTAGGTTAGTATAGTATGTTTGCTTATCCTGTTTGACATGGAGTTTTGCAAGGTTTCTAAGATGTATAAATTGCTGGAAGGTATTTTGAGTTCTATCTTTATACAATTTTTCTAGGCTTCATCCTTTTTTTATTACAATTTTGTTCTTTCTTTTCTCAGCCATGGTGTGGGTTGAATTTTACTCTTTTATTATGTACTGGTGCTAGACTGTTTAAGGTATGTAAGAGTATCGATCACTCAGGAAATGCAGCAAACCACAACGAAGAAACAGCAAAAAGCGTGTAGACCAAAAATCCTCACCCTGGAGTGTTATAAAAACTTCAGCAAATGCAATGAATAAAATTCTTGTATTCCACTTCCTTAAGGTTGTAACAGGTGTATCAGCAATTCTGAAAGTCCTCACGACAAAATAATGAACAAAGTAGTAAAATAAAACTCTTTATTCCACAAAAACGGACTCCAACACAAGCGCTTTCACCCGTTTATAACGGGCTTTTTCAAGTGTAATTCATGTGTACCACAGCTATTCTATATATATGCTGGGTTAATGAGTTAATTAATTATATAATTGATTAATTAAATTAATCAACCATCCTTTCTTAATTTAAAAATATATGCATTTAAAAACTCTTTAGACATGTGCTTTTTGTCACAGTGGTAATAAATATTAACAAATAAAAATCGTTACATTACCGAAAGTAAATTTGAGCTGTTTAAAAATAAGTTATATTCGTACAAAAATACTCAGCTCGAAATTAACTATCTAAATGAATGTATTCAAGTGGAACGTGTGCCCAAAGGGCTAAGGTGTTACAGATATCCGAACAACGCTTGTGCAGGTTCGGTTCTGCACTCAAAACTAACAGAACTGTTTAATAGAACTGGTGTCGAAATATTAAAGCTCATGGTTGATGATTATGCATTTAAAGGAAATGTCATTTTAAATGAACTTAACACCTTGCATGACAACACTATCAAGGATGACAAATTTATTAGCTTTAAAAAGAAATATAATGACACATTTAAAGAGGTGGATGAACATTGTTTCAAGGTGTTGGATAGAAAAGCAAAGAAAATGGAAAGGGATTTGATTGAATATAGAGAAAACAGGGCCTACCCAGCACCAGGGTTTAAAAGAAATGTGAACTCAGAGGAAACAAACACTAGGTTTAACCAGGTGCCAAATGAGGGACAGGAGTATTCTGGCATGCCTAGAAGGAGTGAAAGATTAGCTCAAAAGGGAAACAACTACAACCAACAGGGTTTTCAGATACCCCAGGGCAGGTCACGGGTGAAATCCAACCAATTTCAACAAAATGCCTGGGGGAAAAGACGATAGTGTGTAACAAATCTTTTGAACATAATTACACTGCAAACTCACTAACAACGCATGAGGAAGGAACTTGTAACACTTGCTGTTTAATTGGTTTCAAAGTATATAATTACACGGACATTCAGGTTACCGAAGCATTCTTTGACCTTTTTACCAAGGGGCTGCAATTTGTTCCGCATAGGGCAAGTTATTTGCCAAAATTACTTATTGAATTAAAATTATTTATAAGAAACCTCAATTTAAGGGTCTTTTTTAAAAATCAACCTTTAGGAGAGCGTTCACTTTGTAGAAACAGCACTTTCAACCCTCCTACTCATCCTAAACTGCAGCTGTTTGAAGAAGTCATTGAAAAAAGTTTCAGGGACTATTTTAGAGATAGAAACAAAAACAGCAGGTATTCCACTAACTTTCCGTCGAGTTTGCAGGTTATTGTAGACAAAATTAAGGATCACAACATCAGGGTAATGAAGCCTGATAAAGGGGGTGGCATTGTTTTGATGAAACAGTTAGAATATGATGATTGTATGTGGAACATATTACAAGATACGAAAACATATCAGGCTATTTCTTTAAATGAACTTAATATTGCACTTGTGCAAATCAAGGATTACCTGTATGATTTGTTAATGCAAGGGTTCATTGATGAAAAAACATACAACTTTTTAACTGTTTCCAATCCCAAAACTCCAACTTTATTTGGCATCCCCAAAGTCCATAAGGGGCTTAACCCATTAAAATTTCGTCCAATAGTCTCTGGAGCAGGTGGAATTACAGAACCACTTAGTAAATTTGTTGACTTTCAACTTAAAAACTATGTAGCAAAACTAAAACATCTTTGCAAGGACTCCTGGGAATTTTTAAGTAGTTTGGATCAAAATATGGACAATTCCAGGTTATATATGGTCACCATAGACATTGTTGACCTATTCCCCAGTATCCTTCACGAACAGGGTTTAGATTGGTTTGGGGAGGCAATTGGTAAGGAATCTGGCCTTAGCAACTGTATGATTAACACCATATTGGAATTTATGAGAATAATTTTAAATAATAACTTTATATTCTTTAATGGGGAGTTCTTCAAGCAAATTAGTGGGGTGGCCATGGGGGCCCCATGTGCCACCTCGTATGCGAACATAGTTTTGAGTAAATGGGAAACAGAATTTATTCATTCAACCCAATGGAGCAAACATATTAGCTTCTACAGGAGATTCTTGGATGACATTTGCATGTTTTGGGTGGGCTCTGAAAGTGACTTTCAGGACTTTATAAAATACTTAACTCAAACTACCAGTTTTTTACGTTTTACTTACGAAATTAATCGAAGTAGTTTGCATTATTTGGACATCAAATTAACTAAAAAAACTGACAACGTTGGCTTTGTTTCTCAAATATACAGAAAAAAGACACACAGTAATTCCTTCTTGCATTTTAGTAGTGGGCACCCTTTACATGTCAAAAGGGGTATTATTAAGGGACAACTGGTGCGTGCATCCAGAATTTGTAGCACACAGGATTTATTTTTAGAAGAGACAGAATTTCTTAGAAGCTCCTTTTTAGACAGAGGATATCCTGAAGAACTGTTTCAGGACATTCTTGGTGAAGTTATAAGAAAAAGGGATGCACATTTTCCACCGCTCTTAGGGGTTAAATGCATTATTCCTACGAGGCAGAACAAGGCGGAAGACAACTTTGGCAGTAATTTCACATATACTTACTCACAGGATGCACTTTTTATTGAAAGTACAGCAAGTAATTTTTGGCCTATTGTTCATATGCAAGATGAATTTGAAAATATGTTTTCTAACAAAATTTCGTTCATTAGAAAAAGAGGTATTAATTTGAAGGGCATCTTTGAAACCAAAATTAGCTTTAACAAAAACTTGCATATTAACATGGTACCCAAACAAAGGGGTACTTATGCATGTGGCATGTGCAATCAATGCAAGTATATTGCAAATATTGAGAAAATTACTATTCCCTCTAGACGTACTACTATAACATCTAAAGAACATTTCTCCTGTTATTCAACTAAAGTAGTGTATGTGGGAGTTTGTCAGACTTGTTTATCATTTTATATTGGCAAAACAGAACGGGAACTTAGACGTAGGATATACGAGCACATGAATGATATTAAAACAAAAAAGGAGACTAGTGCTTTTGTTAAGCACTCAGAACAATGTGCCAATGTATCTATTCGTTTTTTTGTAGTGGACAGGGTAGTTCACGACAAGAGAGGTGGTGATTGGAAGAACGCTCTAAATATTAAAGAGTTAATTTGGCAGTTGAGGCTTGACGCTACAAGAAGCCCTGGTTTAAATGATGGAATTAGTTTGGCTTGTATTTTGAAGGATAGGCATAGTAAATTATAAGTTATGTATCAACTGAATTTTCATGTACTCCTACACACAAATATTTTCACATTTTGTGCATTTTTTGCATGTTTTGCACCACGGTATGCAAGTATGTATGTTGTGATTTTTCAAATTACAATGCTTATTTGCAAAGAAATTCATTATAAAATGAATTTTATAACTTGTTTTTAATATTCGTGTGCTTTAACGATTTACACAGGGTAAACATCAGACAATGTAATTATTTTTATTTTTATTTTTATTTAGTGTAATATTAATCATGCTTCACACCACAGTAGGAAGCAAAATTAAAGTAGTTATTTAGTAAGTGTTATGCACAACTGTAAACACAATTACTTTTTGTTTAAAAGCTAGTGTTTACATGAAAGAAATATTTGATGCAGTTGTCACACTCAAACATCAAAAAGGAAGTAACACTATTAAGTTTTTTGGTTGGATACTATTAAGGATAACAGAATGTAATGTAACGATTTTTATTTGTTAATATTTATTACCACTGTGATAAAAAGCACATGTTCAAAGAGTTTTTAAATGTATATATATTTTTAAATCAAGAAAGGACGGTTGATTAATTTAATTAATCAATCACACAACTAATCAACTCATTAACCCAGCATATATAAAGAATAGCTGTGGTACACATGAATTACACTTGAAAAAGCCCGTTATAAACGGGTGAAAGCGCTTGTGTTGGAGTTCGTTTTTGTGGAATAAAGAGTTTCATTTTACTACTTTGTTCATTATTTTGTCGTGAGGACTTTCAGTATTGCTGATACACCTGTTACAACCTCAAGGAAGTGGAATACAAGAATTTTATTTATTGCATTTGCTGAAGTTTATCACAACACTCCAGTATGTAAGAGTATGTTATTGAAGTGTTCTACAGCAGTATCTAGTGGAATTGTTCTAAGAACATTCCAGTTATATTGTTTTAGTGTTTTGTTGAAAATATATTTGCTGAAATAGGTTGTATTTCATATTTGATTAAAGATAAAACGTTTATCTAGGTTATGGTGGTTCTAATGGGTGCCCTTCAGAAACCTGAACACTCATTTACCCGACTTCCAAAACACTGAGATGAAAAGGCTGACAAACGTACAACACTGACATCCTAGAGCACTGACTTTCCACTCCAGGTAAGTAAGCACTTGGCCATCCTGTTGAACTTTGCCCCTTACCCCCATGTTAGTGCGATCTCGGAGTTGGTATATTTAGTTATGGGGAGTATGGGGGGCACAACCCCCCATATGGGTGGGTTTGCTTTCCTTTGGTTTTACTTTTTTGTCAGGATGACCAAGCGGTTACCTACCTGGAGTGGAAGGTTGGTGTTCTGAGACATCAGTGTTGTGCGGTAATTGGCCTTATTGTCTCGGCATTTTTGGAAGTTGGGGAAGTGACTTTTCAGGTTTCTGAAGTAGACCAGCTCTAATGGCATATGCTGGTATGTGGTCACTTATGCTATCTAAGAGGCAGGCTACTTTTGTCAGTTTGTCTGCTTTGTTTGTAAGAATCCAATCAAATGTTGAGTGTCTCCCAGAAGGTTTATTGATTCTACTAGGTGTGGTTATAAATTGCCTGAAGTTGTACAAGTTCATAGATTCAGTGGGGGTAGTGGAATATATGAGTTGTCAGTCTATATTTAAGTCTCCAAGTATTATAGTTTTATGGTTAATTTGCTGTGATATCCAATACAAGATGCTTCAGCAGTATCAGCATTATTCCCTGGTGGTAAAAATTGCTGTTAAACATATAGTTTTACTATTGTTGATTTTCAAGAGTGTTATTAAAAGTCCAGCATTGTTAAATTTGGCAATTTCCTCTGGAAATAAGGTTTGATGGTTTGAGAATTTTGATAGATGATTGCTACACCACTAGCGTTGTCGCCTCACAGTAAGACGCTGTCCGGTTCGATTCTCAGCTAGAGCGTCTTCTGCGTGGAGACATACGTGAATGGGCGTACCTTCATTGAAGGTTGTGCATCACGGCTGATAACTCGGCACATAAAAATCAACTACCAATCATTAGCGGACCGGAGTTCTGCTGTGGCGACCCTTAAACAAGGAAAAGCAGAAAGACACAACAACAACATTGCTACACCACCTGCGTGCTTGTTTTGTCTGTCATGCATGAGTATATTGTAGTGGCGTTGGGGGGGGGTCTCATTATCCTTTATTTCTTTTTTAACCAGGTGTCAGTAGGTATGATTACATCAGGAGTGTGGATGTGGCAAGATATGAATGTATGTCATGGATTTTATTGCACATACTTCTTAGGATCATATTTAGTAAGGTGAGTTTGGGTTCTATTTTTTTGTTGAGATGTATTAGGTGACTGATTTATTGTAAGGATGGAAGTGATGGTTTTATGAACAGTGTGATCTAGGTTGGGTAAATATCTCCGCTAATTTTTTGAATTGATATATTACAGAGGGAAGAGTGTGACCAGTTACATTTTGGTCTTTGTTTTTGGTATTTGATTATAAATGTGGATACTTAGTTTGTACTTTGTACTTTTCTGCTTTTTTCCTATGTTTTAGCCAAAAAAGATATTTCATTGCATTTTTAGTTTGTTATGGGACCTTAGTCTTGTGTTTTAATTTGCAGATTTGCAGTTGCAGGAAGACTGTGTAGCTACATTATTCTGAACCTATATTTCTACAAGCAGAACTACTTGTAAAAGATATCCATTTGTATTGTAAGCCCTGCTGGGCCATAGTCTTGTAGTTTAATTCACAGTTGCGTCAGTGTTGTGCACTACTGCCAGATTTGTGCCTTAGTCATTTATTACTGCATTTTTCCATAAGAAGTGTTACTGGTAAATGTCTGTACAGTCTGGTAGCTTAAACTGTAGTAGAAGTTCAATTGTGACAGAATTTTCTCTGCTCCAGTTTGTGATTTAGTGCTTTTATAGTCTATCATGTCATTGCATAAAGTTGCATTCTGTATCTGCCCCATCCCCTGCTAACACACGAATATAAATTTTCTGAAAGAGCTCCAGGATTGGCTTTGTTTGACTGGATGCCTCTCTAGCTAGAATGCTTGTTCCTTGAAATGGTTTCCTAGCCCTCCCACCATTTTGCTGTGGTAGTCATCTAAGGTTGTGTCTGTGGCCTATTCCCCTTATGGTAATCTGATTTCCAAAGTGCCTCTCTCCCCTCTTTCATTGTTATTCTCTGTTGTATAAGCTATTTCTCAACATTCCCACTCATTATGTTCCATAGATCCATGATGCTGAGTGCCCACTCAGCAAGTCAATATCGACCTTGAGTAAACCTCCTTTATTACATGTTATATCATGCTCATTTGGTTAGAGCTCAGCAAAGTTTGGAGTTGTAGCCTGTGTTTTAGAAGTATTTTATTTGTATCCAGTGCCACCCAGGCAAAGGTAAGTACATTCAATTGCTAAATTGTACTTATTCAAGTTATTTTGGGTGATTGCTACTGTTTCCTGTTTTTATGTGTGAATTTCACTGTATTTTTTTATTAAAACAATTGCTCTTCCTCTCATTTATAATACTGTAAGACTGTCTTGAAATCGCCTTAAGCAAGTGATTTCCAGCTAGCCGTTTAATTGGTTTGTGGTAGCATTGCACTTGTGGTTCTCTTTTATTGTGTTTTTACATTAGGAGGACTGGGTTAATTCATCTTGTGGCAGAAGGTGTTTGTCTGGTCTATATGAGTTGGGAAATACACAAAAAGACTCATGGTGTAGTCAGTTTATTGACCAGAGGACTCATTAGTTAATCTTTTTTTGTGTGTGCTGATATACATTTTGCTCATTTGCATGGGTTAGCAGTGCCCTGGACAGTAACAAACATCTAGAAAGTAAATTTTTCTTGTAGAATGGTCCATAAAACTATAACCTGCAAAGCAGCAATATAAAGCCAATTCATTGACAAGCTTAGAGCAGTGTATTGGACAACAAGTGGCAATATCTAAAGATTTAGTAGAATTCAGTGTTGCATAAATATTAAAGTTAGTAGAAGTTAGTAGTTTTTATCATGATCTGCCCCAATAAAGCACCCTTATTAGACTGCACCAACAAAGCATCCTTAATAGTCTTCTAACTCCAGTACACCAGCCCTTTTAGTGCACCAGTCAAAGACTGGACAACATGGATGTGCAATTTCCTAACTTCTCTATAGCCATCTTGGTGGGTATGGTCATCTTGAGACAATGTAGCAATATTTACTAACAGGCACTTAATCCATAAAGAAGCAGACACAGTATGTGAGAAGTGTACGTAAACAATGACACCGGAGGCTACACTCTCGCATAGAAGTATACATTAGATTGTCAAAACTGCCCACACAACACCCACCTCACACAGCACACAACACACAAATAGACTAATGCATGCCGAGGTAGTTAAAAGCAAACTTCCTAAACAACAAAGATGGCCTAGACCACCTGTTGTCAAAGCTATGCCTCAGTAAGCCCAAAGGCACTCTGAAAAAAACAACTCCTAACAACAAACATACTGTCACTCTCAGTGTAGCCCCAAACATTAAGACCTTAAGGCAAGCAAACATACTTTGCAAGAGTCTTGTCATAGCGGACTCCATTGTAAGATATGCTGATGCCCCTCTAACCAGCCTGAACAAGGAGAAGAAAACTTGTCAGTTGCTTATCTTGAGCCAGGATCCACAAAAGCACACAGAATCTCAAGTCATTACACCACAGGTACAAGTATTATGCCATTGTAATCCATGTAAGTATAAACAACCTGAGATGCACCTCCCTGGACTCTATGAAGAGAGACATTATGGAGATTTCAGATGATGTGTCTCAGGCTGGTATGAGCCTAGCAATGAGCAGCATATTACCATGACTGAGAATGATACAATGAAGCAATGATACAATGATACAGTTTATCACTGAGGATAATGTCACAATGCATTGAGCAGCATATTACCATCACCAAGAATGATCCCACAATATGAACAAAAAAGTATTGATTTCAACAACTACCTGTCTTTCTGGTGTCATGTTAAGGGAATCCAATAGTTGTCAACTTGGAATGACATGGATAACAGACCACACTGCTTTGTCAGGGATGGTCTGCACCTTTCCCTCTAGGCTTTTGAATATTAGCTAAATCTTTATCCACCTCCATATTGCCTTTTTTAGGCAATGCCAAATTGACAACTCTACCAACATAACAAAATCAACTCAACTAAACATCAAGGTGTTACTGCTCAGTGCCAGGAGCCTTAATAAAAAAAAAAATACATTCCCTCCAAGCCCTCTTCACACCCAAGAACATAGATATCTATGCAGCTATTCATACATGATAGTGCCTTCCACACTTTTAGACTGGTAGCTGTGCAGAATGGCTAAATGTGGGTGTCTCAATATACATCAATAACAAGCATACCACTAGGGTGGTCAAACGGGATGATGTGTTGGAGTTCTTAAGTGCAAATTACCAAAGACAAAATCCCATACCATATCTTGGCCAGCCATGGGTCACCCTCCATGCCCCTAGAAGTTCTCAATGCATACTTGGACCTGCTAAAGACATTTAACATCCAACCTAACACTTTACTCATGAGATACTTTAATTTCTTCTCCATAGACAGGAAATCCTACATATCCTCAAATTTACAGGCACAGATATTTCTGGACTCCATAAATATAACCCCCCTTGACCAAAGAGTGAGTAAACCCACTAGAGTTTCCAACATGCTGGACCTCATGCTCAAAAATATGGGAGAATGCTGCACCTTCCCCCAGTGTCTCAATTTCCCTGGTAAGGTCCGACAATAAAGCTGTCTCCTTTGAAATTAAAGTAAACCCTGTAATCCCATTAAAACCAGTAACAGTTAAAAACTATTCTAAAGCAAATTACCTTTTATTAAGTCACGGTTTGTCAAAATTCAGTGCAAACCTAGAAAACATAGCAGCCTATGCTGAATTGCTCCCAGAAACTCTGTACAACCATGTGTCTGGGGTGTCCACCCATTTTGTTTAGTTTACTTGTTCTATCTACCAACATAACAAAATCAACTCATTGCAAAAACTGTGGTTTTTGGTAGAGATGTGTTTTCAAGAGTGGTAATTTAGTTTTTTCTCTTTTTAATTTAGTAGCAGTTGTGAATCATTTAGCCATGTTTCAATTAATAAGAAACATGTAAGGTCTTGGAATTTAGGGAAAGATATCGATGAACATATTAAAGTATTTAACTGGGCAGCGTTTTTTCTAACAGTATGTAGGTCATCGATAAATATGCTGAAAAGTATGGGGCCAAGTATAGGTCCTTGTAGAAATCATATTTCTATTTCACTTCTTGTGCTCTGTTTGAGAGGTAATTATGCAACCACTGCAGTGAAGAGTTGGTGACCCCAAGGATAAGTGTTTGTGTAAAAGCTTCTGGAGGGACACACTGTTAAAAGCATTTGATACATCTAGAAAGATGGTAGAGGCTAAGTTTCTGGGATTTCTGTGGGTGTTGACAGTATTAACAAAATTCAATAAAGCAGTAGTTGTGATTTGATGAGGGCAGTAGCCATGTTGGATTGAAGACAAATAGTTTCTAAGCTGATCATGAATACATTTTTATAATATTGTTAATAGGGGAGATAAAATGGCACTTGGCCTATTGTTTGAAAGATCTGTATTGATTCGACAAAGTGGAATACTGACTGGTTTTCATAATGGGGGGGCTTTATTTTCAGATATGGACTGATTTATCCAAATTGAAACTGCATATGTAATAGTGTCAGCTGCTGTTTAAGATGTTCATCAGATAGATTTTCAGAAGCCTTGAGTAGACTTTTTGAGGGGGGGTTTTATGGTATCTGTGGAAATTGGTTGGAAGGAGAAATTCTGAATGAGGTTATCTGAATGAGTAGGAACCTCAAGAGCTTGATTAATCACCTCACTGGTTAATGAATGTACTGTCTGAATAAAGTGATTATTGAATTGGTTGGCTATGGCATCATTTTGTTTCTGTGTAGTTGGCATTGGTTGTGTAGCTTTTCCTGGATTTAACAGTTTGTTGACTCAGATCCAGCACAGTTTTGGATTACTAGTGCATATGTTTTGATTGGTTGAGTAGTATCAAGGGGCACAGGGATGGCACCAGAGTTAATCTATAAAGTGCCCTAGTTACACCAATGATACTACAGGGCTTGGGGTCTATATCAGTTTGTCAAATGGCTATTCAGCAAATACCCATTAGTTGAACACCTATTTATTGAAAATGCTCTTTATAGAAATGGCGAATTTTCACTAGGGCAAACCAGCAGTTTTCCACCATCTTTTGCCCTCTTCCCCACTGTAGTGTGATCTTGGAGTTGGTATATTTAGTTAGGAGGGGTGTGGGGGTGTATCCCCCACCTTGGTAAGTTTTAAATTCTGTGTTTTTTTTTTTTTTTTTTTTGTGGTCGCTCGGTTGGACATCTGCTTGCTTGCCCTAGTGAAAATTTGCTGTTTGATGAAGAGCAGTTTTGATAAATAGGTTACAGCAAATGGTATTCATTGAATCCATATATATATATAATTTTTAAATAGATACTAGACATTTTTAAATGAATGTTTTCATCTACAGTTTTTATATATTTTTAGGTATCAATTTAGTCATTGAATATATGTATTTTTATGTAAATATGTTTTGTTATATAGATTAAGTTTAGTAAGCAAAAGCTTTTTATAAATATTTATATAGCAAGAGAATTTATGTAAGGTATAGTTTTATATAAAACAAATTTAAAACGACAGCATGAACATTCATATTTACACTGCAGGTTTATTTATGTGAAATTAATTTCTGAGGTTATGAAGTGTGATACCATTCATTTGTCAATTGATGAAGTGAAAATGTTTTTGACATCATTTCCTGTATAATTCATTTAAAAGGCAAAAGTTTGGGAGGGCTTTTGTCTTTTCTGAAGAAGTTCACGTGTTTAATAAAAGTGGATGAAAGCGCTAATTATACATTGCCTTTATTGTGGCTTTACACGCATATAGCTATTTTTTGATATTTCTCTGTTATGTCTCCATTCTTTATCTTTTCTTTCATCTTTTTTCCATATAAACTTAATTATTCCACTACAAATCCTTTCTTCCATTATTCCTTTCTCTGGCCATATGTTTAATATTTTATAGAATATAATTTCTCATTTTCACTCATCTCTTTATAATATCTATAACCGAATCCAAACAAAAAGTTACTCGGTAAACTTTACTCACAACTCATGCTCGGTGCTAACAAAACAAACTACTACTTTTCCCCCAACTCCCTCTCTCATGAAAAAAACAAAATTTAAATTTCTCTCTGTTGATAATACAACCAGTGAAGTTAATTCTCATAGCAAATTATTCAAGATAAAAGTGGATGATAATCTTAATTTTGACCTCCGTATATAAAATTGCATAAGAAAAACTCATCAAAAACTAGGGCTACTTTACAGAGCCAAAAACATTCTCACTGATGCCACTAAAACTACACTCATTACTACTTATCTCTTCCCCAGACTATTTTATGGTGCTCCCATCATTACTGACCTTCAGGCATCACAAAAATTAAAATTTGAACAATGCTGTAACAAAGCTGCTAAATTTGCAGCAAATAATCATTTCAGAATCCACCACTATATAACACTAACATGACTCAATTGATTAGAACAACTCCATCAACTAACCTATACACAGCTTTTTACCACCTATAAAGTTATCCAGAATTAATTTGCTTATACAGCACTAAATAACATTCTACATGACTATTTTCCTAGCCGGTCAATATGATTCAATGACCAAAATCTTCTATTTGTCCACAAACCTGTCAGATTTGCAGGGCATTTTCTGTACTTGTACCATGTTGCTAAGGCCTGAAACTCCTTACCTGTATTAATCAGGTCAGTATGCTCCCACCCATCCTTCAAAACCATTCGGAAAGACCTTCTAGCCAAAAGCTGGCTCTGTTCTTGCTCAACGCCTGGATAAACTATATCCCTAAATGTGAATAAATATCTATTCATACCTTACATCTTACTCTTCCTTCTTCAATTTCTCTTCCTGGCTCCTTCTCTAAATATAACATAAGCCTGCTTATATCTAACTTCATATTGCAGTTCATGTCTGTATTATATGAACTCTCCTTTAATTTCTCTATAAACTGGCTACAATTTCTCTAACTATTAAATTGTTGTCCTATGACTGGCATATATTCTTAGCTGATGTTTTCCTATTATTTCTAATTTGGTATAATTATTTAAACTATATTTTTGTATTATTTTTAAAGACTATAAAATTATTGTTCTTAAAATGTTTTATAATACTTTGAAGCTTTTCTCCTGGGTCTCTGATGAAAATGGGTTCCTACCTAGTCGAACTTTCCTGGTAAACAAATGTCAATAAATAAATAAATAAGCACATACATACATACATACATACATACATACATAAAATAAATGATCCATCTATTCCTGATGCTAATTATTCCCTTCTTTCTACATTAGCTATATGGGGTTCATACCACTCAACTGTCCACATTTTCTCAGATTGTCCAGATTTCTTGCCTCATATTTTTGGTCTACTCCTCATAAAATTTGGGATTTTCTGCCAAACCACTGAGGATTGAAGTCACTGAATAATGCCATACATTTGAGTTTCAGACTTCATATCCATAAGAAAATGCATGCTACCTCAAATCCTTTTATCCTAGCAATTTACTATGTTTATAAGAGCAATATTTAAATATGTCCCTATTTTTAGCTTACTGTCCCCCATTATTTTAGGCTTTTTCCATATTTCTTACCCTAAGAGGTAGAAAGGTATGATGGAGTTATATGCTGCCAAGGATAACAACTGTCCAGCTTCCAGAGCTTCAGGGCACCATCACATGTGCCCAAACTGCCAGGCAGTTCCAGCTGAGTTGACTAAAAGTCAAGGTTGGTTGCCAAGCACATCAGGGCTTTCCAGAGAGACTGAAGCCAAGCCCTAAAAGGACAGTACTAGGAAGAACAAAAAAATAAATAAATAACAATCACAATCTGGTATAAACAACACACCAATAAATAAGGGGTGGAGGGAGAGAGCGGCTATTGCAGCAGTGGTCATTTGAACATCTACTGTTATTTTACGTTTGCTCACACAACTATACTATGTTCATCACATTGATCCCCACGGCAGTAGCCTTAGCTATACTGGCAGATTATGCTAGCTTACTGCATTTGGGAGGGGAAAGGAGAAGAGTGGAGGACCCCTGGACAATGGTCCTTGCAAAGCCTGATCTAGACTTATAGATGGAATCAAGCTTACAGTATTTTGTAAAAGTATGCAGAGGACCAAGTTGCAGCATCTAGAATACTTCTAGAATGCAACCCTTTTCAAAAAGCCATAGGTGAAGTCAAGGCCCCGGTAGAGTGGAACTTGACCCTGCATGGAAAAATCTTGTTGTGATGAGTATATAAAAAGGTAATATCCTTAGACAAACATTTGGAAATAGTCTGTAATGACACAGGTTGTCCCTTCTTACCTTCACAAAACAAAAAAAAGAAAAAGCAGCAGATCTGAAGGTCAGAAAGACTTAGTTCTTGTCAAGAAAGTACCTGAGTTGTCAGTGGACATCCAAGGTATGGAACATCCTTTCTCCGTCATTTTAAGATCAGTAGTGAAAATTAGGGAATGGATACCTTGGCTTAAAGTAAACTCAGACAACACTTTAGGCATTAATATTACCTCTCAAAGAAACCCTGTCTATGTGGAAAATGAGGCAGAGTTTACTCACAATAAGAGCTTGCAACCCAGATACTCTTCTTCCAGAGGTCAGAAAAAATAGTAAAACTGCTTTCCTTGTTAAGAACCACAAATCGGTTAGATTAGGTAGTTCAGATGGAAGAAGTATTAACTTCTCTAACACAAAATTAAGATCTCATGAAGAGGCCACTGGTTTTCTTGGAAGCCTCTTAACTAAAACCCCTTGCAAAAACATTTTGGCATGAGAAGGCCTTGAAATAAGAGAATCCATAGGCAGACATGATGAAATGGTCAATAAATGAACCTTGATGGTAACAAAGGCTATATGAAAGTAACTTACAGAAATATTCTAAAAAAAAGAATAACTAGAACTAAATGGGTGCTGGTTGTGTTGTTGTTGAAATCAACGAGAAAACATTTTCCATTTTCTAGTATATGATTTTCTAGTAGCAGACTTACCTGCCTCAGTTAGTAGCTCTTGCATGTCCTCAGCAAACAGGTACCTAAAGGAAAATAAGACCCTATCATCCAGACGGTCAGCTGACATTGATTTGAGTCAAGGTGTATCAAACCTCCCTGACGTTTTGTATGAGTAGATCCATTCTGGGAGGAATCTTGTGGTAATTTCCTCTAGCCACTTCCAAAACAAGGGAGAACCACTGCTGCTTTAGCCAGAAGTGAGTCACCACAACAATCTTGAGGGATTCCTTCTGAAGCTTTAGAAGTACCCTGGATATTAGTGGAAAGGATGGAAAAGCATACAGCAACATTCCTGTCAAAGGAAAAGAAAAAAGGTATCTGTCTTCCAGGCTTTCTGGTATGGAGTCCTGAAACAGAATATTTCCAGCTGATTATTTAGACAGAAGGTAAATGAGTTGATGAGAGGACCTCCCCTCACATGGATCAAATCTTAGGAGACCTTCTGATCTCTTTTGCATATGTGAGGGTCTGTCTTGTCCTGCTCAGCATGTCTGCCACACAGTATTGCTCTGAGAGAATGTAGGATGCCTGTAGAATGAAACTGTGCTTTGAAGCTATATCCCAAGCTAAAATGGCTAGTCTGCAAAGGGGGTACAACCTGGTTACCCCTTGCTTGTTAATATACCATATGGCTGTAGACTTCCCTGGGGATCAAAGATGATTGAGAAAGCTGACTGCCTTGATCAAGGTAAGCATCTCTTTCATATGTATGTGCTTACATCTGTCCTAGATGCCCTATACTCCTTACACTAGTATCTCTCCTCAAACTGCTCCCCAAGCAACGTCTGAGAAGTCTGAAAGGACTGACTGCTTTTAACCAGGAAGGGATAAGGAGGAACCTGAATTTAGTGATAGTTTCTGTCTCCACTAAGCAATTTTTCTATTGACAACCCCCAGCACTGGGATTTGAAAAGACAAGGGGTATTGATTCTGGGACCAAAGAGCCTTCAGATACCATTGTATTCTTCTCATGCAGAATCTTGCCAGGGTTATCATGGAATTATAGACGTCACAAGACCCAAAATCTTGAGGTACTCCCTTGCAGTGACCAAAGTCTGACTGGAAAATCTTAGACATAGATCTAGATACAGATCTATATTTTCCTGTGTAAGAAAAGCTCTTTGAACTGAGGTGTCCATCCTGATGCCTCAGGAACACAATCATGTAAGATGGGGTCAAAAAAAAACTTTTAATTCTCTCTTGGAATACTAGCTTGTTAAAAAATATCTCACCCAAGGGAGAGATTCCTGACACTTTGAAAAAGACTCTGCAAAGACAAACAAGTCATCTAAATATGGAAAAAAGAAAATGGATACCCTATAGCTTGCAACAAGCTATAAATGAACTACTTAGTGAAAACTCTTGGTACAGCAGATAGTCCAAAGGGTAAAGCAGAGAACCCATGGAGTGATCCAGATACACAAGCCTTAGGAAACACCTGAAGTTAGGATGAAAAGGAATGAGATGATGAGCATCTTTTAAATGTAGAGTTACCAGGAAACTTGAATAAGGAAGAAGACGTAATGGAGTATGAAATGACATTTATTTATTTCTTGACATTTGATTACCATGAAAGTGTGACTGGGTAGGAGCCTATTTTTAGTGGGGGCCTGGGGAGAAAATGTTATTTATCCTTCGTCGACCAGGTTAGTCCCACAAGGCTAGTAACTTTTTTTGAGCGGAGACCACAGGTGATATTTATACTGTTAAGGGAAACTTGGTCAGGACATTATGGATTTTCCCTCTCAATTTTTGATAGGTGCCATGGGATCTTTTACATCCATCTGAGCTACTACCAATTAAAGCAGATTGGGAACTCAGTTTAATATCATAGCTGAAGCACGACACACTCATGAGTGCAGCACCCCCTTATGATGCACTGCAGTATTAGTAACTGATATACCTTTTGTGGGAATAGAACCACATCCTTCTGCATCAATTGCAAGCAGGTTACCTGTTGTACTACTAACTGTGCCAAGGAAAAACTCCAACACATCATTTTGAAGTCAGACACTATAATAAGCTGGTCTAAGAAGAAAGATCCAGAACTGGTTTCCAAGCATCTTCTTTGGCACTAAAAACATCCTTGAACAAAACAACTTTCTACAACTTGGAAAAGAGGGACTGGTTCCATCACTCCATGGAACAGCATATAATAAAGGATAGGTGGAAATAAAAAAGTCTGGTCTAGTGGATGAAGAATAACCTCTTGGCAACGTGGAATACCCTCTCACGGCCATCTGTAACTTTGAGGAATGGGCTTTAGAGCCCAATTTGTCTGACACTATCTGCTGCCAAGGAGACAAATGGGGATTAAGACTTTCTGGAAAGGAAAAGAGACTGCCAGGGTATGTGTGGAGGGGGGGTGTTGAACAAAGCCCCTTAAATAGTCAAACTAGCTAGTTGGACTGCCTTGGTTTAGTGGGGTCTTGACTTCTTTTTGGAACACCCTAGCCATTATTCCACATTTGAATGAGGGGTTAGAAAATCTTCAGGAAATTAGAAAAAGGTGAGAGAAAATATTAACAATTCCCTAATTTAACTTAACCCTTTTATTTTTATCACCTCTGCAGCAAAGGAACGGAAAAGAAAATCTCTATCCAAAAGAGAAAATGAAATCTTATTATTCACATTTTCCTGAGAGGTTCTGAGAATGCAGCTAGCCAGAACTCCTGAAACCAGTACCAGAGGTCATAGCCCTGGAAGAATTATCAACTAAATCATAGACACACTGTAAATAGAGAACAGTGACTAGTACGTTAGAAGAACCTAAATAAAGCAGATGCTTCCTCAAAGGAAGAAACAGGAATAAACATTCCTCATACTTTTAGAATTAGAAAAAATAAACATAAAAATATGAGCCTGACAATTCAAAATTCTGGAAATCAAAGTTGCAGAAGTATACACCATTTCCCATACTCATCAGTAAGTTTCACATCCTTGTCAGAAAGAGTGGGATAGGAATTAGCTAACTGTTTAGCAACTGTAGGAAAAATAATGCTATAGCTTCTGGGATAGGTTTGGGAAGAGTGCATAAAAACTTAAAAAGACTGAGGAACTTTGTACATCCTATCTGCATTTTAGGGGAATCAGGCTTACTATGGGCAGAAATATGGGCAGAAACACACACACACACACACACACACACACACACACACACACACACACACACACACACACACACACACACACACACACACACACACACACACACACACACACACACACACACACACACACACACACACACACAGACGCACACACACACACACACACACACACACACACACACACACACACACACACACACACACACACAGAAGCACACAGACACACACACACACACACACACACACACACACACACACACACACACATACACTCTCTCACACTCTCTTCTTGTTGATTCAGCTGTGGTTCTCCATGTTTGACTCACACTCAAAGTTCCCACATTTAAATGTGCATGTGTCTTTAGTACGATGACACAGATACTAGTAAAGAAGCATGTTGAGTGCATCCTCAAAGAAGAAATGCATTTTTTTATTATTATTAGTTTAAATTAAATGTTGTGGCAGCCCTTTGGCCAGCAGGTCCCCCAAGCCAACAAGCCTTATCCAACTACTCAAGTCATCTACTGCTAGATGTGACTCTGGGAAGAGTTTTCTGCTTCTTCTTGAAAAAAAATGGGGCCAGCAGGCAGAAACCCCTTCCCTAGACTAGGGATGGGCACAATATAATGACAAAACAGGAAGCCATCCCTGTTGCCTCTTCCTGGATCAACAAGAGTGGCATTCCCTTGCTTGCCAAGGGAAGCACAACAGCTGAAGAAGATGTGGTAACCTCCAGTTCACAGAGGATGTAAGTGCTCCACTAGTGTGATCCAGGATAAAAGATGGCTGCTCTGAGATACAACAAATGGCCACAGCAGAGTCACCCACCTGTGGCTGAGGCACATTGCTAGCTTGCTCTGGTGGCAAAGGCTATTTGCTTAACTTTTTCTTTGGTGGCTGGAAGAATGACTGACCTTGGGACCAGCAGTTTGTTCTAAGGTCAAGCCAAATATATAGCCTCTTCCCTTGAGAAAACAAGCAGTAAATGCTGGTAAAAATGTAAAGTACACAAAAACACATTAAAAAACACTTTAGAACACCTGCAAATTCTTCCACAGAACAATTTTTTTTAATACTCTAAATTACTTTTAAACTGACAGGAAATAACAAAGTGTTCTATTTTAAACGTACATTACAGCATTACAGTCTTGTGACAGTCCATTTAAACACAAAGGCTTAACTTTAAAATAACTTTCATGAAGAATAAAGTATTAATACTCAACCAAAATAATTGAATGAAAGCTGTTTCCTCAAAAGTGAACTTATCTGCCCAGCAAAGGAACAGCACAAGCCGAATGAAGATACTCAAAAGCCTTAGAGGAACATACTGCTCAAAGACAGTAAAACGTTACATGACTTGGCACTCAAACTTTTCTTTTAGTCAGCAAAGCCTGAGCTGCCTGACAGTTTGAGTGCATGGAAGGTGCCCTGATGCTGGCCAGCTGTTACATCCTTTCCAAAATATATCCCTTATAGCTAAGGTTACTATTGCAGTGTTCAATGTGATGAACATATATAATTGTCTTTAGTCCGTTTTAACCTAGATGAGATATGACAAATGTGGACACTATTGTGTCAAAGATTCCATATAAAGTGTAACGAGGCATGCATTTGTTTTCTGCCAAATGGAGTTCTTATCACTAGGATTTTTTTTTTTTTTGGGGGGGGGGGCAGTGTTACCTGATTGCAGTGTATGCCTTACTGACTGGCTTGTTTCATACTTAACACAAGCACTTTGTTATGGACTATCCCTATTATGACGCTAGGGTGATTATGTCTGCGTGTGTGTGTGTGTGTGTGTGTGTGTGTGTGTGTGTGTGTGTGTGTGTGTGTGTGTGTGTGTTCGTGCATGAATGAGTGTGTGTGTGTGTGTGTGTGTGTGTGTGTGTGTGTGTGTGTGTGTGTGTGTGTGTGTGTGTGTGTGTGTGTGTGTGGTTTGTTGTAATCTTTAGAATACCAGGGTAATATGTTACATTTATGATGTTACTGTTTAACTGAGCTTATGGCTTCTTGAGGTACAGGTAATGGTTTTGTCAATGCAGTCTTCAGAACTTCTACATTTGTAGTGATAGGGGTATGTGTGTGTGTGTGTGTGTGTGTGTGTGTGTGTGTGTGTGTGTGTGTGTGTGTGTGTGTGTGTGTGTGTGTGTGTGTGTGTGTGTGTGTGTGTGTGTGTGTGTGTGTGTGTGTGTGTGTGTGTGTGTGTGTGTGTGTGTGTGTGTGTGTGTGTGTGTGTGTGTGTGTGTGTTTATTTTTGTCAGCTCCCTGTAATTATTATTCCAAGATTTGTAAGTGTGAGCCCAGGAATTACAAAAAACAAATACTCAAATACAGGAGAAAATTGAATGTTGAACATTTCTGTTCTTCAATACGGTTGTTTTGTGAGGGGTGTACATGTGCAAATGGATGAAGGTGCAGGTGAGAATTCATCCTCAGTATTCTTGACATACATACATCTCTCAAATGTATTTTGTTCCTCCATTTCAATGGACAGGTACAGTTTATGATGAAAAAGTTGTTAATGTTTTGCACAGTATTGGTTTTGGGTGACGTCCCTTCTTCCAGTCTGAAACTGGAATAGCCTTTCTAGCAGGGTAGGAGCATAGTTGTCACAGGGATTCATAGTTTAGGGATTGAAGAGGTTCCTTCTTATTCTTTAAATAGTCAGTCTGGAATTTTGGAGCACTGAGGGATATTTTTTGGGGCAAGCGATACTTTCCTTCTGTATGCAGCTGGTTAGCTGATGACAATCTTTAGATCTAGGATGTTTCAGAAATATAGGTAATGCCTGTTTTCTGTGTTTGTGGTGGGCTATATGGATACTTTAAGGGGATGCATGGGCAGTGGCTACTCTGCAGGTTGATACACAAATGAATTTAATTGTTGGCAACAGTTTTACATCTGAATGCAGACAGGTCAATTCTCTGGCTAGTGCAAGCTTAACATTCACTTAGTGCATATGAGGATGGAATAATACAGATCTAAGGTCTCTGATGGTGGTTCAAAGGTATCTAATGCAGTGTCCTGAGGATGTGGTCAGATACTGTAAGAGTGCTAATGGAATGATGACAGTTTATGCTACTAGGTGCGAGCTTTTGTTTTTACTGTTAATGTATATTCCCCCTCCTTGTCAGGCTTTCAGCATATTTGCAAAAATTTTCAATGGCCCACAAGAGGTCACCAATTTCTACATGCTCTTTGGGGTGTTATTTATTATTTTCTTTTTAGGTTTTGACTTATATACCTGTCTTATGCACACCAGTGTGGGAAATGTTTTTTTAGCCCAGTTGCCATGTAATATGGTTGTTGCTTCAATAAATGTTCTTTCATTATCAGCATGTTTCAGATGAGGTTCGACTGTGGAAGGCAAATCTAGAAGTCACAGAACATGCCAAGATGTCCAGATCTGGTTTTGAGTTCTGAGACCACTATTCCTTCATGGGTGAAAAGAAAAGGAGTGTAGACATATTTAGACAGTGAATCTTAGGGTTGAATCATTTAGAAGATTCATTCTGAAAGAGGTTCTTATGGGATCCTCCTTCGCACTTGAAGCATTTCTTTAATAGTAGTCATATGTTAACTGTATTCATGGTTTCTGGTTGAAAAAAATTGGGTTTGTTATAGAGATGATCATGATAAAGCAAAGGATTTCCTAATCTGGGCAAGTGAATTTAATGGTTTCATGTATATACTAGGTATTATAAGAGGCTTACGTTAAGGTTTGGCACCTATGGTACATGCCTGAAATAATGTCTTGGCATGACTGATGTGGACTCTCCTTCTAGATTTTCTGTAGTGGCTTTATCTCATTTTCCTGTGATACTAAGAACTAGTTCAAAATGGAAATATTTTGTGTGAACTATAGGTTTGGTGAGAACTGCTTGTCTTATTAGAATATGATACACCTCTCTTCAGCCAATGGAGTTGCAGAGGTATAGCTGATGTCCCCATCTATAGTACTGGACCTTACAAAAGTAACATTGTTTTATGGCATTCAACAGGGCTGCCGCATGTACACTTCCTGTTTGCCATAAGTATGGAATCCCTGGCTTTTTGGTGGTGGATTTTGGTAGGAGGGTGGAATATTCTTGGTATCCTGGTTTGAGATTACTTGCCAGTGATATTGCAATCTTTCTTCATCACCCTGCAACAGAAATTCTTTGTGAAATTTGAGACTTTCTTCAAGATAAATGGTGCAGAGTCAGATGCTCTTTGTATTAGGTGTCTCCCTCTTCCTGGTGGTCAGACTGTCCTTTAGGTTGCTTGGTTAGTGGACAGCATTTGTTACATTAAGACAGATCTTGTTACAAGATGTCCCAATGTAGGGATAGACTAGGATGGACAACAGAAGATCAGCAATGATTACTCCACCAATAAATTAGCTAGAAGACAACCTATGGACCAGAGGCTCTCTGTAGTGAAAAGGGCATCGATGCTTAAGTGGATTCATCCTCGAGTTTCTTCCACTGTGTATTCCCTTGCTTATGTGTTGATGAAATGAAGGCAAGCAAGCACTGTTTTATTATTGTTGACTCCTCATCAGAGCTACAGTAACATTTTCCACAGCAATGTGGTTCAAGCAGGAAGATGGATTCAGTTTCCAGACTTCAGACCGCATCTGGTAGCTTTTAAACTGCAGGTCAAATTCACTGGATGGCAAGGGATAAGAATGCCATTTGGAAACACAGTATCATATCTACCTTATCTGCACTCTGAGAGTTGAATAAGATGCTTATAGATGAACAGAAACTCCCTGTGAGCTGGGTCCTTGACTCTAAGGTGCACAAGACAGAACCATTAAAGGGACTACTCTCAATGAATTTAGTCCATAATACCCCCCTGAAAAGGGCTAAGTGTTGTAAGCCCTTCTTGAATAATGGTGCTCTTGGAGCAGATAGAGTATGTTGGGTTCATGTCTGAAAATTAAAAGTCCTCATGCTATGGGCATAACTTTTTGATGAGGACAGGATGTTCCTTTTCAGGATTCCTGGACAAAAATAGTTTTGAGGACAAATACCTGACTTTTATATAACAGAGTATATACTTATTTAAGAAAATGTTGTAATGATCATAAGGCTTTGGATGGCACCTTACATATCCCATTGTTTCATATTTTGGCCCATAGCAGCAGCGCAGTGGTGCAGTGGTTAGCATTGTCGCTTCAAAACAAGAGGTTTTCTGGTTCAATTCTCAGCTGGGGTGCCTTCTGTGTTGTGTCTGTATGCCCTCCCTGCATTGGTGTGGATTTCCTCTGGATGCTCCAGTTTCTTCCCACATTCCAAAGACATGTGTCTAGAGTGTTTCTCCCTGGACCTCTCCTGAAAATGGGATCTGTCCCAGTTGGACTTTCCTGGTAAACAAATGTTAAATAAAATGATTGTGGATGTTATGGTAAGTCTGTCACACTGTTTAAAGTTTTCTGGTCCTTCGGGTCCTGCAGAAATGGATCAGTCTTACAGGCCCACAGATTGCTTATTGTCTGAAAGCAACTGGTTACTCTGTGCTCCCCAACATGTGCGCGTGCCCACACATGCACACACACACACATTCTCACACAAACACACTCTCATACATACAAACACTGTCTGGAAGCAGATCTCTTTTAAGGTACTTTACATAAAAAACATTCTATGGCTTCTTCCTGACCAGTCAAAGAATGGCTCATTTTTATCCAAGTAGCTCTGATCAATGCTAATGCTGTCCAGCTGGCCTCACATTTTTGCCACCTGTCCTAAATTACCTCCATTTTGTATTGTGAAACAAAAGGTGTATACAATTGTCCAGGGAGGCATACTTTTTTGATAGTGGTAGTTAGATTATCTGTAATGCCACTCCCCCTTGAAATCCCTATGTCTCTGGTATGCATGTTCAGGTACGTGCTCACATTTGGGAAAAAATGCATTACAAGGTGGTATAAACAATGAGACCCCACTCCCCACCCTGGACCTCCAGAGGAACACAACCTGATGAAGCAGAATTACATTAGGTGTTAACTGGATGTCTTCATTTTAAATGGCTTCTCCTCCTCCTATAATGGTGCATTATATTGCACACTGATAAGCTAGAGAAGTGATATGGGTTATGTATAATGTTGCTATATGAATCATACAAAGCTTGAATATTGCCCATTTCTTTCCCACATCCTTTCTTTCCAGTGCCTTTCCGTGTCTATCTTTCTTCATTTTCCAATAAACTTATTGATAAAAAAGACAAATACATATATACAGAAATGCATATATACATGCATACATACATGCAGTGGATATAAAAAGTGTACACACCCCTGTTCAAATGCCATATTTTTGTGATATAAAAAATGAGACCACAATAAATCATTTCAAAACTTTTCCCACCTTTAATGTGACCTATAGTATGTACAATTCAACTGAAAAACAAACAAATCTGTTAGGGGAAAAAATATAAAAAATAAAAAACATACAATAAGCTGATTACATAAGTGTGCACACACAATGTAATATTTTGTTGAAGCACCTTCTTGGGTAGGAGTCTATCAGCATGGCACATCTTGACTTGGCAATATTTGCCCACTCTTCCTTGCAAAAGCACTCCAAATCTGTCAGATTGCTAGGGCATCTCTTGTGCACAGCCCTCTTCAGGTCACCCCACAAATTTTCTCTTGGATTCAGGTCTGGGCTCTGGCTGGGCCATTCCAAAACTTTCATTTTCTTCTGGTGAAGCTATTCTTTTGTTGATTTGGATATATGTTTGGGGTCATTGTCATGTTAAAAGGTGAAATTCTTCATCATCTTCATCTCTCGAGCAGATGCCTGAAGGTTTTGGGCCAAAAGTGACTGGTATTTGAAACTCTTCATAATTCCCTCCACCTTGACTAAAGCTCCAGTTCCAGCTGAAGAAAAGCAACCCCCATGCTTCACCGTGGGGATGGTTTTCTTTTGGTAATGCAAAGCGTTGTTTTTGTGCCAAACGTACCTTTTGGAATCGTGGTCAAAAAGTTCAACCTTGGTCTCATCAGACCATAACACATTTTCCCACATGCATTTGGGAGACAATGTATTGCTTTGCAAATTTTAGCTGGGTCTGGATGTTTTTCTGTGTAATTAAAGGCTTCTGTCTTGCAGCCCTACCCAATAGTCCAGACATATGGAGATTACGGGAGATTGTTGTCACATGTAGTACGCAACCAGTACTTGCCAGAATTTCCTGCAGCTCCTTCAGTATTGCTGTAGGTCTCTTGGTGGCCTCCCTGACCAATTTCTGTCTTGTCTTTTCATCGATTTTGGAGGAACATCCAGTTCTTTGCAACATCACTGTTGTCCCATATTTTCTCCACTTTTGATGACTGCCTTCACTGTGTTCCATGGTATATCCAGTGCTGTGGATATTTTATGCACCCTTCTCCTGACTGATACCATTCATCAATGAGATCCCTTTGATGCTTTGTAAGCTCTCTGCAAACCATGGCTTTTGCTGTAGCAGGCAACTGAGCAAATGACCGGAACATCCTACTAGGACAGCTGAACTTTGTTTAGGGTTAATCAGTCTCTTTAATTGATGGCAGGTGTGTACCCAAGAAGACTGAATGCTGTAATTAAATCAAAAGGTGCTTTAACAAAGTATTGGTTTAAGGGTGTGCACACTTATGCAACCAGCTTATTTTACGTTTTTTATTTTTTATATTTTTCCCCTAACAGATTTGTTTGTTTTTCAATTGAATTATACATGTTATAAGTCACATTAAAGATGAGAAAAGTTTTGAAATTATTTATTGTGGTCTCATTTTTTTTAATATCACGAAAAACGGGCATTTTAACAGGGGTATGTACACTTTTTATATCCACTGTATATACTTAACATAAATAAAGATAGAGTGACTAACTATAGTTATTAAAATCTATCCTTATCAGCTAAATTCTTGCTGCAACCTGAAACATGTGAAATGGACCATGCTATTAAATTGGAAATTTGTAGCTACCATGTTCATCTCAGTTGTCAGTGAAACCATTAAACAATTTATAAACTCATTTATGATTGAAAGGATACCTGATTAAAAAAATCAGATGACATATGCTTTTGCACAATATCTTAATCTTTTTTTGACAGTAATGCCTCTACATCCATCATTTATTATTTATTTATTTGTTAGTTTATTTATCTAGCTATCTATTTACACATTGCTGACCAGGTTAGTACCACTAGGTCAACAGCCTCCTTCTGGGGGAGATCTGAGGTGGTATTCATACTGATGAAAGCAAATTTGGCCTGGGCATTGTGGAACTTCTACTCTTTTTGATGCTGTGGGATCTTTTACATCCACCTCAGCTTCCACCACCTCAGGCAGATGGGGCCTTGGTTTAACATCTCATCTGAAGTTTAAAATACCCAGGAGTGCAACACCCCTGCCCTATGCAGTACTCCAATATCAGCACTGGAAAATGAATCTAAGTCTGTTGTGGGAATTAAACAACTGTTCTTCCATAAAATTACCTTATAGAGGTTACCATGCCTTGTGATTTCATTTACAGTGAATAGTTTCATCTCCCTTGTATAATTTAGTCTGCACAAAAATGCAATGGGGGTGAGAAGAACTTTTACTACGGCATTATCTCTCTACCAGTTGCAATAAACAAGTATGACTTCCTATTTCTCTGCCTAACTGGCAAAAAATGTGAGTGATATTCTTTAAAATGTATTGTTAGTGAATGCTTATTTTGCAACTTAATTCACATTTGGATGGTAAGCTTGAAAAATAAATTATTTAATGTGTTCTTTCAGAATCAGAAGTGTAGTTCCAAGCCAAGGTTTCTGTCCAATGTGTGAAGCAAAACATTTCTGAGTGATAGCCTATATATAAAAAGACTGACTGCATACAATACCATGGTTTGTAACTACATAATAGCTAGAATATTGCTAGAATCAGTGACCTACCTAGGTATTTTACTTGTGAATCACTTACTACTTAATGTTTCCTTTGTATGTGATAATATTGGGGTTAGATTAAAAGTAAGCAAAGGTATTTTAAAATTAGGGAAAAAAAGCACTTGAGAAGTGGATGCAGATATGCTTTAACAATGTACTAAAGACTGATAAGTTCAGTTATAAAAGGCTAAGGCAGCCAAACAAAACAGTAAAAAAAAAAGTGACAGTTAAGAAGAAAATTGCATTATTCAGGAAGTGTGTGAAAATAAAAACAGAATCAGAAAATGTATATTAAAGCAAAGAAAACAGGGCAGCAGAAGCCAAAAGTTTAGAAAATATTGCTAATAAAGGTAATCAAAGCTTTTCTATAAATATATTTCTGAGCTAAAAAATCTAAGGAAAGCATACAAGAATTTATAAAAGCAGGGTTGCACAGTAATCAGAGAGAATGTAGAGTTAATATATTTATGTTACTTTTTTAAAGGAAGGAGGAGGTACAAAAGTGAATCTGAGAATCATTCTAAACGTGGGATTCCATAGGAATGATTTAACACCATTAAAAGTAGAGAGGATTATGAATGAACTCATAAAAATTGAAAATACACAATACAACGAGATTCAATGGTAATAAATTATGAAAAAAAATGTTTGTTGAACTACTCACATATCAAAGCATGCCATTTAACATATCATGGAAAAATGAGGTACTACATGAAACTGGAAGATAACAGGCATGATTTTATTTCAGTAAGGTAGGAGAAAAGCAAATGCCTCACAGCAAGAGGTTCTTTGGTTTGATCCTCAGCTGGGGTGCCTTCTGTGCGGAGTCTGCATGTCCTCCCTGTGGTTGTGTGGGTTTCCTCCGGATGCTCCGGTTTCCTCCTGCATCCCAAAGACATGCAGTAGGTGGATTGGACACTCTAAATTGGCCCTAAGCATGAGTGTGTGCGTGTGTGTGCCTTCTGTGGAAGGTTGGGCGCTGAGCTGGCAACTCGACACCGTAAAACTCCACTGCCAATCATGAGCGGACAGATGATCCGCTGTGGCGACCCCTAACCGGGAAAAAGCCGAAAGAAAAAGGAGAAAAGCAAATGCACTGAACTGGAAACCAATTAATTTAATGTTAGCGGATAAATGATTGCTGGCATGACTTACAGTGATAAGAAAAATTGAATACAACATGGCTATTGGGGCAGAAATTCTAAGGCAACATAAATTCACATCAGGTAGACAATGTCAGTTTGCTAAGCGTTGTGTGCGTCATCATAATAACAGCCACTGAAAGCTTTATGTATGAAGATCACTGAGTTTTGCAAGATATTCACAAAATCTAAGACTATAAAACGTGTGCACACATTATAGGAAATGTACTGTATGTTGCTCTAGAATGTGGAGCTTACTCCCAAACCATAGATTCATAGCTGTTTACTAAGCTAATGGCACAAGATCCTTTACAAGCCTAGCCAAAAATGCACAGGATATGACAATAATATATCTTCATTTCCCAGATATAGGATGGGATAGTACCAGGGTAGAGGGTTTTGGGATATGGAGACCTGAGTTATTTTACAGACTGCATCTGCCTATACTGGATACAAGCAGTACCCTGACAGTGAATTTACGGTTCCCCATCCATTTATCCAAATTCTTTTTTAAGAGAATGAGGGACATTTTGTGAAGCTGGAAAGGTTATTCCACAGATGAGGTAGCCTTTGGGATATTTATTTATTTATTTACATTTGTTGACCGGGAGTGTCTGACTGGACGTAGATCCATTTTCAGCGAAGGCCCGGGGAGAAAAACTCCACAGTTAAAATAAACAGACAGTAGTTACACTGGATTACATAGCGATTAACAATTTAACATAGCAATTACTTACAACATATTTACAGATGAAGAACATAGTACATCAGTAGACAACTAGAATCTTTATCTGTGAAGTACATAACAGACATTAACAAATGTTACAATAAGAAGTTCCTGCTGCATAATAAGTACTAGGCTTATGAGCATCTGAGCTTGCTATAATCAAGGTAGTTAGTGGAGTGGAAAGAAAGGTAGTGGTTGGATGGGGTGGGTGATATTAGAGTGGGAGTTGCAAGGGCATAGCCAGTATGTTTTTAGGTGTGCTCTTAGTAAAGTTTTGAAGTGGGTGCATGATGGTACGGAGGTAATTGTGGGTGGAAGGGAGTTCCATAATTTGGCTATGGTGCAAGAGAATAGTGCTTCACCAGCAGAGTTATTGGCTTTAGTGATCTGCAAGTGATTTTTGTTGCTGGATCTTAGTGGTCTGGTGGTGCGATATGGTTGGAGTAGATTCTGGAGGGATGGGACATTTAGTGGATGGTTTACTTGATATTGAGATTAGATATGAATCTGCCTCTCCATCAAGTTCTGTTAGACTAAAAAATAAGGCTAGGTCCTTGAAATGTGTAATCCTTGTATAATTCTTCTTGTGAATATATAACATTCTCATCAGGACTGGATCAGAGAATGCCTTCTAGGTCAGGCATAAGTCATCTCTCAATAAATTATTTGAGATGGAGTAAATGGAGAGGGCCTTTAGTCAGTCCACACAAGACATATGTCTTATGCCTTTTATTTGAAACCTCTGGGACCATTCCAATTGGTGTAAGTGTCGGGTTAGGTACATGCAGATGGGAGCATTGCACTCAGTTATGGGCCTGATGAGCGCCAAATGCAGTGGCACAATGACTTCCTTTGTTATTGATGCCATGCCTTTACTTTTACATTGAGCCACACAGAAGGATTTCCTTGCTACTATAGCTACCTGGTAGTGAAAGTTTATGTTACTATCTATCTGTGTTCCTAGGTATCTCACCACTGTGTCTACTTTTAGGCATGTGCTATCAATATTATAATTTGCTGATTTACCAAAGGGTATGATTGCACATTTTTTAGCATTTAATTTCAGACTATGGTTTTAGCGCCAATTGTTTCTCATTTTAGGCCTGTTTGTAGGATGTCAACATTGTTTGAGAATTCAGTGATTGCTCTTAGCTTACAGTCATCGATGAACTTGGTGAGCCAGTGGCTCTCAACTCTGGCCTTCACTTCAGAGATGTATATACCAAACAGAAGGGTCCCAACAATGAGCCCTGTGGGACACCCCTAGGAACAGATTTCTTAGCAGAAGTGGATTTGCCTATCCAGAAAACATGTGTCCTGTCAGTGAGCCAGTTTGCTAATTATCTGGCAATGTAGGAGTTTATGCCTAACTCAGGAAGTTCATCTATGATCCCTGAGTGGGGAAATTGTGTTGAAATCTCTGGCCATGTCTAAATAAGCAGTATGTACCATTTTACCTCATCCATGGCTGTGGTGACTTTCTTAAAGTCCACTAGACTGAGCAGGCAAGACCTCTCTTTGACAAAGCCACATTGGGTCTGGCCCAATGTTTGGAGATTTCTTATATCATTATTGATCAGGTCCATGCTTTATTTATTTATTTAGTTATTATTTTATTTAATTATACATTGACATTTGATAAATGGAAAGTCCGACTAGGTAGAAGCCCATTTTCAGTGGAGGACCAGGGAGAAATGCTCCAAATTATTACAAAAATGATAATGCTCTCCATGGCCTTTCCAAAATGACTTGTCAAGCTTATGAGTGTGTAGTTCTTGGGTCAGTTGATGGGCCCCCTTTATGCAGAGGGACAACTGTTTCAGTCCACCATTCTGCTGGGACAAAGCCCATCCAGTGGTTGTAGTTAAAGAGAGTTTCTAGTGACCCTGACAGATTCTGTTTTAAGCTATTTAAAAAGCATCCTGGAATGTTGTAGGGACCCATGGAAGCTGTGTTTTTGGTTTTAGTGTGCACAGTAAGGACATGATCCCTCATAATTACCATTACAGGGATGGTTGTGGGAATTTATTTGGGTGTGCTAGGAGGTGATGTGGAGAAAAGTTTGAACTGAACTTGTCAGCCAACAGGTTTGCTATAGTTTCTGGCTGGGTGTAAGTATTGCCATTCATGATTAATTCAACACATTGCTGTGGGTTTTCCCTGAGGTTACGAACATAATAAAAAAGCCTTATGGTTATCTTTCACCTTGAAGGCTATCTTTGACTCATAGTTTGCTTTGGCAGATTTGACCATCTCTCTAATTTGTTTGTTTAGATAGGTGAGCATCTTTTTGCACTGTTTTCTCTGTTCCTTCTTGGCTTTGGAGAGGATTTTTTCCTTTTGTTGAATAGCCTACTTATGCTAGGAGTCCACCATGGTGGTTTATTTTTGCCAGTAATCATAGGTTTGACTTGGACAGGTACTGCCTCCTCTATACAGATATGAATGTGGTTCTACAGTGCTTGCTTTTGTGTACAGCCCAGAGTAGTCCTCAGTGTCATTCAGGTTCAGAGGGGCTTTGAAGTTTAATAAGTTGTCACTTAGTTTCAGGTAATTGGCCTTAGCAAAGTTTTTAACAGGTTTGGAGTTTGAAGGGGGTTCTAAGTTCATTTAATACTAAAGGAGATAATTTTGTGGTCAGATCTTACCAGGGATGTGTTAATGCATGGGAAGGAAGCAGCATCCCCCCATGTTCATAAGTACCAGGTCTATGATATTTGTACAAAATACAACCAGCCAGTGAATCCAACACAGGTTTATTGTAGAATCTTTGTCTCTGACATCTCAGCCCAAAAATAACCTTCAAGGAGTAAAGAGCATCATACAAAACTAGCCTAAAATACTATAACCAATTAACAATTAAACAATTAAATAATTAAATGAGCATTCTCCAGTTTAATTCTTCATTTAACCCATGTGGGTACAGAGTATTAAATTTCAAAATATATACTGATTCCTTAGTTAAAAGCTGTTTTTTAGGATATTTGTACCTCTGGTTAGAAAGCTAACTAATTTCTCTAGGGTGTTTGCATTGATGACGTTCAAAATCCTGTGAGCAAGTGAATTATGGGTTGTAGAAGTCTCCCAGTTTAAGAAGGGAATAGTTGAAGTCATCCATAAATATAATGTTAGGCTGAATATTAAGAGATTCCAGTCAGTTTAGTAGGAGGTGTGATTTTCCAGACTCAGGAAATCTGTAGTTAGCAAGGATATGATATGGGGCTCATACCTATGATTAAATGAGCATGTAGCAGCTCAAGTGAGTCATGTTGTTGGACCAGTCTAGCAGTGTACTTGTCCTTTATGAACACTGAAAAACCTCCTTCCTTTATTTTAGCCTGAGCTAAAGGGGATCAAAATGTATGACTGGCATTGTAGCCTTTGATATCTGGGGTGCTCTCCATTGTTCTGAACCATGTTTCTGTGACTACACATACATCTGCATTCTCCAGTGTGAGGAGTGCTTCCAGGACTGCATTTTTTTATTTGAACTCCAGGCATTGAGCAGCAGTACCTTTAGGTAGTCGTGACTGATTTGTGTTATGTTGGAGGCGTTAACGTGGAACTGCCTAAAAAAGTCACTATGGAGATGGATAAAGTTTTTGTCAGTATTCAGCAGCCAGGTGGTGACAAGTGTAAACCATTTCTGACAAAGTATCATGGTTTGTAGATCATGTCCTCCTGTTGTGACACCAGAAACTAAACCAATTATTGAAGTCAATCATTTTTTGCTGGCATTCTGATATCATCATTGATGAAGGTAGGATGCTATTCAAGGTTAGATTCATACCCACCTGGGACACATATTCAGAAAGCTCCATTGTATCTCTCTTCATATAGTTCAATGAGGTACATTTTAGGTCATTTACGCCCACATGGACTATGACTGTGTCATACTGGTACTTGTGACTTAAAGACCTAAGTACATGTGTGATCTGGTATATCCTGGCTCCACACAGACAGCCCACTGTGATCTTCTTTAGCCTGGTAAGGGGGGACAACAGTATGTCTAACAATGAAATCCCCAATAACTACAATGTTTGGCTGTGTGGTGAGTTGCCGTATGGGCTTGGAAGTGAGGCTACTATGATTTTAAGAGTTATGCATTGTGTTAGGTGCTGTCTTTTTTTGAATGTGCATGGAGCCACTGAAGGATGCTTTTAGGAGGTCTTGGAGGTTTGGGTAGATTACATGTAAGTATGTGGGTCTATGTGTTCCTTCCTTAGTGTTGGTAGTGAATGATTTGGATAACAGTGACAACCTGGTTTGCATTTTTGTGTGTATATGTGAGAACTTTGCCTGCAGTGATTTTGTGTATCTATAGCTCTCACACACTGTGTTTGTCTCTTCAAAAATGATATGGTTGTCAGTGAACATGGGCCAGTTACTACACTGCCTCAGGATGCCCATATCCACCAGGCCAGAAACAGAGATGACAGGGAAGCACCTTTCCATTATACCAGATCCTTAGTATATGGGAATGTGTAGGAGAGAAGCACTTAAAGGTCT
Organism: Protopterus annectens; assembly: GCF_019279795.1. Lineage (NCBI taxonomy): Eukaryota > Metazoa > Chordata > Ceratodontiformes > Protopteridae > Protopterus > Protopterus annectens. Next base: position 1,449,418,864 of record NC_056745.1, on the reverse strand, counting down.
AATTGAGAGTGTTTACTAATTTACTATAAGATGACCTGCAGTGATGCTGACCTATGTGAAACGTAAAGGCTCTCTGAGCAGCTATGAATAGTGGGAGACTGTGTAGACAGTCTTCTATAGAGGATTTTAAACTGGAGAGGTTTGCATCTATACAAGACATGGGAAAGACCATTTGTACAATGTGCAAATACAAGGCTTTTATACCCGCAGGATGAAAGACTTTTATACAGTTAAACCCCGAGACCAATCAGATAAACACACAATAAGCCTTCCACCAGCAGATCTCAACTCAGATGAGTTGAATCAGCTCTCTGCCCCCACCAGTATGCAGAATAAAACTATCTTAATGTTAAACAAACTAGTTTTGAGCTCGAATGAAGTAAAAATGCTTTACAACAAAAGGCAGAACTCCTACAGTATCAGGAAACCTTGGAAATAAGTTCAGAAACCCTGAGAAATATTCCAAATACTAGAAAATGAGTGCAAACATAAGAACATTTCTACAAGTACAGAACTAGTTAGCAAAACTTAGAAATGTTTTGGCAAACTCAGGAGAACTTTGGTAAACCTAGAACAGCTTTTGCATTATCAGAAGAGGTTAAAAAATATCAGGATACTTTTAAAATGACCTAAGAGCAATACAGTAACAAACAGATGATATTTCTATAAAACAATACCATCTGAAAACAGTGATAAATTCAAACAAATCAACAACTGCAGTACAGAACTGTTAAATAACAATGAGATAGAGCAAGTACAAAAAAACTACTTATATCAGCTTTGTAGGTCCACAGATGGCTTTAGAATCAATCCAAAGTCTTGTAGTCACAGGTATCCAAGCCAGGTACAGGGAAGCTCTGAATAAATGAGCACAGTTTCACAAAAATATAAGGACTCAGACCACATGAATTTTCCTAAGCACGTGGCTTTTATAGCCCTTCTTCCATTGTAATGCTGCATATGATTGCTCTGCTTAGGAATCAGGGGGTTCCTGTTGTATAAAAGCCTTATGAGCTTCCCATCCCTTCTCCTCAACCCTTGTCATCCTCTACTCTGCAAAACCCCTATAACCATCTTTCCTCTACTTACCCCTTTCTTTCTCATCTGTATGCTGCATTTCTTCTAGAACATATATGTTAGTCTCCATTTTAGGCCATACTATATCCTTACCAGCTCCAACTTGTGCATTCTTTCTTCACTGTCTTTCCTGATTTTACTTTTCTCAACAGTCTCTGCACTGTGGTAATATTTATTTTATTTGCCTACATTCCTATGCATCCCCACTGCATCGTTTTATACCTCCCCCAGTATATAATCTTTCTCCTTATTTCATTGTGTACAAATTCATGTTCCTCAATCAACCCAAAATAAAATTTCCAAGTATTCTTCAACCAAGTTTCCCCAGAGGTTCACATTCCTTTACCATTTTGCACTATAACTCCTTTACTTCCTCATATCCTCAAACTTGTTTTTAATACCTGTCTGCTCTTCCCCACAACTACAGTATCAGTTGTATTTTCCCTGCATTTTCTTTCACTTTGTTTGGTTTCAAAAGCAATCTGTGGACATGCCTGAGGGGTACAGACACTGGCAACAGAACTCAAGAGCAGTAGTGGACAATGATAGGAAGAACCAACATTGAACAATTAAAAGTGATATTGCTATGAATCCTTAGCCACCACAAGCCAATTATCCCTGTGGTAACTTTTCTAACACCTCCTGCTTAAAACCCAAAAGGCCAGAAGGACCATGAGGCCCCACTTTCATGGTCTGTATTTGCCTGGATTTTCCTCAGGTATACGCTCACCATTGCTCTTGGGTTCTACTGCTAGTGTCCATACTTCTTTCCACTTTACCTCACTGCTTTTTCAGCCTCCTTTTTGCTCCATCTTATTGTATTTGCTTTCATATTTTGCCCTCTTAGTTCTCGCAGATCCTCAAGAGGAAATACATACATATTTAGTTAACTCCTTTAAAAACAGATTAAATGACCATGTCAGGAGTAAGGTTTCTAAAGCACAATCAGTGAGACATTTTGGGAATTAATTAATTTCTCTGTCAGATTTTTATATGTACATATGCAAATAAAGTATATCACTTAAAGAGAAACAAAGACATAGTTTTCCTAAACAGCCTTAAGAATCTGATTGTTTTCAATGTTGCCACTGAAAGTAAATGTAGAGAAATGCCACCTGACATTAAGTGGTCTAGACTGCCATTTTTCTGTTAACAGAGCACCTTATGACAGAAAGATTAAATTGAAAAACAAAATCTTTTAATCACAGGGACCCTTAAAAGTTAATTTTAGTTTGTACCAGATTATAAAATTGCAACTAACTTCCTTTGAAAATGCTGAAGGTTTATCTCAGCA